>NC_037680.1:44023330-44391965 GCF_003255815.1 Theropithecus gelada
TATTCAGGAGACCCATCTCACACGCAGAGACATACATAGGCTCAAAATAAAGGGATGGAGGAAGATTTACCAAGCAAATGGAGAACAAAAAAAAGCGGGGGTTGCAATCCTAGTCTCTGATAAAACAGACTTTAAATCAGAATGGCCTCTTAAGTCTCTTGTTATAAACTGTATTCTCCTCCTCCACTCACCCCATTCTAGGCTCAATATAAAAAATATTCTATTTATTGCAAAACATTTCTTCCCAATAAGTTCTTAAAATTATTTGATGGCATTCCAATTTGATTGATATTAAAGGTTTTCTGTTCCTACAGAGTAAAGGATCATCCATTATCAATTCAACAGTATTGATTGCATGCCAGCATCATAAAAAGATTTGAAAGACTGCCTATGTCCAAAGCATGTACACATTTACCTATGGAAAGCACTTTGTAAATAGGCAATTTCAATATAATATATGAACTGTGTGCTGTGGTAGAGGTACATACAAAGTGTTAAAGTGTAATATGCCTTTAGAAACGCTACAGTAAATTGCTAATAATCATTAGAATCATACTTCTCCACCTGACTGTTCCATTATTAATTTAGTCAACAACCTATAATCATTTCCTTATACTTCCTCTGAAATTTTTAATCCACTGTAAAATGAACTTGCCTTTAATACAACTGAAACAGACTAAGCATTTCTGCTGGGATGCCTGTTGCTTTAAAACATTTCTTAAACAGATATATCTGGACATCACTAGATCTCCTAGTTCTTGTGAACAAGTGTTTTCTGATTCCAACTCTGACAAGCCTCCTGTGCCATTCATACAGTTATTTCAAGTGAAAATCATGAATAACAAAGTAATGACAGAGAACTGTATTGTAAGACCAACACAATATCCATTAAATCAGAACATTAATTTCAGTAATGCAGAGGCTGTTAAAAAACCATAAAGGGGTTGGCAAATTTTTTTGAGGAATCACACTCCAAATATTTCCAGAAAGTAGCTATCCTTTTTATTTATGTATTTGTGTGTTGGGAGTCACATGGGTCCTTAAAATTAGAGTGCCCAGAAATAAATTTTTAGGTCTGCTTTCTGTTTATTTTGTTAAGAATGGTTTGACTGAATGTGCCCTGTCTTCTGTGCGTATGTGTACTGGTGATGCTGCAATGTTCTTTCTCTGCTACAGGTTATCAGCAGCTTGCAGAGTGACAGCACTAAGATAGAAGGATAGCTGCTCTCCAGTGAACTGATTTAAAATGAAAGGAAAACCAAGCCCATGTTTTTTGGTCCATCTCCCAGATTATAGAAACTGACTATCTCATTAGTGATTAAAACACCAGCTGTTGATGTCTTGGAGCCGGTTGACCAGTTTAATTATCTTGGAATCTGGCTAGGTTCCTCTTCTTTTAGCCAACATGGGAATTTTATTCTCTCCAAACTCGCCCTGAAGCAAAAAAAAAAAAATTCAAATGGTTTTGAAAATGGAGTGTTGTTGTCTGCCATGGGTTTCCAGACTTGGCATGCAGTTGTTTTAACAATAGTAATAAGCATTATGAGACTTGCCTTGTGGTTAGCACTGCGGTGGCATCATAAGTTTACTCACACTATACTCAGATATGCCAAGAAAATATAGTGTCTATTCTCTAAAACTGCTCTTACCTTTTTCACTAGCTTCCACACATTTAAGTAGTAGAAAGTAAAGACATACTAAAGGTAATCCAAACATAGCCTGAAGCCAATAATTTAGTCTCTCTAGATGTAACTGTTTCTGTAAAAAGATTATTTGGTTTTCTCATTTTTCATTTTAATTCTTCGTAAGATGGTGCTTGGCAGTGGGTCAGGGCTTAGGTGATCTAGTACATTGGCAAGGAGGGGTCCTCTAAGCCCTCTGCTGATCCCTGAGTCTGTGCTGGCAGGAGTCTACGAAGGATTCATTCAAACCCATCCCAGGGCATTCTATAGCGATGTGCTGCTGGATCTAGAGGCTGGTGTAATCCATGGTTTAACCTCTCACATCTAGATCAAGGCCCAGCACTGATCCTGGCCAGCTCTGTCTCACATTCATGTTAAGCTTCTGCCATGCTCCTCAGGGTAGCCCAAGAGCTCACAGCTCAGCATTCCTGCCATGTTGGCACCGAAAGAGCCATGGGCTACACACTGGGCTCTGTGCATAGCCATCCCATCCCACCCCTAGTGACTAGGTTGAACAGCTCCCTGCTAGTAAGCTTCTACACCACACTACAGTCTTTTTTCAAGGCCCATGAGGGAGAGGGACAGTAACTCCTCTGCTCTCAGTGTTACTTTAAACTTTTGTAACACATCTCTGGCTGCAGCCCAAAGAAGCAAGATTCAACCTCATGAGTCAGACATTCTACCACCCTATTGCTGTATTGCTGTATTTTTCCTTTCTTTTCCTTTTGTCCCCCCTTATCCCTTGGATGGCAGGGGCAGACGTTTCTTTTATTGTCCTGTGTCATTTCCTCTTCATGATGTAGCTGCAAAAGAAGCATCTTCTCTACGTTTTGGGAAACAATGCTGTGATCTGTCATTTTCATGATTAGAGGTTCTTGTTCATATGTTAAAGAAATTTAAGAAATTCATTTTTTCTCCCTCACTCCCTTTTTTCACCTGCTTCTTCTCTGGGAGTTAGATGACTCAGAGATTGTCTTTTAAAAGGTAACTTACTAATATGCATTTCTCCAGATAGTGTGAACATTATTGGGAATATTTGAATGCCTTAAAACTTGATATCAGCATTCTTCTAAAATTGCATTTGATATTGATCATATATACTCGATTTGTCACATCTTAATGAATCACTTTACATGTCCAAGGCAGTAATTCTTAATTTTTTTTTAATTTTACAGTGTTTTTAATAATCTGCCAGAAATTTTGGATTCTCTGCCTCATGAGTATTTTCTGACTAATGAAATTCTGCCTAAATTTTGGGAAAAAACCCAGGCTGTAAGCTCCACATCTAGAGTCAGCTCCTGCTGAAACAGAACAACTTAAGCCAAACTAACCATACCTCTAAAAACAACTGTAATAGCAAAATTATGTCTAGACATATATACCAAATACCCAGCTGTCCGAAGGCATTGGAGAGTAATTCAAGATACCTAGGGACTGGAGATTGGGGGTGGGGGTGGGGTGGCAGGCTGGGGGAGCAGGGAACTAAGATCCCATAGAGAAGAGAAATGTAGTCAAGTGGACCTGGCTTTTTTTCCCATTTTCTATCACAAGATACTTGCTATTTCTTAAATGGCATGGAGCTGAGCGGCTGAGTAGAATACAGCAGTCCTGGAGTTTTCAGCAATTCTTAAACTTAGGGAGATGAAAATTACAATTAAGAGTAACAATAAAACCAGTGTTAAGGGGCCAAGATTTCCAGGTAAAAGGAAACAGAGATGCAAGCCCTTTATCCCCTTGAAGCATTTGCAAGTAACTATTTTTTCTATGGGGGAAAAAACTCAGTTTTTCCAACTATGCTCTGAGATATAGAAGAAAACCCTACATTTTTCCTATTCTGTACTCTCAATTCAGCATAGTCATACACTTCTGACATCAGATGTGTCGGGACTTCTCCCCACCAAGCAAGCAGTCAGTTTCACAGCAGATACCAGTTCAGTTCTGACACGATCTATCTGGAGATCGCATCAGTCCCCACAGGTTGGGAGCTCAGTCCCCAAGACCGCCCACCGCTTCCGATGCCAATCACAAGCCTTAAGTTGTTTTACCTGTGATCCTTTTGACTCACTGGCTCCAAATCGGGGTTCTACAACCCCCTCCTTGGTTTGAATAATTTGCTACAGTGACTCACAGAACTCCGGAAAACACTTTTCTACCCGGTTGACTCCAAAGGATAGAGAGGAAGAGATTCACAGGGCAAGGCATGTGGCAAGGGGCACAGAGCTTACTTGCCCTCCCCAGTCACGCCACCCTCCAGGAATCTCTGCATGTTCAGCTATTCAGAAGCCCCAGGAACCCTGTTCTGTTGGGATTTTATGGAAGCTTCATTACATGGGGACCATTGATTAAATCGTTCACTGTTGGTGATCAACTTAACCTTTAGCCCCCTCTCTCATCCCCAGAGGAGGGTGCAGTGTGGAGCTGAGTGTCCCAATCCTCTACTCCTGCCTTGATTTTTCTTGTAACCAGCCCTCATCCTGAAGCTACCCACGGGCCTCCAGCCACCAGTCATCTTATTAACAGCCAAAGATACTCTTTCCGCTCCTAAAATTCAAAGGATTTTAGGAACTGTATGCCAGGAAACAGGAGGAAGACCAAATGAATTTTACAATTATCACAGTAAGCTAAAAGGCTAATCAGAGCCCTTGGCAGTATCATGGTTCTAAGCAAACCGAAATTGGGAGTTCAGTACCTATATTCAGGATGGACAGAAAATTCATGTCCAAAATTTATATGTTGGTCCCAGAAATCTATTAAACCAAAACATTAGAAAAGCCCCTTAATAATTGGGCAGTCAGTTTAACCAAGCACTTTACAATAGGCTATCGAAATGGTCAATAAACGTACGAAAAGATGCTCAAAGTCCTTACATCATTTGTCGTTGGGGAATTACAAATTAAATCCAAATTAGATGTAACTACACACCCACTAGAATTGCTAAAATTTAAGAAAATGACACATCTAAGGATTTAGAGCAAATTGAGAACTAGTGGGAATATATATTTGAACATTCACTTTGGAAAACTTTTTTGCCAAATCTACCAAAACTAAACATCTATTTTCTATGATCTAATAATTCTACTTCTAAATTTATAGCCAATATAAATGAATATATGTGCTCCAAAAGGCAGATGTAAGAACTCATTAACACATTATTTATATTTAAAAATTGGAAACAACTCAATATCCATCAATAATAGAGTAGATAAATTTTGGAATAATACCTAGAAAATTTAGGAATAAATACTGTGGAAGAATATACAGAAATAAAAATAACATAGATGCTTACTTAAACATAGTGTTATGCAAGTCATGCAGGCACAAAATAATGTTTGTATCCATTTTTATGAAACTCAAAACAAAACTGATCTATGATGAGAGGTCAAAATAGGCATTTGCCCTTTGGAGGGCTTAATACCTAGGACAGCATAAGTGAAGTGTCTAGGTAAAGTGCCATTTTTTTGGAGTGGCTGGTAGGTGTATTCACTTGGTAAACACTAATGATGCTGTGTACTTTGATTTATGCATTTTCCTATATTTGCATTTTCCTATATTTTCTTAACAGTTTGATTTTGTAAAAGTTTACTTAAAAGTTGTTCAATTTATGAGAGACTCTTTGTTTTGAACAAAATCCTTCAACCCTTTCTTATTCCAGAAAGCAGCAATGTGCAAAGTCCAGGAGGCCTCTTTGGGGGCATTCTGCCCAATAATGAAAAAAGTCTTTTTTTTTTTTTTTTTTTTTTTTTTTTTTTTTGAGACGGAGTCTTGCTCAGTCACCCAGGCTGGAGTGCAGTGGTGCGATCTTGGCTCACTGCAACCTCTGCCTCCCAGGTTCAAGCAATTCTCCTGCCTCAGCTTCTCGAGTAGCTGGGACTACAGGTGCCTGCCATCACACCTGGCTAATTTTTTGTATTTTTAGTAGAGATAGGGCTTCACTATGTTAGCCAGAGGGTCTCCATCTCCTGACCTTGTGATCCGCCTGCCTTGCCCTCCCAAAGTGCCAGGATTACAGGCATGAGCTACTGCGCCAGGCCAAAAGTTGTATTTTCACAGATACCTCTCAACTGCACATTTAAAGTTCATTTAACAGAGAGCTGAGTGTTTGAATTTATATGCTCATCAATATGTTACGTAGAATTAAAATGTCAGAATATTGATAATCAGTTTTAAGATGAGTTAAGGAACATAGTGTTTCATTATACTATTTTTCTACTCATATTTGTTTGAAAACAATACATAATTTTTTGAGAAGGAAAGCAAAAGGGTGTGCCTATTCGAAAGAAACTAAAACCCAAGAGAGTAACAAAAAACAAGTTATATCCCAAATGGATTCATATAGGAGAGGAGAAAGAAGAGTCAGGAAATGAAATCATATACTTACTAACATTGGATGATAAAACTTGATTTGCTTCGCCTATAAATTTCGGTTAAACATCTTGCACTCCTACCTTCATCCCATCAAATTGAATTCTGTTCCTATTTCTGGAGCTTATTTTAACCCCTCCTCTCAAAGAAGTCTTAATTACTACTCTTGTCTCTCAACTTCAACTGACTGCTCAATTATTATTTGTTATCGCCTAATTGATCCTAACTATATACTGTGCTGGACCAGTTATGTTTTTATGCATGTTATTTTTCTTTAAAATGCTTTACTACTTGCCTAGGAACCTTGTCATGTCCAGGAGGTATTATTCAACATATTTTTACTTAAAATGTACCAAACCCATATTATCATTTTATTGATTATTTAGCCATTACTTATTTGTCAGCACCTTTGTAAACACAGCTTCTTCTTAGCTGCTACAAATTAAATGTACTCATTAACTTATTTAGTCCTTGCAAAACTCATATAAACTTATTATACTTATTTTATAAATTAGGTAATAAGGCACAGAGAATAGGTTAGAGGAAGTCACAGCAAGTGTACTCACTCCAGACCTAAATTTTGCATCTACCAAATGCTGTCTCTTGTTTATTGAAGCCAGCTTAGCATGGTAGGAAAAGGACACTTCCAAGGTACTCCAAGAATCTAAAGCATTTTCTTCAGTGTTGACTTTTTAACCATAGCAAAATTTTCGTTACTTCACAAAATATGGCGCATAAAGTCTATTCTCCTTGAATACTGAATTTATATTTTCTTCACAAGACTATTTGAATTACATCATCAAAATTTGGGCCTGAATTTTTGCAACTGGTGTTAAACTGCTTACCACTAATTATTCTATTTGCAAATTCTTCAGTCTGGTACTTCAATATATTTATGTTATCTCTAAAAATATTATACAACCTTTTGGATATAACTGGAGAGACAATCTTAACTAATTATTTTACTGTCCTTTAGAAACAGAATTCAGGTTCCGTAGCTTATGCAGACAGAGAAATTGCTGCCATGTTATATCACACAGGCTCATTCGGTGGAAGTTGAGTGTACTGTTAAATATTGGAGAACTAGAAATTGACAGGCACTGATGAAAATGTGCTTACTGATCCTGATGAAGTCATTGCACCTCTTTAAACAGGTGTTGCTCTTCTTAGCTGCCACGTATTAAATGTGTTCAGGAAATCCACCATGCCTCTGAAAATGGCCAGCTCAGGACTATGCCTTTTATTTGCAACTAGGACTTCTAGTCGAAACATATGGAAATGCAAATATGTGTTTAAATCACCTGTGATCTCAAAAAAACTATGATTACCACTGATAATATTGTGGTAAATATTTATTGTCTTCTTTTCATCAACACATTAAGCTGTTTTGCTAATTAAAGCAAAATGAAAAATAAGGTACTAGTATAGATTCCACATTTGCATAGTTGACAAATTATTATGTATATAAAATGCTGAAAGACTTGCTGAAACTAATACAACTTTAGACATTTTATACATAATATTAAATCGCTTTCTTGAAATTTGAACTAATTTACACTCCCCACAATAGCATATAAGGGTGACAGTTTTCCACGCTTATATGAACAATGGTTATTATTTTTATATATTTATCAGATTCAGTAGCATCTCAATATTTTACTTTGCCTTTATTTGATTACTGAGATAGTTGAGTGTTTTTCATGTGTTTATTGGCATTTGAATTTCTTTTGGGAAGAATTATTTCTTTATGCTATTTGCTGATATGTTTTTTCATTATGCTGTTTATATTCTCATTAATGTATAAGATCTCTGTCTATATATGTAGAGCCAAAAAGAAAATGGTTATATATATAATTCTTTTTTATATAACCATTCTTTTTCCTTCTTTCCTTCCTTCCTTCCTTCCTTCCTTCCTTCCTTCTTTCTTTCCCTCCTTCCCTCCCTCCCTCCTTCCTTCCCTTCTTCCCTCCTTTTTTAGAGATGGGTTCTCACTCTGTTGCCCAGGCTAGAGTGCGGTGGCACAGTCACCGTTCACTGCAGCCTCAACCTCCTAGGCCCAAGCGATCCTCCCACCTTAGCTTCCGAAATAGCTGGGACCACAGGCATGAGCCACCATGTCCAGCTATTTTTTTTAATTTTTTTTTTTTTGTAGAGATGGGGTGTCCCTATGTTGCCCAGGTTGATCTCAAACTCCTGGGCTCAAACAGTCCTCCCACTGCAGCCTCCCAAAGTGCTGGGCTATTAGGCATGAGCTACCACACCCAGCCTATAACCATTTTCTAAGTATGTTAGATATGTTTCTTTACTATATTTTTCTTTTTTATGTTTTTGACATGTAGAAGTTGAATTTTTAAGTGGTTGTACCTTTTAATGTTTTTCTCTTTAATGGTTTCTGCCTTCAATATTAGTTTTAGAACAGCCTTCCCTACCCCAAGTATTAATAAATGTGAACATTACTTCTAATTATTTTTACTTTCAAATATTAATCTGGCTAAAGTGTATATTCTTACAAGGTGTAAAGTAAAGATTGAAAAATTTTTGTTGTTTGAAACAACTCTACTTGTTCTAATAACGTTTGTTAAATAATCTACACTTTGTCCACAATTTAATATTCCAGTTTTATCACATATTTCTGATGTAATTGAGTCTCTTTCTGAAGTTTTATTTATTTTCATTAATCTGTCTTTTATCCTGACACTAGTACTACTTTTAGGGATTTTTATTAGGCTACATTAAAATTATATATTATTTTGGAAAAAATCACTGTTACCTACTTTATATTTTTATTATAGATATAATAAAACACTGGCAGTTTTGTAATAGCACAAAATAGAGACTTTTTATTATTCTTGTTTCTTTAGTATTGACAGTTATAATGCTTTGAATAATAAGCAGCTCAGCAACAAAACTTGGGTTCATCTCCAGTGACTCTAGAGGGCTTTCAAGTACACATTTTATATAGTATCCCTATCCTTAACTTTATCATTTTCTCCCCATCTCCATTGCCTAATCTGATTATCTTTGAAAATCTTTTGTATTGTGTTGGCAGCTGCTAACCACCTTGCATCCTGTTTTGAAATAACATTTAGTGGATGCTGGGCTTAATACCTAGATGATGGGTTGATCTATGCAGCAAGCCACCATGGCACATGTTTATCTATGCAACAAACCTGCACATCCTACACATGTCCTCCAGAACTTAAGAGTTAAAGGAAAAATAAAATAGAACCCAAAGGGGGGAAAAAAAGAAATAACATGAAAGTATATATAAAAGCTTTCAAGAGAGTCTCAAAGGAATTCATGACCATAAAGATTAAAAGCAACTGTCCTAGACTATTTAAGATGACTTAGTGGCCAAACTTGAATGCAGTTTTACACATTTTCTAACACTAAGCTACTTTAGAAATCTACATGACCCAAATGACTCTTGAGAGTTTTTTGAAGAAATACATGAAAAATAAAAATGTTAATGTGTAAGAAGGCTGATGCCAAAATAAAGCACCACTCACCAAGTCCAAAAGAAAATACTTATGTTTCAGGATAACTGCAGTAAAAATGTCCACTTGAAAAAGGAGAGGGTATGAAGTAACAGAGAATGGTATCTGCTCTATACTACATTCTGTAACCTGCTGGACAGGCATTTATTCATTCATTTTTTATGCATTCATAAAACACACTGAGCTCCTTATGTGACAGATACCACAATAAGCACTGGAATTATAACATGAACAAAACAGCCAAAAATCCTTGCCTTCTTGAAGCCTACATTTTTATGGGAGGATACAAGCAATAAAAAAGATAAATAAGTAAAATAAATAAATCTGATGTTGCTAAGTACAGTGGAGAATTAGGAAGTTGATAGGATTTGTGTGTGTAAGAAGGTAAAAATTTGAGACAGGATTATTGGGAAAGTCTCACTGTAAAGATGATACTTGAGTAAAGACTTCCTATTCAAAAGTCTTGATCTGGGAACATGCCAAGCAGGGAGGTCGTGTGGCTCAAGTAAAATGAGGTAGAGAAGAACAGTAGGCAATGATGTTACACAGATAGTGAGGTGGGCCTTGTAGACCACTGTAAATCCTTTATCTCTTACAGACACATCAGAGGATGTAGGACAGAGGAGAGATTTGATCTGATCCATGTTTTACTTTATTTTTTGGAGACAGAGTCTCACTCTGTCTTCCAGGGTGAAGTGCAGTGGTGCAGTCATGCTCACTGTGACATCAGACTCGTGGGCTCGAGCAGTCCTCCCACCTCAGCCTTCAGAGTAGCTGGGACTACAGGTGTGTGCCACCAAAACACACTGCTAATTTTTTATTTTATTTTTTCGTAGAGGTGAGGTCACACTATGTTGCCCTGGCTGGCCTTAAAATCCTGGGCTGAAGAGATCCTTTCTCTTTGGCCTCCTGAAGTGGTGGAATTACAGGCATGAGCCACCACACCTGACCTGACCTGTGTTTTTGTTGTTGTTGTTGTTGTTATAGCAGTTGTGTTGAGAGTAAATAGAGAGGGAAAAGGTCAGAGACATATCCACCAGTAGGGAAGCTACTTCCGTGACCCAAAGGAGAGATGATTGTGCTTGGTATAGAGTGATAGCAGGGGAAAAATAAGGTAGCATTAGGTGGTCAGATTCTGAATATAATATTGAAGGTAGATCCAATAGGATTTGACAGTGGGTAAGGTGTAGGGTTTGAGAGAAAGAGAAGCACTGATGATAGTGATAAGATTCTGGCCTGAGCTAGAAATGTTACCATTATCTGAGATGGGGAAGTCTATAGGAGGTGCAAGTTTGGAGGCAAAAGATTTGGAAAACCAGGTGGAGATGTCAACTATGTGCTTAAATACGTGTGTCTGGAATTCAAAGTGGAGATCTAAGATAGCGATATCAGTTTGGGAGCTTTCAGTGTATAGACAGTCTTAAAACTATGAAGTTAATGCAGTCACTGGGGACTCTCTGCGCCAATCATGAAGTTTCCATGGTCAGTCAACCTTGCTGCCCCTAATCTAAGAGGATCTCTCTCACCCTTTGCCCTGCATGATGCAGGCATTATGGAAGATGCTCCTAGGCATAGGAGGGAGGTGCTGCATGTCTTTATCAGCACACTTTCTATTGGTGCAGGTTTGTGGACATAGAAATTTCACTGAGTATGAAATAGCAGACTCATCTTGTTTGAGAGAGTGATTTTCTGCAATTACAGCTCTCTCAATTGTTTAATGTTCTTTCTATCTCTTTCCATTCACTGAATTCTATGAGCTAGTTATCAAAGCCAGAAATGTTGCAGAGTCATGGCTTTGGAGGGTAGAACCCTTTCTGTGAATGTGTGTGTCATAGAAAAAGGCTCTTTGTTCTTCAATCCTCCAGTCATCAGTTTAATGGTTTCTATCTTGGCCATTGTTTCCACCCTGGTTTCTGGCTCTGGACAAGTTAAAACACTAGGCTTGAGGGGAGGGGCATGGTTAATCTTATCCTGGAAAAAGACATTTGCAAGATATATTACAGGAAAAGGGCTAATTTCCTTAACTTATATACAGAGTACTGCAAAGGATCAGAACAGAGACTACACAGCAAAAGAAACAGAAAAGAAAAGAAAAGATGGTCAGTGTCATGCGTAATAAATGCAATGGGAAGTCATGTCACCTGTCAAACTAAGAAGTTGTAGGGAGGGAAATCAAGGTATAGGAAGACTGTGAACAAGATATAGGTAATGTATAACCAGCATAACCTCTTTGGAGGGAATGTGAAAAATGAAAATATTCATACCATACACTCTAGCATTTCCTCTCTTAGATTATCTAAACACTTTAATACAAAGATAGCTGTGCAAGAATATTATTTTTAGCATTCATCGTAATAGAAAAAATAGCAAACAACTGAAATAGATATAAATAAGGAAAGGCTAGGTAAAATATAATGTATTCATGTGATATATTATACAACATTTAAAAGAAATGAACTATTTCCATATGTATCAATATAGATGGATCCAAAGATATTATTGACTGAAAAAAGCAAGTTGCAGTAATACATGTATAAAATACTATTATATATTAAATGCATGTTTTCCTAACCGCACACAATAATTCCATCTGTTTTGTTCAGTGCAAAGTTTGTGTGTTAGAAAGAATGTTTAAAAGTCTAAAATTATATCCACAAAACTCATAACAGTGGTTACAGGGAATGGGCAAGGAAACTAGAATTTGGATAGCAGTCAAATGATTTCAGTTTTGTAGATATACTTCAAATTTTTAAAGAAAAAATAATGAGTTATGTGTGCTTATGAAATTCAAAATTATAATAAACAAAATTACTGAGGTAAATTAATATGGCAGAAAAGAAGAACTGAACACAAAGAGCCATTTGAAATGAAAATCCAACAGCATGAACTGAGGTGGGTGAGGAACAAGAGGATACATGAAGGGCAGCCAAGGTCCCAGTCTGGGTGATGGGCGGTGCATTTCCACAACATGGAGCTCAGTGGGAGGAGCCAGTTTGGCAAGGGTGCTTTCAGAAATGATGGATTTAAAGTAATAGAGAAAAACTGAAGTAGAGTGAAGGTGAGGGAGGAAAATATTGGACATATAAATTGGGAAGTTATCAGGAGGAGATAAGCCAAAACTATGAGAATGGATAAACCACCCAAAAGTGAATTGAAAGCAAACAAACAAAAACACAGAAACCTAGATATTTACAAATTCTGCACTTACTTTGCTTTGGCCTTTTCTATGCATGTATAAGGTGAAAATGAACTATTTTTAAGTACCTGGCTTACAAAAAAATAGCCACTTAATTACAAGTATTCAACATGACAGAGGATTGGAAGAATAGGACACAATATATTAATAGTGGTTATCTCGAGTGAAGGTAGTTTTGCTGTGGGAGGCCACGTAGTGTAGATGTCAAGGTCACAGACTTAGCTCCATCCTTTGGGGTGGCATTAGACAAATCAAGGCACTGCATGTCCTTCTCACATAGTGCTCAGTAAATCACAGGTCATTTGCTTTCACTGAATGTATTGTATACTTCTATAAATTTCTTTTAAAATCAGGATGGCACCATTATTAAAAATAAAGAAATAATATTCCAGATCAATTGACTGACTAAAATACTATATCACCATAGAGGATTACTAAATCACCGTACAGTAAAATAATGCATATGGTCCCCATTATGTGGCATGACTAAACTGGGGTTTGAAAACCACTTGTCCTGTCAAGAACATTTTTTCCAGTGTTTTTTTAAACTTTCTGGAATCAAGTGGCCACTTAATGACTTATGGCATCACAGCCTTGAATTACAAATGTGTATAAAAACTTGGATAGGGGCCTGGCACGGTGGCTCACACCTGTAACCCCAGCACGTTGGGAGGCCAAGGCGGGCAGATCACCTGAGGTCACAAATTCAAGACCAGCCTGACCAACATGGTGAAACTCTGTCTCTACTAAAAATACAAACATTAGCTGAGTGCTTTGGCAGATGCCTGTAATCCCAGCTACTTGGGATGCTGAGGCAGGAGAATCGCTTTAACACAGGAGGTAGAGGTTGCAATCAGCTAAAATTGTGCCACTGCACTCCAGCCTGGGTGAAAGAGTGAGACTCTGTCTCAAGAAAAAAAAAAAAAAAGAAAGAAAAAAAACTTGGATAATGGACAAACGTGTGGGCAGCTGCTTTTTCTGAACTTTATTTAACAATCAACTTAAACCCATCCGTATATATTACTTTGGCACTTGATCTGTCCATCAAGGAGCCAAGTATTTGCTTCTAAACGGGTAGACTTCTAGGGTGAACATTTGAAAGGAAAGCAGATGTGGAGCTGGAAGTTGAGCCTACAGGAGAGGATGCAGCAGGCTGAGTGTGACACTTTGCAGGGACATTAGGATGGGTGCTGTGTTCTGGGGACCAGCAGAGGAGTCATAAAGGAAATGACAAGGAAAGAAGGTCAATACAAGGGGGCTCACACTGATTATAAAGTTCTCTGGGGATAATAGAGCAAAAGTAGGCAATGCTCTACATCGCCCACCCACATCATGTGCTGTCTCATTAATCCATTTTGGTATCGTAATTATTCTTGGAATTAAACACAATTAGAGCAAAGATGGTCTCATTAAATCATAGGTGACTAAAAGCCTTCAGACTGTTGGATAAAATTTTGAAATATTGTGCTTTCCTCCACATGTGTGTATGTATATGTTCAAGGGACTTATAAAAATAATCTAATCTTCATTCTGTTTCACATTTTTTAAATAAAGTGGAGAATCACTGAATCCCAAACTCAAAGTACCATGGCAACCCCTAGCAATGCCCAATGTCTTTCACAGATGACTTCATCATGGGGACAAGGGGTGAGGTTGAATTATTCACTTTAGAAATATAATGTTCAATATTAATTCCACCAAAATGGAATGAGAACACAGTCAATACTTGTGTGAATTAAAATATGGGCTTTTATACTTTGATAAAATGAAAATGAAAGTTGTTTCTCTGTTTTAAAATATCAAAGACTCACATGAGAGAGATTAAGAGGGCTGGTTTGTCTCTTTCTCTGTTAGTATCTGCATGTAATGGTTATTCTCATTTCTTCCAGAGGGATTTAAGCTTTTCAGTTCTTCTAACTTTATCTTCTTACCTCCTAATACTGCTATTTTATAAGAGAAAGGAAAAGCTCCTGGGAGCCTTCCTAGAAGAGCTGATTGTGCCGGGTTGCCTGGTCTCCCTCTTCAGCAGGTAATGGTTAATTAGTTTGTGCACTTGCAGTTTGGTCTCCCGAGGAGAGAAATTAAATTTCTTCCTTTTAGCCTAGAAGAGCATAGATATTTTGGGAATGTTTTCATCTTATTTAGACTTCAGGGTAATGCTTTGAGCTGCTTTTGAGAGAAAAGGAATGAGAACAACCTAAGCTCAGAGAACGATAGGTCATTTGCTGAGTGTGCCAGTCATCTAGTAACAGGAAGTACCTAAAGTGTGGTGCCTTATTTAACTGTGCTTGCTGACTTAACACTAGACTCTAGATATAGTTACATTTTTACATCCTTGTTCATTTGAGTGAAAAAGAGAGGCAGTGTGCTGTAGTTGAGAGAACACCCATTTCTAAGTTCCAAACACAATTCTACCACTTATTAAATGCACAGCCTTAGAACAGGTACCTGCATTCCAAGTCTCATTGTTCTCATATGAAAAACAGGAATATCACTACACACTTTAAGGATAATTAGAGTTATAGACAATATAGTTAATTTTCGATAAATGATAGAATTTCATTGTTATTGTTATTGAAATTCACCTAATTTCTGTCCCTTAGGTTTTTCCCCAGTAATAAAAAAAAACAGAGGATTTTTTTTTTGTAGAAAAGCCTAATACCCTTAAATAATACAGCATGCATTAAGATGACCACATGAGTGCCCATAGCAGTTGAATAATTTTAAAGGAAACTTAGATGGCACATTTATTACTAAGTTTTCTTGTGGAGCCCTCAATGTAGTGATTGGTAAAATAGGAATGACATAAATAACAAACAGAGTGTGAATTAAATGGCATAAGTAGAAACTTTTTGCTAATTATAGATTATACGAATGTCAAATTGGTTCTGGAAAGCACTTTAGAGTTTATCTAAATCTCTCATGTTAATGATGAGAAAAATGAGAATTAAAGAACTTGGGACTTATCCAAGGGCATGCAACTAGTGAGTGGCAGAGCAAAAAGCGTCAATTTAGTGGCAATTCCATCTACTGTGGTTGCTTAATGTGTATCCATTTTCACGTTTTTTTGTTTGTTTGCTTTTTGAGACGGAGTCTCCCTCTGTCGCCCAGGCTGGAGTGCAGTGGCACGATCTGGGCTCACTGCAAGCTCCGCCTCCCGGGTTCACGCCATTCTCCTCTCTCAGCCTCCCAAGTAGCTGGAACTACGGGCGCCCGCCACCAGGCCCGGCTAGTTTTTTTGTATTTTTAGTAGAGGCAGGATTTCACCATGTTAGCCAGGATGGTCTCCATCTCCTGACCTCCTAATCTGCCCACCGCGGCCTCCCAAAGTGCTGGGATTACAGGCGTGAGCCACCGCGCCTGGCCCATTGTCATGTTTTAATGGGTCATTTGGTATCCTTCTAGTTCTCTAATACTCCGTTGCTGTAGCTACCATTGAGGGGCAGAATGTGGAAAATCAGAATGAAATAGTGCTGCCAACTGACACTCAAAAGGGCCCGATTCTGTTTTAGAGAAATGAGGGAGCTCTGGGATTTCCATATCTTACCACATCACCTGTTTCCCCTGAACTAGCTCCAGTCTGCAAAGCCCTAAATGTTGCCTGGTACATGAATTAGAATGACGTATTTTGGAACTAAAGCTATAGGGCTTTATCACTTTCTTCAGAAGAAAAAGTTGATTCCAAATCTAGGCAGTCATTTTGTAGATGTAGATATAGATGTAGATTTCTGCTACTGGGGAAAACATGGAAAAATGACTCTCCAATAATGCCGTCTTTGAATATAAGGAACAGCTTTGCCTCCTCCAAAATAGTTAGCAACTTAAATCTCATCAGATTTCTAGATATTATATAAGGGAGTAAGCAGTGGTGAGAAGGTAAGATACGACATAAATTAAACCGTAGATAGATCCGCTTACCCAGAACTGCCTTCATAAACTAAAGAAATGGAAAGTCAGTTCACCACGTACTTACCAATCTGAGGACAGCTTTGCTATTTAGTTCATCTTTAGGTTTGTTCCTAGAATCTAGTACAGAATTCACATGTGTTTGTTGAACTAAAGAATTCTAGCAGATATTATGTGGATCTAGACTGAAAGGGAACTACATTTATTCCATTATTGAAAAATGGAAGCAAGACTGAAATAGCCAGAGAAATCAGAAATTGTAAGCCATGTTTATGTTCAAACCCTCAATTCTGATTGTGTATGTGTGTGAGTGATATGTACACATACATACACTATATCTAGTATATATGCATTTATATATACATATCGCATAATACAGAATATATTTGTCTTAATATCAAAAGGAAGTTTTTAAGGTAAACTATTAATTTGTCACAATCAGAGAGACAGTCAACGTGAGTGACAAAAGGATTCAATATGAATTGCCTCAGATATCAGGTGCTGTGCAGAATTTAAGTTTTGTCACTGTAGAGAAATACTTGTAAAATGGAAAGAGAAAATTCTCCCAAAAAAACCTCAAAAGCAGTATTTGGAAAATATTTCTATTATAGGCTCAAATATAGACTCAAGTATAATTAACTTAGTTGACCCTGAAGAACCGGAGTAAACTGGTTTTCTCTAACACATTCTCACGTGATGTGTCCAGTATCAGTGGCATGTGGAATAAGGCTTCGTTTATTAAATCTAGGTGTTTATTACGTATATAATAGGGCTCTTTGCAACAATACCTGAAATGGCTTCAATTATTCCATTTTTATTGGCTTCAGATTATAATTGCTTAAGGCTTTTCACAAATAAACTCGATCATAAGAGGGGGTTAATTAAAATGTGGTAGAAAAGGACATTCTATTCTCTTTCCTTTCTATTCTCATTCTTTATCTTTTAGACTATCCAATACTACAGAATATCACAGAATCATAGACTTCCAGAGATCTGTGAAATATTAGATATAGAAAGATCATCTGTTCCAGACCTTTTTCTGTATAAATGAGAAGAATGAGGCTCAGAGTGGTTGCTCAAGGTGAGCCAACAGCAAGTAGAATTAGGGCTCCTGGGTTCACAATCCTCACTGCTACAGTAAGCTGCTTTTCTCTGCATTTGCTTTCAGTAGTGGCTATTAGCTACAAAATACGCAGTTCTCTCTGATTCAGAAATTACTAAAACCAATAATATTTTACGATGAAAAGGATTTCATTCTTTTTTATTATGTTTTGTGTGACTTTTTAGAGTCTGGAGTGTAAGTCTTAATAGAAGATAAAATAATCAAAGAAGTGGAAAATAATGAGATTCCACTTGATGAAGATAACAAATCCAAAAACAGACAAATCACATTTCTGGTTTTGGTTTCCAGTGATATTATCAAAATCTCCATCTGCACATCACATTCAGGAGCCTAGTTACAAGCTCTGTTATAGATTAGGCTTCAGATTGCATCGGTGGCAAAGGACAGACAGTTTTTCATGATGCATGTGTTGTAGAAAGCTGTGATTTTTGTGGGCGTTTTCTTCCCATATGTCATAAGAATATCTTCAAATTAAACATTTTTGTTGTGTGTCACCAAACTATGTGTCAGTTTGTCAGTTTGTGGTAGAACATTTCATTTTACATCTTATACATTCCTAACTTTAGATAAACATAAACTAAAATCAGATTCTTGATCACGACGTATACTGTTTTACTGCCAAAATTGTTATTGCTTCAGAATTGAACAATTCTGATGCATTGCCAACTGGACACACGTTTTTTCCGTTTCTGACAGATTATTTGTGTTAGCAAGTTAGTTGTATCCAGAGTATTTAACACTTAGTTGTTGATCATTAATTGTAGATATGGAAATCTATAATGGAAAAAGGCAGCAATAAGCAAAAATGAAACATTTATCATACTTTTTTCTGTACTGGAGTAGAAATGGGTCTCCCATATGCTACATGCCTTTGTAGCCACTTGATATTATACATTACCAATCTACTTTTGTGTTACTTAATGTATTATTTATTTCTTTTCTGATGGAGACAGCCAGTTCAGGATAATATAAATCCCTAAAAATAGGAAAATTTTACAGGTATGATCAAGAGTGAAATGACCTTCAAAACCAAAGTAGGACAAAATTCAGCAAAAATCTGAGCTGTAATCACAATGGTAGCATCCCACAATCAGTCATCACCCCTCTTTTACAACTCCAAGGCCACCATGTTATTGGGAACGGCCAGTAGCCTAGCAAAGTATTAAGGTTTTGTGGATTTTCTAGCCTTTTCCAATCTTTAGTCACTATTTATTTGCTAACAATTTTATTGAGATACAATTCTGATACCACGGAATTCACCCATTTAAAAGATATGATTCAGTGGTGTGTAATCTGTTCACCAAGTTGTACAACCATCACCACAGTCAAATGTAGACAATTTTCATCACCTCAAAAAGAAACCTGTTCCCTTTTGGTATCATTCCCCCATCCTCCCCACCCACTCCTGCTCCCCCCAGCCCTAAGCAACAACTAATCTGTTTTCTCTGTGTAGATTTATGTTTGCTGGATATCTCATGTAATGGAACTATGTCATGTGTGATCTTTTGTGACTAGTTTCTTTCACTTAGCATAATGTTTTCAAGGTTCATCCAGATTGTGACATGTGTCAGGACTTTATGCCTTTTCATGGCTGAAAACACGGCTGAATAACATTCCATGGTATGGATATACCATATTTTGTTGGTTCATTCATTAGTTGAAGGACAGTTTGGATTCTCCCCGGCCCTTTGGTTATGATGAATAATGTTTTATCAACACTTATGTACAAATGTTTGTATAAATGCATGTTTTTATTTTTAATTGATTTTAGTGTAAACATAGGAGTAGAATTGCTGGATTGTTTAGCCACTTTTAGATTTAAAAAAAAATATTTATTATTAAGTTGAACTAGATTATTGTTCTGTCAGAGTGTCGTCTTGACTTCTGTAAAGAACAACTAGATCCTTCTTTTTTGTTTGCTTGTTTTGGTTTTTTGTTTTGTTTCGTTTGTTTGAGACAGAGTCTAACTCTGTTGCCAGGCTGGAGTGCAGTGGCGCGATCTCAGCTCACTGCAACCTCTGAGTCCCTGGTTCAAGCGATTCTTCTACTTCAGCCTCCTGAGTAGCTGGGATTACAAGCACGTGCCACCATGCCCAGCTAATTTTTGTATCTTTAGTAGAGACGGGGTTTCATTATGTTGGCCAGGATGGTCTTGATCTCCTGACTTCATGATCTGCCTGCCTCGGCCTCCAAAAGTGCTGGGATCACAGGCATGAGCCACCAAGCCTGGCCTTAGAGTTGATTCTCAGGTCATAGGCAAGATTACATTCCCTCTTTGCCTCAATTCTAGATTAAATGATTTCAATTCTCCAGATATTTCAGATTTTTAAAATCTATTGCTCTGGTCATTTATTTTAGCCCAAAATTGCTCTAATATCTCCATTACATGTTTTTACACTTCTGAACAAACCTTCCACTGTTAGAATTATGGTGTCCATTTATTGAACACTTTACAACCATGTGAGATAAATATTATTATCCCATTTTTACAGGTGAGGGAACTTCAGTTCAAAGAAATTAAGTGACTCATTCAAGGCCTCCAGCTAAACGAGTGGCAGAAATGTATTAGAAAAAGGCCATATGGCTCAGACACCTGAGTTCTTCTCACACACCAGGTGATTCCGTATTGAGAAGTGCTTGACTAGTGACACCAAATAAAATTATCTATCCACAAATCTATGTAAATTGCTTCAACCCTTCACATCAACATAGACATACCCAGCAGTAAACATGAAAAGCTTATGCATAAAATCTCAAATATCTGTAAATAATTAAATACTTAATACTATATGTTAAGTAGCATAAAATGGTGACTTTCAAAGTTCTTTTTATCACAGTCCAAAATAAGAAATATGTTTTATATCAAAACAACCGAACACTACTTGTAAACAAAAGTTTCAATCATAGATGTATATTCCATGCAGATTTCAGGACCCATAGGTCTCTAACCACAATATTTAAAGCATTGGTATAGAGTATCTGCAATTGAGGCAAAATATTTTTTAAATTCCAGACTGACCTGAAAGCTACTATGAAAATAGCTAGGAACTGTGAGAATCCTTCCCATTGCCATAAGAGCATGAAGCTGCTGAGTAAAAAAAAGCAGGCAAATTGGAGAAACAGCAGTGTACAGAGGGCTGCAGCTATCATTTTTCAGAGCTAAATGAGCTCCCAGCAAAGAGAGCATATAGAGAGACAGAGAGCTGCAGTGCCACACAATTGAACAGTTCCGGAGTACTCAATACCTGGTTGTGGGCAATTTGTAGAACATATTTAGAGGAATTAAAACCACTTTAGAAATATGGCTGAGATTCTATTTTCAAATGACTGTAGAGGTAGAGACAAATAATTGCAGGATTGTTGGAATTTACAGTACAGGCCTTGATACAAGAAAATGGCTTTCTAATATATCAGTATAGGACTCCAACAAGCAGAGAGTAGATCAGTACTTAGGAATAAAAGCATAATACTAATACTAGTCTTGATAAGCTACTAGCCACATTTTTAAAAGATTTCCATAATTTCTAGGAACAGTGGATTAAATATTTTGGCCTAATGATATACATGTTGCCTGTGGTTTGTTATGACTCAAATAGTATTTGTATCTTTATTGGAATTCTCAGCCCATAGTAATCATTTGCTCATCCCAGTCTTTCTGTTGCCTTCACAAAATCTTGAGTTTAAAAAAAATAAATCAATGTATTTTTAGAGATGGCTATTTAGTGGGATGGTCCCAAATGACAGTTTCTGAAAACTAGGGCACATGAGATCAGCAGCACCCCTTGTATAATATTTCTTTAGTGAGAATTATTCTTGTTTGGCCCTGCACTACATCCACATGAGTGAGGCCACCACGTTACTCAATAATGGCAGGATCAAATAAAATGGCACCATCGTCAGATCTCCTGCTGGGAGAGCTTTCTTAGCTTTCCTCCCGACAGGAAACAAGGATTGCACACAAGTGTAGTTTCCAGCATATAGGTCATCAGGATTTTAATAAAGAGGACTTTACAAACATGTTTCATATTAAGATAACCAATTCTAGTTCTTTGTCAGTGTCAGGCAGATGCCATCTTTCATGTGATTTCTCAGCTTTTCTACCTCTACTCAGAACTTCATATATCTCAAAATTAGAGCCACAGAATGATACAGTGGAAGGACCCAGGCCCAAGAATCAGAAGATACAGATAAATGCCAACTCTGTCTTCTTTACTGTGTCTTAGATTGTCTCTTATTGAAAGGTAATATTAGGAAATTCAGTAATCTTTTTGAAAGCCTCAGTTTCCTCCTATATAAAACAGGGAAAACACTACTATCCTGGTATCCATCATGTGGCTGTTGTGAGAGCTGAATAAAATTAAGGAGATGGAAGTTCTGTGTAAGCTGAACATTACTATAGAAATGTAAAGATGAAGGGAACCTCATTAAGCAGCCTCTTCCTCTGCACTTGTGATCCTTACATGCTGGTTATCTAAATATTCCTACTCAGCATAATAACAAATTGTTAGAACTGCTTTCTTTGCCTGTTTGTTCACATCCATATTTGGCAGCCAGTTGCCTCTATATGTGATTCTTATCTTTTTGGCTTTCTGGATCTCAGATCACATCTTCTTTCCCTTAAAGTTCAAATTGTCCTCACTGGGAGATTTTACTATTGTGAAATGCAAGAGACTGTCATCATGTAGATGCAGGCGGCGAGAAACACATAGCTAAGGAGTGAGATGTAAACATTTCTTCTAACTGAAGTCTTTAAAAGAAATTTTTTTTTCAAATCACATAGAACAAAAACTACTATAATTTTGAATAATTTTAAATTTCTATGGCTTAATTGAGTTATCTCAATTAAAACAACATAATAAGAAATGTTCTATAGAAAAATTGCCAGAAAAGAAATAATTAAAATAATTACTGTGTCTAAAAAGAAATTTCCTGAACTGAATGTACTTTTTATACTAAAAATCTTAAATTATTATGATCTATAGTAATCATTTTCTTCACATTGCACATATACAATAAGTATTCTGTTCCTAAATTGATCGTGGCCTCTTTGGGTAAAGGAAAGGTAGCTCCCAAAGACAGGGAAACTTTAATATACTGATACCAAGTGTGCCATGGTCATTGCTCAGCTGCCCCCATGTGATTATACTTTATTACAAAGCTCACCAAAGATGACAAGAATTTGCTCCCCTGGAAGTAGGAACTTTCAGAGGATTCAGGAGTTTGATTACATATCAAAAACAAGGGACATTATTGGTTACTGAGTATGCAGTTGTGTATTTTGATACTGTCACCTCTGTAAGGAAATTTACATAGAATCACATAATCACTTTGTTTTGTAGATTACTGTAATTTTCATTCAGTTGTGTTCTGGGGAAAGACTGTATACATTTGTACACCTGCAATACCATATATAGTACCACACTGGGTGTAGCAACAATGCTTCAGGGCAGAGAAAGAAAGGCCCAAACTGGAAATCTAAAAGGAGTGTCCCTTAGATGTTGTAGACTTTAGGGAGATAACTAGTCAAGGCCAAGGGTAAGTGGGTTGGGAAGCATCAGTGAGCATAAGGAGAAGCTTAAGAAAATAACAAAAAGGAGAAGCAGGAAGCCTACACAGGCAGGAAATGAGGACAGGCATGTTTGGTGCTCAGTCTGTGATGTCCACAATGATAGATAGGAAGAGGAGCAGGCAAGCAAATAGATTATAAATCTGGGAAGGTCATAGTCCAGGAAGAGTGAGCCTTTCAGGGCTGCACCCTTTAAACAGTTTGTAACATCTGATTTGAGGGCAAATATATTCTCTGTCCTGCTTTTTATAGTCATTTAAGAACTTACAAGAGCTTGTGATATAATCAGAGGATGGACACTACAGTGTGTACAATGGAAAGAGAGCACTAGTTCTTCTAGATGTCTTGTATTCAAGTCAAGTTTTCCTTCTTTTTGGCAAAGCACCTACTTCCCTATCCCCCAACCCCAGTGTTTTGGCACTGGATGGCAGTGTGGGACATATTGTCCCTAAAGCCTCTCAATAGAGCAAAGAAAGAAACACCAACATATGCTTTTTTCCACATCGCTGGGGAAAAATAATTGTTTCATTTATTGAGCATTCTTTTGGATATTTTTGCTGTGTAACAAACTACCCCAAACTTAGTGGCTTCAAAAAACAAAACTCTTCTTTTTTCTTCTGAGTATGTGGATTGTGTAAGCACAGCTGGGTGGCTTTTCTCTTCTGCATGGTGTTGGCTAAGGCCATAGTTCTCTTGAGGGTTTGGCTGGCTTGGAGTGCCCATGGTGGCTGACCCACATGGTTGGTGGTTGGTACCGGTTTTCACCTGAGGGCTCAGATGGTGTTGTCAACCTGAGTGCCTTGTATCTCCTCAGGGTGCCCGTTGTATCTGGTGTGGGTTTCACATGGCTTGATGGCTGGGTTCAAAAAAGAAGTGTTCCCAGCATGAGAATGAAAGCTGAAGATAAGTTAAGGCCTAGCCTTGGAAGTTACACAGTGACATTCCTGTGATATTCTTTTGGTCAAGGCAAGTCTCAGGAGACAGTTGCAAAGAATTTGCAGCCATCTTTATTTTACTGCATTTTTATTGTATTGTTCCAGGCACTCTAGTAGGTACTTTAGACCTTTTTCTTCTGTAAACCTCAGAACAAGGTTAACAGAGCAAGTTAAACATTATATACTCCGTTTGTCAATTAAGAAACTGGATGCTTAGAGATATTAATTTATAGAGTTAATAAGTGAATTAGATGGAATTTGAGTATAACTCTATCTCCATAGCCCCAATAAGCCATAGAGAAAGATTATAGGGATGGTAACAGGCTATGTGCATTTATTAGGTCAATTGGATGGCTCTATTGGCAAAGACTGTTGGTCGTATCCTCCCTGCCTCATTCCTGTCACCTTAAAATCAAGATATTTTTTAAAGTGTATGAGGCTAAGTTGAATAAATTGTATCAAAATTTCATTGGAATAATTTTCTGTACTAGCTTGCTTTGCTCCTCCTAGTTCTTCCAAAGAAATGGGTGTGTTGAGTTCTTGCCACTCATGGAATTATCAAGGGAGATTAGGGGAAATCATATGCCTCTAAGTTTTTCAATTATGTCCAGTTCTGGCCTGATCAAACATACTTAATTGAAAGAAACCTAGGGGGGAATGTGCTTAGCTGAATTGAAAGTAACTATTATCACAACTAAATTTAATCCAAATGAATTGAACTATAAAATATGCATAGACCTCTAACACTTTAAGTCTCTGAAAAAAATATACCCTTAAACTTATTCATTATCATTTTCTTTGAGTACTCAGTTTTAGATTCCGTTATTTAAGGCTACAGAAACTATGTGAAGAAAGCATTCAATCAATATTGTCTATATAAACTGCTGGTTGAATGGGTTTCTTTTCTGCTTCCGTTTACTTTTCTACCAAAGAGATCAATTGTGTGACTATGGCTTATGAAAGAGAGATATAGAAAAGTTGGAATTGTTTGATGTTTTGAAACTCATTTATAAGTAAAGATTAAAAAGCTGTTGTGATTTAGTTTAGCCAGAGAAGAAAAGATTGGGGAAAACTTAAAGTGTTCTCACTAATAGGAACTTCTATGCTCTATTGAATGTAAGACAAATAAAAATGTGTTCAAAGGACAGTTATGGGGTGGGTAGACTTCTTTACAGGTAAATATTGCCAAGAACTTTGACTTTGAAATAAGGATTTTGAAATAAGAACTTAAGACTTTGAAACAAGGATGTAGAATATTTTACCATCAGCTCCTTTAGAAGCAATGAAGAGTCTCAGTTTGTAGCATCTAGGGGGACGGATTCTACATGAAGTCGTGGAGGGGGAGCAGTTGACCTACAAAAGGTCCTGCAGGTTGTGATTTTATGAAATGCTTGGTATATCTCCCTGGATTTATGATTGAGAACATGAAACCCCAAAAAAGTTAATTAGCTTAATCAAGGTTATTGGCTGAATTAACAAGAAGAAAACAGATTATTTGAAGATGATTATTTTTCTTCTTTCAGTAGATAGGTTCTACCTAAAAAGGCAAAAGGAAAGAAAGCAAAAGAAAGCCAAGATGATCTAACTGCATTGCAAGGAGTCCTACATTCTCAGAAATGTAGCGCTATCATTTTCCTTTTTTGCTCAGTCATAGTTCAGTACAAATATTCAGCAAGCATTGGCTTTTGGAGTCCTCTCCTGGGTCTTTTGTTTTATGCAGGAAGAATATGTAGAATTGTGGAGCAGGTTTCCTGGGTCACGACTTCTGCCTACCTGCAATCAGTCAGAACTCATCATATGATGCCACCTTATTACTTACGAATTTACTGCTAGTGCATATAACTTAGTTGTATGCTCAGGAGTATCGTGTGAGAGTGTGTGTGTGTGTGTGTGTGTGTGTGTGTGTGCGCGCGCGCATGCAGGCAGGAGAAAGGAACAAAGGTAAGAATATATCTATATGTACTTTCTTTTAAAGCACTTGTTAAGCATGAGTTTTGGCACTACCAGGGTAATACTACAGTGCATTAGTGCTTCAAGCATAATACCTTTTTTAATCTTTTCAAAAATATACTTTGAGAACAAATGTTGAATTTTTAGTATGGACTCCTACTATAATTTCACTTGAAAATCAAACTTGCTGCAAATTCCACTAGAAACTCTTAGGGCTGAGCAATGAAAGAGTGTAATTTTTAGTAAGTGCCAACAATTTCCATGTGAATGGGGCCTTTATTAAACATATTTTAACACTCCTGTGGATTAATAATGTGTTAGCACAAAAAGACATGTTGAGCTCAGTGCAATTATCCTTCCATCCCAATTATACTGTGGCATTAAATCTTGTGACATTTAATAAGAAAGGCCATTTCACCCATGGCTACCTCTGGTGCAGACGATTTATGCAACAGTGTTCCCATAGACAAAATTATGAAAAGAAGGCATTCCAACATGCTGATATGTCTAACTGCCCATGTAAATTAAATAAGGTGTAGCAAAATATATGAATTGGTAATATTATGATTACTTGGTACCTGAGACAAAAGAAAGATGAATTAACAACTTTGGCTTTTAATCCATTACAAAATTAAACAAACATAAGTGGACAACTAATAAGATAGAGAGT
The DNA here is from genome assembly GCF_003255815.1 of Theropithecus gelada. Lineage (NCBI taxonomy): Eukaryota > Metazoa > Chordata > Mammalia > Primates > Cercopithecidae > Theropithecus > Theropithecus gelada. The sequence goes on from NC_037680.1 coordinate 44,050,218, forward strand.
TGCTTAGTAAATAGGAAATCAGGAAGCTATTTCTGTCCCATGGGAGGCATTTTAGTTTTTGTCATAATACATATTCATCTGACATATTTGGCCTATAGCATAAGTTAGTATTTGTTGAGATTTAAATTAATTTGATGTTAGAGTTATAAAATGCCTTATCTTTGAGAGTTTAAAACTCTTGTATTTAAGATTGAATTCTTAATCTTTTAAATTTAGGTGTTTTGATACCTCAAATGTCTAAATGTGTGTGTGTATGTGTGTGTGTGTCTGTACTTTATCTATCAATGGTTATATAACATATTTCTTTCAAACAGTTGGTATGTTTAACACTGATTCTGAATTTACTAGGATTTTCCTGTTAAGCTATTTGTTTGGCATAGAAAGTTCTGATCCAATATTTGTTAAGGTATATATTGACTTTTATTTCTGACCTTCACACTGTTGACATAATGGAAAAACCATCAAATGCAACAGAAAACAAATCAGCAAATCATACATTTGGAGGGTTACATTAAATCTTGAGTGACCAAGAGGAATTTTCCGATTGTCTTTGGTTTTAAATACAGAAACATAAAGTGTTTAAGAGAAGCTGCCAGATTTCTTACCAAAAAGCCATATTTTTTGGTAAGCTGAGAGGTTTGTATTACACCTCTATGGCCTCTAGACTGATGTCGTCTCATCTGCCTCGTGAAAGTCTCTCACTGACTCAGTGATGGGATCAGCTTGTAAGTCCCCTGGAATATTTTATCATTAGAGAAACAAATATTACACTTATTGATGTATCTGTTTCTCATTTCCATTATAAATGTTGCTTCTTGAAAATGAGACCCATGACTTACTTATATTTATAACCTCTTGGCTACTTTCTAATTAATTGTTGTTGATGTAGTCAGAACCACACCAACTGTCATGATCATATAAATATTTTTGGATATTTAAGCTGTTTAGGAACATGGACCAATAATAATGTATTTGTTTTATGTTTTCATGACTTAGATTTAAAGGTAAACCTTAAAGAAGGAAAGCTTTAGCTACCAACTGGGGACCGTCTTTACCAATGTGACCACTTTTACTATTCCAACCAGTAATGTTGAAGAAATTGTGTCAGTTTGGGTCCTTTTGGCTATAAATAATAGAAAAGCCAACTTGAGCTGATACAGGCAATAAGGAAGCAGAGCATAAGGTAGAGTGGGACCAGTGGCTCAATAGTGTCCTCAAGGTTCTAAGATTTTTCTCTCTTCCGCTCTACCACCCAGAGCATCATCCTTGTCCTGAGGCTGGTTCCCCTGTGATTGAGGATAACTTCCAGTGGCTGTTACATGCTGCATTGTTCAAGTCAAGTAGGAGGTAGAGAGCTTAGTTTTAGCTGATCTCTGCTAAGAGCTAGGAAGAATTTTCTTACAGGTCACCAACAACTATCTCCTGTATCTCATTGTCCATTATTGTGTTACACACTGTTCTTGAGAGGATCACTGGCAAAGAGGATGGAATGCCCAAAGGCACATCAAAAAAAAGGTCAATTCCCCAACTGAATTTTTGCTTCCACATGGAAATGAATGGGAATGATTGTTGCATTACCAACCACCATGTTTACCACAATGGTGTAAGTGCAAGGAAACCAAGCAGGAAGAGATAAATAGATGTGGAGTGAAGGTATTGTGGGGCTAATGGGACCACCCTTTCACTAGAGAGAAATAGAAAAAATACAAACCAAGCAAAAGAGTGAAGGTAAAAGAAGAGAGGAAAGAACAAATCAAAGACAGATAAGAATATTTCATCAAAAAATATAGTGCTAAACTTTTACAATAAAATTATTTTTTGAGAGGAAAATGAGGTGATAGTTAAGGAAGACAAAAGAAAAATGAGACAGTGCTGTTTTTTAGCAAACGTTAACTCATGATTTAGGATGAAGGTTAGATGTAAAAAAGACTAACCTTTTGCTCCTGCTTGAATGGATGTATTTTGTCTGTATGTAGAGATTTAACCACATAAATGTTGACATATTAATTAGATGGTTTGTTTCAAGCAGGCAGAGCACAGCTAATGAGAAATTTAACCATACTTAAAATCAATGGCCTTCTCTTCATAATAGGTTGTAATAAGCCTTCTCTTATGCATGTTGGAAAACATGTTCCTTGTAGAAAACCTATCTCCATATCCCTTTCTGGATTTCTGTTTCTAGGGGAGATTTTACCATTTCACAATCAAAATCGTGTGCAGTTAATAGTTTCAAAATGTACACTATTGGTATCCAAACATGTCAATACAGAACCCTAGAAGACTGACAAATTCCCCTGCTTAAAGGTGGAACTATCACAAAGGCAGGCCGTACATATTGAAAACCTTAATATTTACTCTAATGGCATTTCAAGCAGGAAATAAGAACCACAACTGGTAGTGGTAGTTATTCTGCCTCCTTAACAAGTTTAATCCTGGACCAACCCAGATTTCAAATCTAGGGTGAGGAACAGGTATCTGTGTTTGGAACAAGTGTGGGTATCTAGTAATGGGACCAAAAAGGCAACCACATAGAATCTAACAACCAAACCTGTGTCATAAGGCAAGCAAACTATAAGGTATCATGAACCAACCTTAGAGGAGAAGTTGTTTGGGGAATAATTCAGGAAATTCTCTTTCTGGTTTATTTGTACGAAAAAAAGGAGAGAAAAGGCAAACAACAAGAAGACCTGGACACAAAGAGGGGAACAGCAGACACAAGGGCCTACTTAAGGATGAAGGGTGGCTGGAGGGAGAGGATGAAAAACTACCTATTATTACTTTGGTGACAAATAATCTCTACACCACACCCCCATGACACACAGTTTACCTACATAACAAACCTGCATATGTACCCCTGAACCTAAAATAAAAGTTAAAAAAAAGAAAATCCTACTATTGAGAACGAGTTATCTGATTAACTTTTATTAATTTATTTATTTTAATTGAGAAGTTGCTTCACCAATCATATTGCCTATGTAGAATAATTCTAGGCATATGTACACTTTCCCAAAATATGTTCGTTTTTAAATAACTGAACTTTTTACAATATAATATTTTATACTTGTTAAAATATAGCAAACTGCCCTTTCTGGAGGTTACCTGGAGCCCTTCGTCATTTTCTTTCATTTTCTCAAAATTCTCCCTCTGGCCAAATCTAGACTCTATGTTGGAGTTTCAATTATGAAAGTGTTGAAAAGGCACAAAAAGTCCTTTTTTATTAAACGCAAAAACCAGCTATCACCTGGCAAGATAGCTGGTTTCTATAGAAATATACGTATAAAGATTATTTATGGTGTAAATAGACATTGCCAGCGAGTTGTAGTTAAGAAATGATGTCCTTGCATTGCCCAGTAAAAGGGGTGTATCTGTGAGTATTTCTGTGTACCAAGCAATTTCTAAGGAAGAGCAGCGCCCTGGGGTCACATAGTTACATCTCAGCCAATATCCGCCCTTAGTTCTCTCCTATTCCGTCGATACGATGGTAATATACGATGCACCTGGAGCACATTACTTTTGGCCTTAAGGATGACTTTGCCTTATGAAAAAAAAAATTGTCCTTGTCAAGTTTAAGCAGAAATATTTCAGACATCCAGACTCAAAAACCATTTACAATCCAAGAAATAAAATCCATCATATTTATTCTCCAATGGAAAAGAATATCTAACAGATTGTTTAATTTGAAAAAGAGAACAAGTGGCCTGTTGATGAATTGCTTTAGTTCCTAACATTACTGGCAGACAGCTGATGAAAATGTCTTCATATATAATCATTAACAGTAGGACTTTTTCAGAGGCTTGGCGATAGCCTGTGGATAAACAAAGGAATTAACTTACTACATTCTAAAGCAGTATGCCAATCCATTTTTCATTGTTAAAGGGCAGTTAAGAAAATTACCAATTTATTTGAATGATCTAGTTTGTAGCTTTTAACACTAGATGGTTAATTCATGAATAGTGGACCTAAAAAAGTCAATATTTCTCCCCTGTGGTAATATGTTTGCAGTAAATGAGACATTAACCTTTTTAAATCTTTTGCCTAAAACCAGGAGTCAAATGGTTTTAGCAGATATTATTAGGCCTTTATTATTGTTATTATTATTTTGTAGCATGCTTCCTACTACAACTTGGTCACTACACTTTTGCATTGTGTATCAGCATAGAATTCCATAATACAGCTACCCAGCTGGTAATCCTGTGTGTTGTAATTCCCTTTAAAACATTGAGTACACTGAGCTCTACACTTGCTTTGCATAGGATAGGTGATCGAGGTTTCTTTGTGTCTTGAACTCTGATATTCAAAATTCCAACATTTTTTATTTGCTTTTTAAAAATATGAAATTTTTGCTATTTTCCAAATATTCTATAATTACTTGTGTGTGAGCTTTACAAGGGAATTGTAAAGAATATCCTTTTTGCCTTGAATAATAACATGTTAGTACTGATAATAATGTCAGAATCTAAACATGGATCATGGGAGAAATTGTGAAGATTTACTAGCTTGAGCAATTCTAAACCTTCCTGCATTTTCTACAACAGCTTCTATTTTGGTTCATCTTATTGAGAAAGCAAGATTGAAATAATTGTTTGTCCTGATGAAGAGTTTGTCAAAATTGATTGCTATTGCTAAGTTGTGTTATTAGAAGTCCATATTGTGCGTCAAAAATAAATGTAGTATTTTGTTCAATGTATCCTATACAATTGAGCATCTAGCGTTTTCCCCAAAAGAGAAGCAATGGGGGACAGGTAGAGAGAGACAGAAAAGAATCAGAGCCTTATGTTCCTGAGAAAGAAGAAAAAGGGAGCTACAGTTAGAACACTCTACGAAGTCTTAGAAATGTTCACATGCTCAGTGTTGCAGTTCAGCCTCTAAGATTTTTATCCTACGTAAATAATTGAAAAAAAGTTTTAATGTTAATGAAGTTGTTTATCACAGAATTTTTAAATAATATAAGAAATGTATATACTACAGAAATGCCTAATAATAGATAAATGATCAAATAAAATATGGTACATTCATATAGTATAATAGGCTAGGCCATGAAATTGTAGTTGAACATTTTATGACATTGAAAGCTATTCATGGTGTGTATTGTTAAGTAAACAATCAGGATAAAAATATAATTATATTCTTCAAATATTTTATGTAATATAGTAGAAAGAGGAAACAAAACATACGAAAACCTAATACCAGGTATCGACTCCTCATTGTCTCCTGTTTATAACATGAGTTTTTGTTTTTCTTCAGTCTTGTTTATATTTCCAATTTTTAAATTAATGGATGTGTGTTACTTCCATAAGAAAAAAATGCTTTGAAAATATACTTAAGCACTTTTCCTCTGAGGATGTTGGGAAGAAAGCCCAGATTTCCGTGCTTTATCTCTTAGAAGCCAGAGTAAAAATAGGTTAAGATAGCACAAAACTTCTCTATACTTTCTCTATATTTTATTTTCTGAAATATTTATTGTATATAATAGAACTTCCAAAATATGTGGTTTATCCCAAGAATATAAACATATTTAAATATCAAGAATGGTTTTTTTTTTTTTTTTTTTTTTTTTTGAGACGGAGTCTCGCTCTGTCACCCAGGCTGGAGTGCAGTGGCCGGATCTCAGCTCACCGCAAGCTCCGCCTCCCGGGTTCACGCCATTCTCCTGCCTCAGCCTCCCGAGTAGCTGGGACTACAGGCGCCGCCACCTCACCCGGCTAGATTTTTGTATTTTTTAGTAGAGACGGGGTTTCACCGTGTTAGCCAGGATGGTCTCTATCTCCTGACCTCGTGATCTGCCCGTCTCGGCCTCCCAAAGTGCTGGGATTACAGGCTTGAGCCACCGCGCCCGGCCTTCAAGAATGTTTTAAATTATTTAAAAAGTCAAGCACCCACTTCCAATACATGTTTCAGTCAACTAAGACTGAAGGTTTTTTTCCCTTGACATTATAATCTACCAGAAATCAAGAAACAAGAAAATATTAATGCCATGTTTATTAAAAGCTATGATGAGATCAAGCTTCCATGAACACTACTCTCATTCAATATTTTTCTAGATGTTCTAGCAAATGTAATAAAACAATAACACTAAATAAATGTATGCATATTGGGAAAAAAGAGAAAAATTAACAAAATTACTATAATTTGTACATAATATGTATGACTGCTAAGGAAAACCTAAGTAAATCAGCAAATAAATGCCTTATTTTAAAAATTTAGTAAATAGACTATGCTTGATTACACAAAAATTCAGTGTCCCACACCACAGTATATGTCATTCACAATCAATAGCAAAGAAAATGAAAAAAAAAAAAAGCCATTCCATTTAAAATAACTTCACATATGAAAAACCTAGGAATATACTTAAAAGAGACAACACATCTGTGAAAGAAATCTACAAAATTATGAGGACAGACATTAAAAAACAAAACTGAATGGAAAGTAATTGAGAGTTTTCAATTGTCTCTGAATCCATTTGTAAGGAAATCTCTATGAACATCTTAGTGGAATTGTGAGGAAATGTAAAATTCTTAGAAAAAATGATTCTTAAATTCATCCAACCAACAACAGCTAAAAACAGCCATTTTGAATATAAGATGAATGCAAGTTGGCTTGTTAAAATGTATTCTAGAGTTCTTATATTTCAAACAGTATGGAACAAATGTATATTTCAGAAATTTGTATGTCAGTGGGACATAGTGCAACATCCAGAAGCTGACTAAAATTTAAATGCAAATTGGATTTATAATTCTAATGCAAATGCAAAATGTGATAAACATTTCAAATACATTACAAAAGGATAAAATATTTGGTAAATCAAATAGAGGCAATTGTCCAAAAATAGATAAATAGATAGATGGATGGATAGGTAGATGGTAAGTAGATAGATAGATAGATAGATTGATTTACCCATAGGTTACTCTTAAATAAAAGAAGTTTCAGATTGATTTGAATGTTAAAAATAAGAACATATAAATCTTAAAATAAAACATAGAAGTTTAAAAATAAATAATGTTTTGAAAATGGACTGCCTAAGCATATTACCAAAGCAAGAAGTAACAAGTGAAAATAACCTTGGATTAACCACATGAAAATGTAAAACTTTGAGCTACATGACACTTTTTAAAAATTTAAAAAACAATGTATGAATGGATGAAGAAATTGTAGTGTATATGCACAATAGAATATTATTCATCCTTTAAAAAGAAAGGAAATCTTGTCATTTGCCACAACATGGATGAGCCTGGAAGATGTTACATTAAGTAAAACAAGCTAGACTTAGAAAGACAAATACTGTATGATCTCGCTTATATGTAGAACCTGAAAAAATCGTATTCATAGAAACAAAGGGTAGAATGATGGTTACCAAGGGATTGGGGCCTGGTGGAGGGTGAGGAGAGTAGGAATTGGGGAGATATTAGTATATTGGCCAAAGGATACAAAATTTAAGTTAGAAGAAATAAGTTTAGAAGGTCTATTGTGCATGGTGATGACAGTTAATAATAATGTATTGTATGCTTAAAAATCACTAGAAAAGTAGATTTTAAATGGTCTCACTACTAAAAATAAGTATACGAAGTAATGAATTTGTCAATTCTATTTTGCTGTTCCACAATGTATACATATATCGAAACATGTTGCATACCATAAATATATACAATTTTTGTCATTGAAACAATAAAAATAAAAATGTGAAAAGCAAACAATAAATGTTAAGATTTAGGACACAATACTAATATCTCTGATAAGAGTAATAATAATAATAACCAGGTCTTATGTAGTGTTTAGCACGTGTCATGCAGTATTCTAAGTGCCCTAATGTGGTAACTCACTTAATCCTCCCATGAGCTCCATGTGGTCGGTACTTTATTATCCTCATTCTACAAGCAATGAAACTGAGGTGTGGAAAGGTTTTTAGTTGCCCAAAGTAGACAGTACTAAGTGGTGAAGCCAGAATTTGAACCCAGCACACAGGTAGATTGGCTGTTGAGACTGTGCTATGCACATTCTGACATATGCCACTCAACATTTATGAGTTATTCATGGTCAGGAAGCTCAAGATAAGCATTCAGTAGAATAACAGAACAAAACAAAAAGCACTTTACAAAGAAAGAAGGAGGGAATACTTTAGTTTATAAATCCTTAGAAAATGTTAAACAGTAATGGTTATCAAATACTGAAAAATAAAAGGAGATTGAATATCTAATATTTCAGAGCAGTAATGATTCAAATGTTTAATAAATCTCCTGAAGAGCGTGGTAATAGGAACTCTTATGTTGATAGATAAGTACATCTCTAGAGGGCAATTTTGCAAACTGTATAAAAATAATTTAAATCACCCATACTTTGACCCAGTAATTACTGCCCTGGGGAAACTATTAAGCAAGGGTATGTATATATGTGTGTGTGTGTGTGTGTGTGTGTGTGAGAGAGAGCACACGCATGCGTGCATGCAAAAGCATGCACATCTATGTCTCTGTAGGAAGAATATATAATAAAATGTATGCCAGGTGCAGTGGCTCACACCTGTAATCCCAGCACTTTCGGAGGTCGAGGTGGATGGATCTCTTGAGGTCAGGAGTTTGAAACCAGCCTGGCCAGCATGGTAAAACCCCATCTCTATTAAAAACACAAAAACTAGCTCAGTGTGGTGGTGCATGTCTGTAATCTCAGCTACTCAGGAAGCTGAGAATCGCTTGAACCCGGGAGACAGAGGTTACAGTGAGCCGAGATCACGCCATTACACTACAGTCTGGGTGACAGAGCAAGACCCTGTCTCAAAAAAATAAATAAATAAATAACAAGAATATATACTGAAATGTTAATGGTAATTCTGGTTGACAGGAATCTTTATTTTTCCCTGTAAACTTTCTTGTATTTTCTGGGGTATTTGAAATTAGGGTGTAATTCTTATAAAATCAGAAAAAAATACAGCTACATCTTTCTTGATAGTACTTTGAATTGATTCAAATCTCCTCTATCTGAAAAGATTATGTATTACTTAAAGCTTTGAAGCAGACAATCATGTCAGTTAGGAATACTTTTGGCTGAAAGAAATATAATAACCAAACAATGGTCTATTATAAAATAAAAGTATTTGATTACATCAAATAACTTGACTTTTGGAAGTAGGCAGTTTCAAGCTTGATCTAGTGGCTATATGCTAGCATTAAGCACCCAGGAATTTTTTGTTTTCCTGTGTCCCACCCTCCGTATGTTGGCTTTTCTCTTTTAAACTTAAAGCGTCATGGTCATAAGATAGCTGCCTAAGCTGTAACGATCACATTCATCATCCACATTAAAAGCAGAAAAAATAATGGAAGGGTTAAGGAGAAATGCTTTCTTCTTGTGAGTTTCCATCTTTTTATCTGAAAAGAACATGTTTCATAATTGTTTCATCTCAGCAAACTTCGGCTTATTATAGGCAAAACTCACATATTCACTCTTAAACCTATCAATGGCAAAGAGACCTAATTTGCTTAGAACAATTATGAGTCACCCCCTGGAGCTGGGAGAGGATTCACCTTCATTGTGATTAAGGAATAGCCCATTATTCCGCTCCCACCTATACAGAATTAGGGTTCTATTAGAAGTGAAAAGGGGTGTTAGGTAGGCCACAGCAGTATCTGCCATAGAAACTGAATTTTCTTGTTAATACAGTAAAACAAAACAAAAAACCTTTGTAAAACTTTTATTGGAGAAATAGGCTAGCCCACATTTCTAGTTAACTACATTCTTTTATCAGTTCTAATTTGGGAGGTACAGGATCATAGAAATTTAGAACCATAAGGAAAGTTTTAAATCCTTAAAAATCACCCAGCCTAATTTACTTAATTAATTAATGAGGAAAGTGGGGGGCATCAAGGTTCTAATCTACTCCACACCACTTGGCTATAATTAAAGAGCTGGGCCCAACTTCCTGATTTCCTCTTCAATGCAGTGCCTCCCATGGTTTTGCCTCTAGCATATTTGAATCTAGATAATTAAAAGGAATGTTATAATGGGCTTCTCTTCATTTATTGTTTTGTCAGATCTTTTGCTGTTGGATTAAAAGTTTTTATTTACCACTTCCTGGCTTTCTCTTACTTTAGTTCTTGTGTAAATCTGAGTGGAAACCTTCATATTTTACCATGGCAGAAAACAAACCAACAAAAATAAACAGAAGCAAATGTAGAAAATGCTTTAGAACTTAATTTTCCTTCTTGTTACCTGTCTCTCTATGAAAATCTCTTCCTTGAACCTTTATTTCACTTCCTTACTTGAGATATTAACTCAGTTTTGGATTCTTAATGGCTAATGCTTCAATAATTTCTTCTAATACAAAATTTCTGAGAAACATATTGGACCAGAGAATATTTGTTAAGCTTTTTATTAAATTCAGATTTACAGGAAGATTGCAAAGACAGGACAAAGAATTCCCATGTACATTTCATCCATAGTACTCAACTACTGACATTTTAGCATGTTTGCTATATTAGATACATGTATATATAAATTTTTCTGAACCTTTTGAGAGTACAGATATGACATGCCTTTATTCCAGGATACCTCTACATGTATTTCCAAAAACAGAGACATTTTCTTATATAACCACAAAACCATAGTCAAAATAAGAAAGGTAACAGTGCAACATTACTACTATCTAATCTACAAATCTTAGTCAAATTTCATTAATTATATGACTAATGTTCTTCATAACAAAAAAATGTTCTAGTCTAGGTCAATTCAGTGTCATATATTACATTTGGTTTCATGTCTTTTTAACCTCCTGTACTCACAGCAATTTCTTAGACTTCTGTTGTTTTTGAAGAATACAGTTCATTTATTTTGTATTAATAGAATGTCTCTCAGAGTTAGTCTGTTACTTATGATTAGATTCAAGTTAATATTTTGATGGATATTTCAGAGAAATGGAGTTGTATCCTTCTCAGTACATCAAGAAGAAAATTATATATTTTTCCTTTCCTGATGATGTTAACATTGATCATTTGATTAAAATTTTTTGCTAGCTTCATGCACTCTAATGTTACCTTTTTTTTCTTTCTAATTAGTAAAGATGTTCTGGGAAAATACTTTGAGACTTTGTAAATGTAATGTTTCTCACCTACCCTACATACTACTTTTGCCTGAAACAATTTATTACTATGGTAGTTGTCAAATGATTTTCTAATTCCATTATTCCCAATACATTTATTAGTTGGCATTTTTCTGTTAAAAAACATCTTTCTCTTCTCTCTCATTTATTTTATCAGTATGCATTTCTAGATTTTTGTTTTATTCTATAGGTTATACTATTGATGGCTCTCACAAGTACAACTCCAACTCAGAAATATTTTTGGCTCCCCCGTCCTCTCCGCATTGAATACCTGCTTAGCACTTTTACTTTACTCTCTAGCACATATCATAATTTGCAGTTATATATGTGTGTATAATCATTGATAGTCTGTTATAGTCTGTATATATAAATTTATATAATCATTTCTTGGCTATCCCCCAACATACTAGAATTAAACTGCATGGGAACAGGGACTAGGTCTATTTCATTCATTTGACATCCAGTGGAGTGCCTGACCATAATAGCTACTTTTTTTTTTTTTTTTTTTTTTGAGACGGAGTCTCGCTCTGTCGCCTGGGCTGGAGTGCAGTGACCGGATCTCAGCTCACTGCAAGCTCCGCCCCCCGGGTTCACGCCATTCTCCCCCCTCAGCCTCCGCAGTAGCTGGGACTACAGGCGCCCACCACCTCGCCCAGCTAGTATTTTTGTATTTTTTAGTAGAGACGGGGTTTCACCGTGTTAGCCAGGATGGTCTCGATCTCCTGACCTCGTGATCGCCCATCTCGGCCTCCCAAAGTGCTGGGATTACAGGCTTGAGCCACCGTGCCCGGCCAATAGCTACTTTTTGAGAGAACACTTCTGTATCTGAATATATTTTTAAAGACTTAAACATATATATATATATAGAGAGAGAGAGAGAGAAGAAAGAAAATAAAGCATGAAGGCTAACAAACCAAATTAAGAAATAATATTAACTGGTTTCATGATTTTGATAAACTGGCATCTTTCAGATATTTTATGACAATTCTGTCACACATGTTTATATGCAAAGGTCCCAATACAGATGGTTTAAGTCTCACATAAGTAAGTTTTGTCCAGCTTCCAGTTGTCAAGTGTGAGATTTCTGTGTAGTGAAAACTAATTAAATTTTAAAAGCACTATTAATTCATTTAGTCAGTCAGCTAATATTTATTAAGGCACTGCAGTGGCCAGATATGATGTTAGGAATAGGTATGCACTGGTAATCAAAAAGGAACTATTTTCACAGAACTTACAGTTTAGTAAGGATGATAAACATTAAACAAACAAATACCTAACTATTCATCACATTAAGCTATTTAAAAAGCTCAAAGAGGATCTTATGAAGGATATTAACAGGAGGGATCAACTTTAAAGTGAATCGTTAGGAAAATCATGTCTGCAAAGAGTATAATACGTTAGCTGAGATCTGATGGACAAGGAGGAACCAACGATGTGAGGAGTGTGCGTGCAGTATTTGTTACATGTGTGTAGGAGAGAAAGAGGAGAAGGCATTGCAGTGTGTAAGTAAAAATGTAAAAAAGTATCTGAGAGACTGCAGGCAGGGAAAACTTGGGATGTCCATAGAATTGCTAAATAGCTCATGGCTAACCCGTAAATACAATGAGAAGGTAACTAGAATTGATAAATAGCCCATGTGGCTAACCCATAGTATACAAGAGAAAGTAACTAGAGAACAGGCAGAGGGAGGGGGCTGGAGTCAAGTTATACAGATCTTTATAGGCTGTCTGAAGAATTTGGGATTGTATTTTTTTCTTAGCAAAATACAAAATCATTAGTGATTTTAAGCAGAGGCATCATAGGATTGAAAGTACAGTCAATTCTCAGTATTTGCAAATTTTATATTTGTAATTTTAAATTTGCAAATTTTATATTTGCAAATTCACCTACTTACTAAGATTTATTTGTAACCCCAAAATATGCCCACAACTTGTGGCACTTTCATAGTCACAGAGCAGTGAAAAATTTGAGCCACCCAATCAATGCACACATTCCCAGCGGAGACCTAACAAGGTAATGCCCTGTCTTCCTGCTTCAGCTCTCATACTGTAAACAAATGTCCTTTTTATGGACCATTTAGTGCCATGTTTTCAAAACTTTTAGTTAGATATGGGCTTAATTCATTTATTCTTTTGACATATATTTAATAGGCTTTCAATGGCTGTTAAATCATTATCTGTTAGAAAATGTCTTATTCACCAACTTGTAATATTAATACTGATCAGCCTATAAATGCAAATTTATTAACCTTATCATCATCCAGACAGCCTCAAAAAGATGTTCCCCTCCCACCACCATCAAGCTGAAGGATACTTTCTTTCATTTTCATAGTAGAGAGTTTAGTGTATTAAAATACTTAATGCTAGCTGCAATTGGGATATTTATGAAGTTCCCATCTTTTATATTTTTCAGTTCTTTTTCTTTTTTTTTTTTTTTTTTTTTGACGCAGGGTCTCATGTTGTCACCCAGGCTGGAGTGCAGTGGTATAATTATGGCTCACTGCAGCTTTGACCTCTTGGGCTCAAGCAATGCTCCCACCTCAGCCTCTTGAGGAGCTAGAACTACAGGCACTCACCACCACATCTGGCTTATATATTTATTTGTAGAGACAGGGTCTCCATATGTTGCCCAGGCTGGTCTCAGACTCCTGAATTCTAGTGATCCTTCCACCTCAGACCCCCAAAGTGCTGGAATTACAGACGTGAGCCACCTTGCCTGGCCAATGAGTTATTTTCAATCAATTTAATTAAAATGTTATTACTTTATCAGAGGGATTTTTAAGAAGAAATTAGTCATTGATGAACCTTTCTGCCACTAATTATAAGACTTCTTTTCACTTCAAAGGAACTCCAAGAGCTTTCTGTTATAAAGATTAAGCAATTGAGGCAAAACATATTACTTTAGCAAAGAACTTTCTTTAGAAGTTGATATGGTTCGGCTGTGTCCCCACTCAAATCTCATCTCGAACTGTAGTTCCCATAATCCCCACATGTTCATGGGAGGGACCCAGTAGGAGGTAATTGAATCATGGGGGTGGTTACCCCCATGCTGCTGTTCTCATGATAGTCAGTGAGTTCTCAGAAGATCTGATGGTTTTATAAGGTACTCTTCTCCCTTGGCTTGGCACTTCTAACTGCTGCTGCCTTGTGAAGAAGGATGTGTTTGCTTCCCCTTCCACCATGATTGTATGTTTCCTGAAGCCTTCCCAGCCATGCAGAACTGAGAGTCAATTAAACCGCTTTCCTTTATAAATGACCCGGTCTTGGGTCTGTCTTTATTAGCAGCATGAGAACAGACTAATACAGAAGTATATACATCAGCAGAGGCATACATAAACATATTCTATCATACACATTCATTGCCTGCTCAAATTGTTACCCTTTTCTTCTTAGCAGTAGTTCAGTATTGTTCACATAATCTCCTCCACATGTCCACGTTCTTGGGAAAGACAATTGTATCACCAGCCCCAGAAGTTTGGAAATTGAACCACTTTAGCCAGTGATGATCATTTCATCCCCTCTGCTAGGGATTGACTTGGGGAAAGCCATGTGATCCAACTCTGGCCAGAGAACCTTGAGTCTGTTGTGATAACTTCTGAGAAAGATTTTCCAGATGAAACGAGACATGTGGAAAAAAATACATCTCTGAATGTGGAGTTCAGTGAGCCAGCGGTGCCAGGAGATGTCTAAGCCATCTTGCAGCTATAGCAGTTTAAGCATGAGGATAACAGGCCATGCCCTGAGGAAATATATTAAAAATTGAAGTATATGTTGCCACCTTCTAATGCCCGAATTAACCAACCTACAGAGGAAATTGTATCTGCAGCTTATTGTTTTTAGCATTTAAGACATTTTGGGTTGAGTCTTCTGTAACTTGGACTCATAAGCATCTTAATATGAACCACCATTAAGAAGTTTTTTATTTCATACTTCATCATTTGTAAGATACACATATTTGTACATTTTAATATCTCTAAAAAGGAAATGCATCTTACAATTGGTGGCACCTCAGCTTCGATGAACTAAAAAATTATTTCTATGATATTTTAATATTCAACATTAAAATATGCAAAAGCATTATGTTAAGCAAAGGTATCCTGATGACATTCTAAGGTATCTAGTCATTGGTAAAACCTAGGGCAGTCAGTATTAATCTGACACAAAATGAGATAATGCATCACCCATTTTATTAGTTACCAAAATGACTATAGAGTGTGAATTGTAATCATGGACTCAAGATGAAACAGTCAAGATTATAAAATCTTTTGATTCTCCTCAAACATATTGTTATATATAGTTAACATTCTTTCCGCTAGGAAAAAAAAAAAGTATTTGCTTTGAAAACACAGTCATATCAAAACCACAATGAGATACCGTCTCATGCCAGTAAGAATGGCGATCATTAAAAAGTCAGGAAACAACAGATGCTGGAGAGGATGTGGAGAAATAGGAACACTTTTACACTGTTGGCAGGAGTTGTATATTAGTTCAACCATTGTGGAAGAGTGTAGCTATTCCTCAAGGATATAGAACCAGAAATACCATTTGATCCAGCAGTCCCATTACTGGGTATATACCCAAAGGATTATAAATCATTCTACTATAAAGACACATGCACACATATGTTTATTTGAGGCACACACTTAGAACCAACCCAAATGCCCATCAATGATAGACTGGATAAAGAAAATGTGGCACATATATACCATAGAATACTATGCAGTCATAAAAATGGATGAGTTTATGTCCTTTGCAGGGACATGGATGAAGCTGGAAACCATCATTCTTAGCAAACACAAAAACAGAAAACCAAACACCGCATGTTCTCACCCATAAGTGGGAGTTGAACAGTGAGAACACATGGACACAGGGAGGGAAACATGACACACCAGGGCTTGGTGGGGGGCAAGGGGAGGGGTAGCATTAGGAGAAATACCTAATGTAGATGACCGGTTGATGGGTGCAGCAAACCACCATGGCACGTGTATACCTATGTAACAAACCTGCACATTCTGCGCATGTATCCCAGAACTTAAAGTATAATAATTAACAAAGAAAAATACATAGTCATTTCTGACTAATTGAACATAAATTAAATTGAATACCAACTGTGAATATTGTGTAGCAAGATGTTTTCACTGGACTTAAGGGATGTATTTAATATATGAACTCAACATTTTAGGCAGGATAAAAATGCAGACACGTAACTATAACACATGGCAGTGTTTTAGAAATGGTATTAACTGCTACCAGAACACCAGTGAAGTAAAAATGGATACTTTTCTGGGGTATTGGAAAGTCTTAAAGGAGAGAAATCATCTGATCTGATCTCAGTTTTGAAGGGTGCATATAATTTAGACAAGTCAAGATCCAATGGGCTAAGAATATTCCAAACAAAATAATAGAATCTGCAATGGCCAGAGTGTTTTCCAGAAACAGGCCTTAAACTAAGATGTTAAAAATGTTAAAATAATGGGAAATAGAGTTGACAGGTAAGCAAGTTCAGATGCATTTTCACCACCAAGTTCTTTCTCTCAGATTTTCTGGAAAGACATGTTGATGAAATTCTAATCTTTGACCCCTGAAGATTGAAATCCCTCATAAGCAAGAACTGACCTTCAGCTTTCTTTAATAGGCATCCTTACAGTTTTCCAAAGTAACTTAGGACAGCGTAGTGAAGAACAGGAAAGGAAATTTTAACTAAACACTCATAGGAACTTCAGTTAAAATGAAACTCATAGGAACTTCAGTAAAGTGAAAAAGTTCACATATTTTATATGCCAGCACTGTGCTAAGCGTTTTACATATGTGCTAAGCGTTTTACATATTTTAGCTAACGTTCAAAGCAACTTTGTAACATAGACATGAACGTTTTATTTGTGAGAAAGCTGAGTTTAAGTACCTTGCCCAAGGTCAAACAACTAGTTAACTAGACCTAGAATTTTACTACAGTCTAACTCCCAAATTTAAATTTATATCCACTATATTTTATGACTACCAATCACTTTTCAAGTACAGATTTAAATAGGTGGGATTCGCTCTTTGGTTTGCCATGCTGAAAGGGGGGATTTGGAGGCATTATTTTCTTGTAGTTTATTTGTTCTTTTTGCAAAGTTCTTTCTGCTTTAGAATGTTGTTTGCAACAAACCATATGAAGAATGTTCATGAAGAGCATCCAGTATTTATAACTAGGAAATAACCTATAATTACCTACTTTATGTAAAAAATTACTGAATAGCTATATAAAGATTGGTCAATCCTAACTGATCAACTGGCTAGTGATTTTCTATCAGCCTAAAGTATTTACCATTCCCTTGGGCCAAATTTCATTCCATAAAGAATAGAGGGCTAGGCCTAATTGGAGAATAAATCTCAGGCATGCATCATGAGAAATATAGATTTTTTTTATTTTCTACAAATAACTTGTCATGGAGGTGCCTTGAACTTCAGGGGAAAAAAATTGGAGTTCTACAGACTAAAGTGCAGGTAAATTGGAAAAGTATAAACCCTTCCCTCTTTTTCTTTCAAACAATTTAAAATCCAAGTCATGTGCTTTTTGATTTTTTAAAAAATATAGACCAGTCTGCAACTCCAAATGCCACAAAATGCCATAGAAATAAAAATGGAAGGCTAACCTTTGAGGAAGTACTAACCTGGCAACAATCATTCTGACCTTCACCAGTTCAATACTTTTATAACAGCTTTGTCATTCCTTTATTTGGAGTGCTTTTAAATATTATGTAATGGGCTAAAAAAATTTTCTTGACCAAGCAGTATTTAATGGAGCAACACAAAACAGGCATGTGTTCCTCTGATTATTTGATTAGTGTAAATAAAAATTTTGGGGCGGGCGCGGTGGCTCAAGCCTGTAATCCCAGCACTTTGGGAGGCCGAGACGGGTGGATCACGAGGTCAGGAGATCGAGACCATCCTGGCGAACACGGTGAAACCCCGTCTCTACTAAAAAATACAAAAAAAAAAACTAGCCGGGCGTGGTGGCGGGCGCCTGTAGTCCCAGCTACTCGGAGGCTGAGGCAGGAGAATGGCGTAAGCCCGGGAGGCGGAGCTTGCAGTGAGCCGAGATCGCGCCACTGCACTCCAGCCTGGGCGACAGAGCGAGACTCCGTCTCAAAAAAAAAAAAAAAAAAAAAAAAAATTTTGAAAAGGCCAACTGTCAGAAGAAGAAATTGGATATAAAACACTAAGCCAAATCAACCCACACCCTGATATTTATTTTCACATTCAGAAGGGAAAATCCACTAATACCCGATTATTTATTTTCCATGTCAAAGGAGAGCTTTAGACTCATGTTATAATTAACTGTATGGCATGATTCATTGCAAACTATAGTTTCTCTGCAATTTACTTGTAATTAATTTTCTTCTTTTTGATCTTTGGAAACTGGCATTTGTTTCCTTCCCCGCCCCCTTTTAATTTATGTAATGACTGTCCATTGACTGCAGAATTATATTTGGGTGTGGCACATTAAAACGAGGCTGTAGTAATGTGTGTAGAGATACTTGTAATGTCTGCTTTCTACTTGAAGCTAATTCATATAAATTAAAAACCATCCTAGATGACAGAAGAATCAACGACTAGACTCACCTAGACTATAACCTAAGCCACAGCAATGTCTGCTGAAAACTCCAAAACAATTTCACTTTGAAGGGAACAATTTTCAGCTCAACTGAAAGTACAGCAAAGGGGTTAGGAAAAGGAAAAAGAGAAGGTGATTTGAAAAGAAACATGAAGTTGGTCATGAGCAGAATAAAAACTATTTAAGTAAGTACCATATTTATTTTTTGGTGTTAAAGTGACAGTGGACCTTAGCCATATCAAGATTTTTTAAATTTTAAATTAAATAATACATTTATAAATAATACTGAAATCTCTAATTCTAATCCAAACCTACATACATATTCTCTGCCTTCCTCCATTAAATATGTGTATCTTCTTTATCTCACAGTAAGAAGCCTTGTACTCAACGATATCAATGTGTTTACTCATTTGTCCCGTCCTGCAATATAGGACAATAAACCTATCAAGTAAAAATCAAGATTGCTTTATGATTCCATGTCAAGAATTTGGATGTCTGGATAATGTATTTTGAGGCTGAAAATGTTGCCAAACAGGCAGATTTCATCAGAAATAGATCTGGAGAGAACATACAGTTCTTTTTAGTTCCTGATTCATTCTCTTATCCAGAGACCCAGAAAAAAAACAAAACAGGGAAATATACTTTTCCCTCTTAGTGGTTTTGGATTGTTTGCTATTTTTCTGTTAATATCAATTTAATAAGGAAAGTTAAAAATTGAAAAAATGTAATATAGTCATTTATTCCTATGTCTCTTTACATGTAGTATTAAATATTCTGTAAGATGCTAATAGGAAAATTTCACAACCAAATACATATAGTAAATATTCAATTAAGCATCTTTATAGTCACAGCAGAGACTCTTGGGGTTCTTAACATATTAACATGCTAATAAGGTGAGGGAGAGAGAAGAAAGGGGTGCAAAGTCTCTTGATCCTAAAACCCTTCACTTGGGTAGTTTTCTTTGAAACACAAAGCAATTATCACAGTGTATGTTTTCACATTTACACAGTGATTTCATTGATATCTGCCTAGATGAATGCTCCAGTAAGGCAAGGGCTATGTGTATTTTTTCTCCTCATTTTATTTCCAGTGCCCAGCATAGTGCACTTTGGTCTAAATACAGTTTGGGGTCACCGGGGCTCAGGTCTCCATAATTCAAGTTTATGTAATCTATAATGTGTGTGTGTATGTGTGTGTGTAAGTTTTTATTCTAATGTTTGCTTTTAAAAATATATTGTCCTGTGAATTTTAACAGACCTATACAGCTGTGTAGGCATCACCACAATCAAGATGTAGAATATTTCCATTACAGTGAAAAGTTTTCTTATGCTCCTTTATAATTAGTCCCACCTCTCCCCTTTGTCCCCTCCAGACAATCAACTGATAACTGATTTCTGTCTCTATCAGTTTGCCTTTTCTGGAATGACATATAAATTGAGTCATATAATATATAACTTTTTGAGTCTGGCATCTTTCTTCTAGCATTATGCATTTGCGATTCATCCATGTTGCTGCATGTCTCTGGAGTTTCTTCCTTTTTATTGCTAGTAGTATGCCATTGTATGAATGTACCACAATTTGTTTTTCCCTTTTCTACTTGATGACATTTGAAATGTTTTGAGATTTTTGCAATAAGGAATAAAGCTGCTATAAATATTTGTGTACAGGTTTTATGTGAACGTATATCTTTTTTTCTTTTGGATAAATACCTGGGAGTGGAACAACTGGGTCATATGAGAAGTATATGCTAAATTTTTAAAATGTTAAATTACCAAACAATTTTCTGATGTGGCTGTGCCCATTTGTGTTCCTACCAGCCATATGTGAAAGTTCTAGTTGCTCTACATCCTTGCCAGCATTTGCTATTGTCAAACTTTTTAACCCATTATGAGATTCACATGAATATATGAGACATGCTAATAGGTATGTGGTGGTACCTCATTGTGACTTGAATTTGCATTCCTCTGCTGACTGATAATTTTGAATAACGTTTGATGTGCTTATTTTCTACCTGCCTCAATTATTTAATGAAGTGTCCATTTTACTTTGTTGCCCATTTTTAAAAATTGGATTATTGTTTTATTATTATTGTGATTTGAGAGTTATTTACATATTCTGGTGAAAAGTCCTTTGTCATATATGTGTTTTGCAAATACTTTCTCTCAGTCTGTGGCTTGTCTCTTCATTTTCTTAACAGTGTACATTGTGTTTTTGACCCCAAACGACTTTTTTAGCCTGTTGTTCCGTTGTAAATTGGAGAGAATAAACTAAAACCCTTTACATGGAAGTGACCTTTGTGTATCAGCACACATTATGATTTCACTTTAATTCCATTTAAGGTCTGTTAGAGTAAACTTTTAGGAGACAGAGTTGCGATATTTGCTTCTACAGTCATTATTCCTATTTGGAAACTTGGCTTGTAGTACCATTCAATAAAAACTCAGATTGTATATCTGACCTCCATCCAAATCACAGATGGATATGTGGCCAATCTTTTAAGATACAAACTTTGAAGATGAACCTGCTTGGCCTCCAGGTTTCACCTTGATCCACAGCCACCAGCAGGATTTCTGTAGAATGGTAAAAATAAAAGATAAGCAAGCTAGTGGATTCAATAATTCTCATTTTTAAATCCATTGTCTGAGTATAAATAGTTGTAAGAATTCACTCAAATTAACTTGTATCTGTAATATTACTGAACTAGGTAAACATAACAAAGTAGAGGGTGGAGGCATGGGCCTGGGGGTAAATTCTCTAAACTTTATGGGACTTTGGTAGCAAGCTGTCAGGCTTCCGTCTTCATTGTGTTAACTATAAGCAGTAAAGGGCTATATTTTAATAAAAATATATGTATTCAGTGGAGTGAGATGATATGTCATATCATGAATTTTATAGGTTTCAGATTTATTAGTGTGGGAAATTTTATTTGTTCTGTGGAAGTTACTTGCATAGGGCACATGGTATAGAAGAAAATGTGCCAGAGTCTAGCAATCTAGGTCAAGGTCACTAGTATCTACCATTAATATTTGGAGCCTACCATAAATGGGACATAAGGAAAATAAAAATAACCTCTCTGAGTTACATTGTATAGCCAACAGAGGATGGATTGGAGCCAAGATATGTAATGATTCCTTAGGCAAAATGGATTTTCAGATATGGTTTTCCAGTAACAATATTGAATATCAGCATACCTAATCAACCAGAAGAGAAAATCAGTCATCTTGTAATGTCTAAGAGACAGATAAATTTTAACAGAGGAGCTTTGGTGTAAAAGTCCCATTGGCAAGGCCAGAACTTTTCTGAACAGTGCTGAACTGGACATATTTGGTCTGAAGTTATTAAACTTTGGAATCATTTAAATAATTTTCCCTTGTTTTAATTTTGAGGTCAACCTATGGGCAGATAATTTATTCATCACATAGAGTTCCAGCGCACATAACTGTTTTATTTCTCATCATGAATTAATAAATATACACTCTATTTTCATACATGAATTAAGTTAACATGAGCTCATCCTAAATAAGGTCCTCTATGGGTTCATTTTCTTCTGTCATAATTTTATTGCTCTAAATATAATAATACCCTCTGAACCATTGTTTTATTAACATTTTTCTCTAAATTAACTCACCCCTTTTTTAAACTGAGTCTCAGATTAAAGATTAATATCTGAGGTCAGTGAACTAGTTATGTTATTTCCCTTAGATGCATTAGAATAAATTACTACAGAAATAAAAACTTTTTGTGCATGGATCAAAAATTATCTTGTATGCCACACTTTGTAAACACTGCTTTATACCTTGGCAGATTTACAAAAGTAATGCCACCCTGTGAGAAGCCAGCTGACCTTTCCTGGTGACACCAGCTCATTAAGTGCTTTTTGCATTTGAAAATTATGTACTAAATAATTACATGACTAGCCATATCACACAATTGGTCTTTCTGGGCATCTTTTTCTTGATATGTAAAATTAAGTGTTTTCCAACTCTAAATGTTATGACACTAGACAAAACTACATGTGACATACGTAGAAAGAACAGGGAAGAGAACACAGACAATATTTGACCTTAGAGAATTGAATTGACCTCTCTAACCTCCATATTCTTATCAGTAAAATAGGTGTACTAGTATAATTAGTATCTCTGGATTGTTGTAAGGATTAAATGAGATTAGATATGCAAAATACACTTACCGCAATGCATGAAATATAGGCATATTGGTTAGTTATGCAGAAGATGAGGGAGTAGAGGAACAAGTTAAACGACATCCTGAGGAAACAACCAAACAGGGTTGATCTCTTCATAAAGTCAATGTCATCTTTAAAAAATGTATGAAGGAGCTCATTGTTCTGGATTAGGAGAGATTTTAAAAACTTGACATACAAATTCAAGATGTGATCATTAATGAAATACAAGTTCTACAGAAATCAGTTGATGACAATTGGGAAATAATTGGATGCATTTTGGTAGTCACTGGGTATTATTAATTATTATTATATTTGATAATTATTAATTTTGTTAGATACAGAAATGGCTATACGAGATGTTGTTCTCAGTTTTAAGCACTAAGTGCTGATGGATTTTGGAGTGAAGTGTCATGATATCTGCAGTTTACATTGAAATTATTCAGAAAAAAAAAGCTAGATAGATGATTGAAAGATAAAATCATCAAATAGGGCAAAACATTGATAATTTAGATCAAAATGGGGCATATGGGCGCTATGTACCAAACTTTGTAATTTTCTATACATTCAAAAATTATCATAATACAAACTTTGAAAGAATGATCCAAATGCATTGATTGGGAACAGATTCCAAGAAATACTATAGGACAAATATACCAAAATGCCAAGGAGTGTACAGAATAATCCCATCGTGTACAACTTTCTTGCTCCTTATTTCTCTCCTTCATTCCTGCGTTCTTTCCTTTTCTTCCTATTTTCAAAGAATGAAAAAGAAACTATCAACCATCATTTATTTTTCAGAGGAACTAGGATTGGGGGTAAAGAAAAAGAGATTTTACTTTTCATTTAGCTTTGCTCAATACTATTTGAGTTTTTTTTTTACCATATTCATATATTGCTTTAACTCTTTTTTAATGTTTAAATAAAAGTCACAGCCAAATATTTTTAAGTTAATTATTATAAGCTATTTAGCCAAAATTATTAGTGTTTCTCCAAATGAGACTCTTCCTTTGAATAGGACAAGGCATCGTGTTCTGAAACCAATGATTCTGTGCAGAGTGCCTGCTGAAGACGCTGATTTGACCATAAAGAAAACAAGGGTTTATCAGGACACAAACATCTGGAAAGAGAAATGTTTGCCACATACACCTGCCATTGATATGAATAGAAAACATATTAAGATACCTGCTCCTTAGATTCTACAATTTGCCTTTTTTGAAAATCCAGATTAATGTTAGAGCTTTCTAAGATTTTTATCTAGCAGGATAACCCAATAGATAAGTATTTTTATGGGGTTTTCTGGTGGAAACTGGAAAACCTGCTAGAAATTCTAAAAGAGGTCTAATACTAATCTGGATTTTAAAAAAATTTTTACTAATCTGGATTCTTAATTAATTAATTAAAGTACAGATTGTTTAAATAGTCCTGTTCACCCTTATAATGTAATTTTAAAATTTTTTACTGGAATATATTTTTCTTAGTTGTCTTAGTTGAATAGTAGTTTTTTAGAGTAGAATAACTACAAATATTAGTTTTCTTTCCTCTCTCTCTCACCTACCTCTCCTTTTCTTTTCTTTCTTTCTTTTTCTTTTTATTTTTTTTTTACTTAATCTCTTTTTTATTATTGATATACTCTAAGTTCTGGGATACATGTGCAGAACATGCAGGTTTGTTACATAGGCATGCCCATACCATGCTGGTTTGCTGCACCCATCAACTTGTCTACATTAGGTATTTCTCCTAATGCTATCCCTCCCCTAGTTCCCCACCCACTGACAGGCCCTGGTGTGTGATGTTCCCTCCCTGTATCCATGTGTTCCCATTGTTCATCTCCCACTTATCAGTGAGAACACGTGGTGTTTGATTTTCTCTTCCTGTGTTAATTTGCTGAGAATGATGGTTTCCAACTTGATCCATGTCCTTGCAAAGGACATGGACTCATCCTTTCTTATGGCTGCATAGTATTTCATGGTATATAGGAGCCACATTTTCTTTATCCAGTCTATCATTGATGGGCATTTGGGTTGGTTCCAAGTCTTTGCTATTGTGAATAATGCTGCAATAAACATACTTGTGCATGTGCCTTTATAGTAGAATGATTTATAATCCTTAGGTGTATACCCAGTAATGGGATTGCTGAGTCAAACGGTATTTCTAGTTCTAGATCCTTGAGGAATCGCCACACTGTCTTCCTCAATGGATGCACTAATTTACACTCCCATCAACATTGTAAAAACGTTCCTATTTCTCAACATCCTCTCCAGCATCTGTTGTTTCCTGACTTTTTCATGATTGCCATTCTAACTGGCATGAGACGGTATCTCATTGTGGTTTTGATTTGCATTTATCTAACGACCAGTGAGGATGAGTTTTTATTTTTTTTCATATGTTTGTTGGCTGCATAAATGTCTTCTTCTGAGAAGTGTCTGTTTATATCCTTCACCCACTTTTTGAAGGATTCGTTTGTTTTTTTCTTGTAAATTTGTTTAAGTTCCTTATAGATTCTGGACATTAGCTCTTTGTCAGATGGATAGATTGCAAAAATTTTCTCCTGTTCTGTAGGTTGCCTGTTCACTCTGACGATAGTTTCTTTTGCTGTGCAGAAGCTCTCTACTTTAATTAGATCCCATTTGTCAATTTTGGCTTTTGTTGCCATTGCTTTTGGTGTTTTAGTCATGAATTCTTTGCCCATGCCTATGTCCTGAATGGTATTGCCTAGGTTTTCTTCTAGGGGTTTTATGGTTTTAGGGCTTATATTTAAGTCTTTAATCCATCTTGAGTTAATTTTTGTATAAGGTGTAAGGAAGGGGTCCAGTTTCAGTTTTCTGCATATGGCTAGCCACTTTTCCCAACACCATTTATTAAATAGGGAATCCTTTCCCCATTGTTTGAAAGTGATGGAGAGAATGGAACCAAGTTGGAAAACAGTGTTCAGGATATTATCCAGGAGAACTTCCCCAACCTAGCAAGACAGGCCAACATTCAAATTCAGAAAATACAGAGAACACCACAAAGATAATCCTTGAGAAGAGCAACCCCAAGACACATAATTGTCAGATTCACTGAGGTTGAAATGAAGGAAAAAATGTTAAGGGCAGCCAGAGAGAAAGGTCGAGTTACCCACAAAGGGAAGCCCATCAGACTAACAGCAGATCTCTCTGCAGAAACACTGCAAGCCAGAAGAGAGTGGGGGCCAATATTCAACATTCTTAAAGAAAAGAATTTTCAACCCAGAATTTCATATCCAGCCAAACTAAGCTTCATAAACGTAGGAGAAATACAATCCTTTACAGACAAGCAAATGATGAGAGATTTTGTCACCACCAGGCCTGCCTTAAAAGAGCTCCTGAAGGAAGCACTAAATGTGGAAAGGAAAAATCAGTACCAGCCACTGCAAAAACACACCAAATTGTAAAGACCATTGACGCTGTGAAGAAACTGCATGAACTAACAGGCAAAATAAACAGCTAGCATCATAATGACAGGATCAAATTCACACATAACAATATTAACCTTAAATGTAAGTGGGCTAAATGCCCCAAATAAAAGACATAGACTGGCAACTTGGATAAAGAGTCAAGACCCATCGGTGTGCTGTATTCAGGAGACCCATCTCACATACAAAGATACATATAGGCTCAAAATAAAGGAATGGAGGAATATTTGCCAAGCAAATGGAAAGCAAAAACAAACAACAAAAAAACCCAGGGGTTGCAATCCTAGTCTCTCATAAAACAGACTTTAAACCAACAAAGATCAAGAAAGACAAAGAAGGGTATTTACGTAATGGTAAAGGGATCAATGCAACAAGAAGAGCTAACTATCCTAAATATATATGCACCCAATACAGGAGCACCCAGATTCATAAAGCAAGTTCTTAGAGACCTACAAAGAGACTTAGACTCCCACACAATAATCACAATAATAGTGGGAGACTTTAATGCCCCACTGTCAATATCAGACAGATCAACAAGACAGAAAATTAATAAGGGTATTCAGGACTTGAACTCAGCTCTGGACCAAGTGGACCTAATAGACATCTATAGAACTCTCCACCCCAAATCAACAGAATATACATTCTTAGCACCACATCGCAATTATTCTAAAATTGACCACATAATTGCAAGTAAAACGCTCCTCAGCAAATGCAAAAGAAAAGAAATCATAACAAACAGTCTCTCAGATCACAGTGCAATCAAATTTGAACTCAGGATTAAGAAACTCACTCAAAACCACACAACTACATGGAAACTGAACAACCTGCTCCTGAATGACTACTGGGTAAATAACAAAATTAAGGCAGAAATAAATAAGTTCTTTGAAACCAGTGAGAACAAATACACAACATACCAGAATCTCTGGGACACAGCTAAAGCAGTGTTTAGAGGGAAATGTATAAACACTAAATGCCCACAGGAGAAAGCAGGAAAGATCTAAAATCAACACCCTAACATCGCAATTAAAAGAACTAGAGAAGCAAGAGCAAACAAATTCAAAAGCTAGCAGAAGGCAAGAAATAACTAAGATCAGACCAGAACTGAAGGAGGTAGAGACATGAAAAACCCTTCAAAAAATTAACAAATCCAGGAGCAGGTTTTTGAAAACATCAATAAAATTGATAGACCACTAGCCAGACTAATAAAGAAGGAAAGAGAGAATACTATAAACACATCTATGCAAGTAAACTAGAAAATCTAGAAGAAATATATAGATTCCTGGACATATACACCCTTCCAAGACTAAACCAGGAAAAAGTCAAATCCCTGAATAAACCAATAACAAGTTCTGAAATTGAGGCAGTAATTAATAGCCTACCAACCAAAAAAAGCCCAGATCCAGATGGATTCACAGCCTAATTCTACCAGAGGTGCAAAGAGAAGCTGGTACCATTCCTTGTGAAACTATTTCAATCAACAGAAAAAGAAGGAATCCTCCCTAACTCATTTTATGAGGCCAGCATCAACCTGATACCAAAACCTGGCAGAGACACAACAAAAAAAGAAAACTTCAGGCCAATGTCCCTGATGAACATCGATGCAAAAATCCTGTATAAAATACTGGCAAACTGAATCCAGCAGCACATCAAAAAGCTTATCCACCACGATCGAATTGGCTTCATCCATGGGATGCAAGGTTGGTTCAACATATGCAAATCGATCAATGTAATCCATCACATAAACAGAACCGATGACAAAACCACATGATTATCTCAATAGACTCAGAAAAGGCCTTGGATAAAATTCAGCACCCCCTTTATGCTAAAAACTCTCAATAAACTAGGTATTGATGGAATGTATTTCAAAAAATAAGAGCTATTTATGACAAACCCACAGTCAATATCATACTGAATGGGCAAAAGCCGGAAGCATCCCCTTTCAAAACTGGCACAAGACAAGGATGCCCTCTCTCATGACTCCTATTCAAAATAGTATTGGAAGTTCTGGCCAGGGCAATCAGACAAGAGAAAGAAATAAAGGTATTCAAATAGAAAGAAAGGAAGTCAAATTGTCTCTGTTTGCAGATGACATGATTTTATATTTAAAATACCCCATTGTCTCAGCCCAAAATCTCCTTAAGCTGATAAGCAACTTCAGCAAAGTCTCAGGATACAAAATCAATGTGCAAAAATCACAAGCATTCCTATACACCAATAATAGACAAACAGAGAGCCAAATCATGAGTGAACTCCCATTCACAATTGCTACAAAGAGAATAAAATGCCTAAGAATACAACTTAAAAGGGATGTGAAGGACCTCTTTAAGGAGAACTACAAGCCACAGCTCACGGAAATAAGAGAGAACACAAACAAATGGAAAAAATGTCATGCTCATGGATAGAAAGAATCAATATTGTGAAAACGGCCATACTGACCAAAGTAATTTATAGATTCAATGCTATCCCTATCAAGCTACCATTGACTTTCTTCTCAGAATTAGAAAAAACTACTTTGAATTTTGTATAGAACCAAAAGCGTCCATATAGCCAAGACAATCCTAAGCAAAAAGAACAAAGCTGGAGGCATCACACTACCTGACTTCAAAGTATACTACAAGGCTACAGTAACCAAAACAACATGGTACTGGTACCAAAACAGATATAGACCAATAGAACAGAACAGAGGCTTCAGAAGTAATGCCACACATCTACAACCATCTGATCTTTGACAAACCCAACAAAAACCTACCTCACCTTTTCTAAAGAGATTAAAAAAGAAATTGAACTGGACTAAGTACTGAGTAGAGTAAAAGCAACTTTGTCAGCAGCTGAGGAGATTAAGACTCTCAAAGCAATATTAACTTTAATCATCACTGGTTCTTCTCTTACCTGGCAGGAGAGCATGGCAGGGCAGGAGCAGAGCACCTTCTGATAATGGTGAAATAAAGGGGATTGGTTTACCCCCACCTAGAAATTCGGAAGACCCTTTCTTCACCAAGCTGAAGACATGCTCTGTAAGAAAGTAGGTACTCAGATGCTTCTACACTGTTGGTAGGAGTGTAAATTAGTTCAACCATTGTGGAAGACAGAGTGGCAATTCCTCAAGGATCTATAACTAAAAATACCATTTGACCCAGCAATCCCATGACTGGGTATATACCCAAAGGATTATAAATCATTCTACTATAAAGACACATGCACACATATGTTTATTGTGGCACTATTCACAGTAGCAAAGGCTTAGAACCAACCCAAATGCCCATCAATGATAGACTGGATAAAGAAAATGTGGCACATATACCCCATGGAATACTATGCAGCCATAAAAAAGGATGAGTTCATGTCTTTTGCAGGGACATGGATGAAGCTGGAAACCATCATTCTTAGCAAACTATCACAAGAACAGAAAACCAAACACCACATGTTCTCATTCATAAGTGGGAGTTGAACAATGAGAACACATGGACACAGGGAGGGGAACATCAAATACTGGGGCCTGTCAGTGGGTAGGGGGCTATGGGAGGGAAAGCATTAGGAGAAATACCTAATGTAGGTGACGGGTTGATGGGTGCAGCAAACCAACAGGGCATGTGTATACCTATGTAACAAAACTGGACGTTCTGCACATGTATCACAGAACTTAAAGTATAATAATAATAATAAATAGAAGGTAGGTACTCAGTAGTATGCCCCTACAGCTGCTCCCAGCTACCCTGATTAGTTAGTGCCCATTCTATTCCGGTTTGTTCGATATTTTGGCTCTCACGCATGTCTGCAGGAATATGTAGGGGGAGCAAACGTAGACACCAACTGTTATTCTGAATCAAGACGGATTTCTGTTGCTTTCACTTCGACTTTGTGGTGCACATATATGGTGTTTAAGTGAAATAGAAAGGCTTGAAATCACTCTGCTACTCTTTAGGAGACTAAAACATCATGGGGATTCTTCTGTCACCAATGTTCTGATGACCACAGCACCAGCACCATTATACTAAGGCCCAGAGAAGTCAGATGTCTCTACCTATTTTTTTGTTGATACATAATATTTGTACGTTTATGGGGCACATGTGATATTTTGTTACATGCATAGAACATGTCATGATCAAGTCAGAGTATTTTCAGTATCCATCACCCTCAAGTACTTCTCATTTGTATGTGCTGGGAAGGTTTTAAGTCCTCTTTTCTAGCTATTTTAAAATATACGATACATTGTTGTTAACTGTAGTCACCCTACTCTGCTATTGAACATTAGAATGTATTCCTTCTAACTGTATGCTTGTACTCATTAAGCAACCTCTCTTAATCCCCGCTTCCATCCACACACCCTTTCTAGTATTTGGTTATTATCATTCCACCCTCTGTCTTATATGATCAACTTTTTCAGCTTCCACATACAAGTGAGAACATGCAATATTTGTCTTTTTGGGCCTGGCTTATTTCAGTTAGTATAATGATCATCCATGTTGCTGCAAATGACATGATTCCACTCTTTTTTTCTTTTCTTTTCTTTTCTTTTGGATACCTCCACCATTGATTCATTCCTGGTTTGCTTGCCTCACCTCTCTGAAGTCTCTCCCCATAGTTGCTGGGCCAATAATAGAAACAAATTACAGAATACATCAGTAGTAGTGGCTATGGTGAACAAAGCAGGAAGTCAGAATCAGCAAAGCTGCTTCCTTTGTCAACCTTCGGCAAGTATTTGTCACACACAGGACCCTATATTATACTTCTTTGGATACAGAATAAGACCAGTAAGTGGCATATTTGAAAATTCTAGCCCTGTAGATCTGCTATTGAAGTGGGCTCATGGATAGAGCAACCCAATGAATTTTAGTAAATCCATTTGAAAATTAAGCTGAGAGATCCATAATATCATAAGTATTTCAATAAAGTTTAACTAAAATGTGCTTTAGGCTATTGTATGATATTGAAACATTTTCACCATACAATAGCACTGCTAAAACAAAATAGCATTGGCATGGCAGTCATATTTCATAAATGAAAACACAGTTTAATGATATGACATTGTATGAACTTAAAACTGATTTTTCAACGATCTTGTTTAAAGCAAGCTTTAATGCCCTTTGGCTTTCGGTTGTCAGCAGTCTGCCGTGTTTCATGTGTCACTGTGCCACGCAGTGAGATTTGTGTTTGAAACTTCTTAAGGCAGAGAGGGGGAACTAAAAGAGAGAACATATACTCCAGTGACTCAAAGGAATGATCTGGTTGTTAGAGCTCAGAATAGGACATTTTACCGAACATGCAAAATGTTAGTGATATAGGAACTGACACTTTTACTTTTTGGAGCAATAAATTTGATATTAACACTGGATCTATTAAGTTGTGTAATTCTATTGTGTTTTTGTGTCTTCATTTAAAACGAGGGGGTTAGGCTATATTCATGATAAATAAGAAAATATTTAAATAGAATCTTATTAATGGTTTTCAAGTCTTTCTTGAATATCAAGCTTTAAATGTTAATAGTCCATTAATACAGTAAAAAGGGCACCAATCTAGGATTCTAGTTGCAACCCTGCCATTGATTGGCTGTCTAAACTTGGGCAAATTACTTTTCTGGTCCTTAATTTCCTGGTTTAACGATTCTGTCGTATCATTCTGTCATTGTATTTTTTAATTCCATTGGCCTGCCTATGGTGAGAGCAAGGAGTATTCTTAGTCAATATTTTCACAAGTTTGAAGTTCTAATTAAGATGTAAGTTGTACATATGCTCAAAAATGATTAGAGGTAAGAAGTAGCCACAGGACGTCAAATATAAAGTATGCCTGTAATCTCCCCTTCTGGGACATACATTGTCTCCAGAAGAAATAAAGATAGAAAGTTACACATTATAGGGCCGGGCGCGGTGGCTCAAGCCTGTAATCCCAGCACTTTGGGAGGCCGAGGCGGGCG
This sequence comes from Theropithecus gelada, assembly GCF_003255815.1. Taxonomy (NCBI): domain Eukaryota; kingdom Metazoa; phylum Chordata; class Mammalia; order Primates; family Cercopithecidae; genus Theropithecus; species Theropithecus gelada. Next base: position 44,082,421 of record NC_037680.1, read on the forward strand.
GATCACAAGGTCAGGAGATCGAGACCACGGTGAAACCCCATCTCTACTAAAAAAAAAAAACCAAAAAACTAGCCGGGCGCGGTGGCGGGTGCCTGTAGTCCCAGCTACTCCGGAGGCTGAGGCAGGAGAATGGCATAAACCCGGGAGGTGGAGCTTGCAGTGAGCTGAGATCTGGCCACTGCACTCCAGCCTGGGCGACAGAGCGAGACTCCGCCTCAAAAAAAAAAAAGAAAGTTACACATTATAAACCATCATGGGTCATTGAGATATAGAAAGTTACATATTGTAAGCTATGATGGATCATTGTTTATAAAATCCAGCCAAAGAAATGTCGTGTTGCAAATTTGACTATTTCCACAGTACCCTACTAGGTGTCTGATACCTGGCTTGCCTATGATTTGCGAATTAATCCACATTTTAGTAATGAGCTTGTATTCTTAATCTGAATGTCGAAGCTTATAGAAATCATTTATTTTCTAAATATCCAGTAACAAACCTGTAAAGATTCTTCAGTCCAAGCAGAAACACATTAAGGAAAGAAAGCCCATTCTTTTGGGTAACTCCTTCATAACTGTTATTCATAGTACATTTTTTAGTATACTGAAATTCTATGTATCTTAATTTAATCCAGAAACTATATATTAGTGATTATTGGAGACTTAGATAGACAGAGGTACAGAGATGGGCAATATTATGGCAAATCAGCTTCCTTCTAACATATACTCATGCAAATAAAGTAATGAAGCACCAATACACAAATTTTTTTTTCTTTTGGTCTATCTATGTGTAAATGATGTATCATTCTGCATATCCAGACAACAAAGCAGTCTGCTGCCATTGTTGATCAAAAGAAATAATTAAGTTGACATCCAAATCATTGAAGTATTAACTGGCCCCTGCATATGGTTAGCACCTCAATTCCATACTTCCTTGATGTGAAATCCCAAAGACCCCACCAGGAGAAATGGTGTCACTTGTGAAAGTGGATGACAGAACATTTCCTTTGAGGTTATCTGGGACACATTGTAATATGAGATGCTAAGAAAATTATTTTAAGATTAAATGATGGATTTGAATATTATTTATCAGCACTGCTACAGGCAATAGTTTTGTATAATATAATGTTCCAAGTAACATCTCTGTAGATAACATTCTTTTGATCTAAGCAGTATGTTGTGAGATGTGCCAAGCAATTATAAAATATTTACTGACTATAGAAGATACTTTTTTTCCCTTAGAAAAAAATTGATCTTGCATCCTCCCACTTCTATGAATGCTGCCTAAGGCTGTCACCTCAACTATTGCCTTAGAATTGGGAAAGTGTGAGCTGTATAACACATCATTCACCTTAACAGTAGTCCTCAGAGCCACCCCCATGCAATGGAGTTTTCCTTAGAGCGCACAGTTTTTCAAAAAGACATGTTGTAAGTATTAATGATAACAGGTTACCTATGTTTTTTCTTTTCTACTATCATGAAAGGCCTTGGAATATATTTTTTTCTCGTATGGCTTTTATTTTTAAACTATCAGCTGCCTTGCTATCTAAAATTTTAATAAACTATGTCAAAAAGTCTTTAATTCACTTGTTTTACTCTAAGTTTGATTTTTTTCCCCTCAGAATCAACTCTCTGCATTAGCTGAGTAGATATTGTGCAGCCCAGAAGTCATAAACTAGTGCCATCAGACCAGGTATATCCCATAGCCATGTTCATTTTACACTGAATAGTATTATTAAAAACATTGAATTGGATGCCAGCACTTTAAAAAACGAGGCAGATTTCACAGGAAAATTCTTGACTTCTGTCTTTTCTTTATTATGCTCCAATCTTCTTATTTCAAAGCTTAAAACTGACTCATGGTGCTCATTTCCATTGCAGCCTGGTCTCTGTAGGCTTTTGAGCTTTGGATCTTCAATCTAGACAGACAGAGCTATCATCTCATAAATGAACATTTGGGATAAATTATTGACTTAACATTTCATAAAATTTTATATATTGAGTTCAACAATGGTCTGAATATCCTTGGGACATTATACTTGACCTTTCTATCTGTTCAAACCCTACCTATCTATAAAAGCATCTCAAAATGAATCTCTTCCATTAACCTCTTCCTAATCCTAAACCTAGTAATCAGTTATTGAGAAATTTGGGTAAGGGCTAAAATGTAGAGATTAAGAAATACAAAGTACACTGTTAAAGTGTTTATGGTTCAGCAGGAAAGACAGTCATCAGAAATAATAATTACAATTATCAGCACTATTTTAATAACCTCTATCTATTTGGAATATTCTAAGTGCTAGGCATAGTAACGTTGTGCATGTCTATACCTGATATCTCTACTTTCTCACTTCCCATTTTCCCTTCACACCACTTCAGTCACTCCAGGTGCTTCACTGCTCTACTGAAACAGCTCTGTTGAAGACCATCAACATTATCCATCTTCCTAAATCCACTAGTCAGACTTCATGATGAGGGGCAAGTTATTAATATTTTCTTCCACAGTTTTCTCATCTGTAAAATTGTGACTAGAACATTATTTACCATGTGGGTATTGTACACACTAAATGGGATAATCTGTATGAACTCTTAAAACAATGTTTTGCAGATAATACAGGTATAACACATGTTAGCTGCTATTATTTTTATTACACAATTGCTGCTTATTTTTCCAGTGGCGTTTGACACAGTTGGGCAATTCCATTCTTCTTGAAGCGCTGTCTTTTCTTGGCTTGCCTTTCATAACATTACAGTCTCCTGGTTCCCCTGTAATGGGACTGGCCTTGGTTTTCTCTGCTGGCTCCTTCTCTTGTCAGTCCTGCAAATGTTGAAGTGCTCGAGGGCTCAGTGCTGGGACCCCTTCTCATTCCTATCTACTCTTTCTCCATAGTAATCATAGATTTAAGTGCCATCTGTGCTCTTATGAATATTCAACTTCTATCTCCATCCTTGACTTTCTCTAAGCTTTAGACTTGTATAGCCAAGTGCCTTCTCAACATATCTATCAGGCATCCTTCATTGGAACTCCTAGTTTCCTTCACACATCTGTTCCTTCTATTTTGACTCTTTATCCAGAGGTTCTGTTCTCCATAAAATAGCACAATGATTGTTTCTAAGTTTCAAATCACTCAGTCCATCTCTGTTGGTTGACAGATAGCTGTGAGCACCGTCATCCCTTTGGTTGTGTGATGGCTGATTACTCTCACTGCAGACTTGGAGAGCCAGAGCTCAACAGCAATCACAGTTTCCAACTATTCCCTGGGTTTATCACTTGCTACTCAAATTCTAGAATAAAAAAGGGTGATAATCACCAAAGATTTTTCACCATCAGGGGGCTCCAGTCAGGGATTTTATTTTGCCCTAGAAGATAGTTACCCTAAAGCTATATCTTAGTTCGTATTCGTGTGCCATAAAACCAGCCAGTATAAAAAGTAAAAATGTTAGACTATAAAACCAGTTGTTTTGTCCATGTTCAATGGACTAATTAGTTGAAATAATTTTATTTTCTGATTGCCTTCTTGGATTAGTGCTGTGTGACTACAGCCTATCAGAAGAAAAACCATCTCAAACTTGTCCTCAGAGTTCCATTCAAATCTCTGCTCAGATGCCACCCTATTAGGAAAGGTCCTGACCTGATCTGAAATGGCACTTCATCACTCTATACTCAGGAGAGGAGAAGGGCTAAATATAGCCTATAACCTACTTTATTTTTCTTCTCATGTGTTACATATTTACTTGTTGAGTTGTTGTGGTGGTGGTGGTTGATATCTGTCTCCCTCTTCAGGAGTGTAAACTTTGCAAGAAGAGGGGCTTCATATTTTGTGCTTCTATTGTATTCCCAGCACTTAAAACATTGGCTAATATATATTATGCTAATAATATTAGGCATACAATAAATAGAAATTTATAAGTGAATGAATCCTATTAATGTATAAAATGTATAAAAGTGTATGTTTTTTATACTTTCAGAGGACTCATCCTGCATTATTTCAACAACAGAAAAAACTAACACCATAGTTATATTTAAGGATGTAAAGAACCTGCCAATTATAAAGTTGCTTGTAGCTGCAGCTTACTTTATAAGAATTTTTAAAACATATAACAATGGAGTAGGTTAACTTTTATGAAGATAATTTTCATATAAGCAAGATAAGCTTTGTGCACACACCATCTATGAAATTCTTTTACAAAGAAAAGATAAAACTAGTATACGTTAAATCCGTCTTTGAGTTTACCTACATTAATAATGAGACATTCAGAGCCTTCTTTTACTCTTTGTTGATGATTCAAATATTTTGGGGATATTATCTCTCTGTGTATATGCTGAAATTGATTGTCTTATAACTGGCATATAATACATACTGGAATTGGATCAAAAGCCATCACATCTGTGGTTTACACCATCCCTCCATTGGCATTGCTGGCCAGAGAGGTGCACTGGCATGACTTGGGATCTGATGTCACCTTCTTGTGTTAAGTGGTAGGGGAAAGAAAAGAAAAAATGTGAAACCAAAGTAGTCTATGAAGAATTGAAGTGATCATAGAAAACTTGAATTTGGGATGCTGACCCAGACCACTGATAATAGAAAAGGAGAGGAAAAGAAAAAACCAAAACTCCCAAATTATTCAAAACATGCCATAACCTCTTTTCCCATAGTCATCATGCTAAATGGGAGAGTTCCCCATACACCTAGCTCTCCTAGAATTAACACATTCTTCCCAGAATCTTCCCTTTTATGAAGTTTGTTTAAACTGAACAGTATCTGTTTACAAATGTGTAAGGGGTGGGTAAACTGGCAGTAAGATTTATATAGGTTGGCAAACCTCAGACACCATAGGCAGACTGGTCTGTGGGAGCAGTAATACTCCTGATTATTATCATGCAAGTTACTTATGGGGATAGCTCTTTTTGCCAAGTGAACCAGAGAACTGAAGAAGTTGTTTTGAATTGTCTTGTCTTTACCTCTCTCTCTCTTTCATATGTTTAGACAGTGTCAATGTCTGTAACGTGGGTGGGATTAGCAGTGCAGAAAAGAGAGAGAAGAGGAACAAAATACAACCCAAAATTAAAAACTAAAGTAAGATTAAAGAGCACAAAATAACCATGAGAGTTCAGTTTTCACAGTTTTAAGGAGGTATTGAGAATTTTTAGAAATGATTATATTTTATCATGATAATTATTAGTTTCAATGCTGGCCGAAGTGGATACTCACTGGAAGGCCAGTTTTGGAGCAGTCAAAAGTCAGAGTTGGGTCTAAAGCAAGAACACAGATGAATGAGTTTAAGGTGTTTTGGATGAGAGAAAGCAAGTTCTTACCAGTAGGAAACAAACAAAAAACCTTATTATCTCTTTGAAAAAAATGGGAAAGGATGATTTCCTGGAGGACTTGAAAGGAGCACCACCATTGATTTGACTGACATAATTTTCTGGTAAAAAGCCCTGAAAACCCTGTACACAGAGTAGCTAAAGGAAACATTTTTCAAGCTCACCTATTGAATTAATCTTAAAAGTATTTTACCAGCTTTTATTCTGTCTAATACATTCCTAATAGATTTTCTTTTGCACTTCCAAACAGGAGCCCTCTTTCCAGAATTTGCCATATTGAGTTTGTTATCTAAGCTTAGCACCATTCAGACTCAGAGCCATGTTGACCTAAAGTGCTTAATTGCAACTGAATATTTACTGGAGAAAGTCTGAAACTTCACTTTCAGAATATTTTTCAATATATTTCCCATTTATTCTGAGTACAGCACCATAGAGCGTACTAGGCCAAGAGCTTTCTTTATCTTCACCATAATCCAACCCTCTTGTTATCTTTAAAGCAAAACTCCTACTGAGGCAGGCAAGACTAAGGGTGCTGACTTCTGAATGGACTCAGCCATCCACCATTGCTCAGAAAAGGATGCCTGCAGAATTGACCACCAAATGCTCCCCAACTTGATTTATTTTTACAGCTCTTACAGATCTTTTCTAGCAATACTTTTATGAAACAAGAATTACTCTAATGGAAGATAATTTTTAAATTTCTTGGCAATATTAAATTCTTCTCCAAAAAGTCATTAATAGCTTTTTGGAGAAGCAGGGTGATGCAGACAAGATAAAATATTTAACTATCAAATTATGAACACAGAAAGGGAAAGCTGTGGACATTATCAGAAATCATAAGCACTGGTTGACTGAGGACTAAATTGTCAACACATCTTATGACGCTTCACTGGTTTTAGATGTGTTTCCACTTGTTCTACCTTTGGCCACTGCCTATATATATATATATATATTTTTTTAGATGGAGTCTCACTCTGTCACCCAGGCTGGAGTTCAGTGGTGCGATCTCAGCTCACTGCAACCACCGCCTCCCAGGTTCAAGCAATTCTCCTGCCTCAGCCTCCTGAGTAGCCAGGATTACAGGCATGAGCCACCATGCCCAGCTAATTTTTTTTGTATTTTTAGTAGAGATGGGGTTTCACCACATTGGTCAGGCTGGTCTCGAACTCCTGACCTCAAATGATCTGCCTGCCTTGGCCTCCCAAAGTGCTGGGATCACAGGCGTGAGCCACTGCACCCGGCCCAATAAAAATTTATACTTCGGGTGGGAGTGGGTGATTGCAGTGTTTGCAAAATGTCTGTGTGAGTTTACCATAAGGAGAATGGCTTCGAAGGCTATGAATGCAAATGCAGAAGTGACTTCTGAGTAAATTGTGTCAGCCTGAATGCCCTTTCCTGGTGAACAGTTTTCTGTACCTTTTCTGAAATCACAGAATATTAAGTTGAAAGAAAGCATAGAGATGATCTCTTTTGACCCCTCTTTTTACAGGTATCTGAGGTTTAGTGCAAAGAAATGATTTGGTATAAATTAAATTTCCTGAGGATAAATCAGGAAAGACAATCACAAGCTCAAAAAGCATCACCACAGACCTAGTAAAAATGTGGGAGCTGTTCTAAGTGAACCAGCAGGTTGGGTAAAGAAAGAGGAGGCCTCCTTGATTTAGCCTTCCGGGTCACTCATGGGTAAGACCCAGGGTTTCTGCCAAACTCCCCTCTTTCTAAGTCATCCAGATCAGAAAGCAGTTCTTTCCTGGAGTGAAGGGAGAAAGAGAGAACTATTTTATTATTACCCTGTTCCTCTTCCTTCTAGTGCCTACCCACCTCAGATTCTCTTTGTCCAACTCACCAGTGTAGTTGCTTACACAGCTGAAACTACCTTTTTGTGAGTTGCTGTCTTTTGCTCTGTTTTCCCACACCTGCCATCACAGGCTCTTCTAATGATCCTTGTAGCTACAGCAGTGGAAAATCAGATACTTGTAAAAATGCATCTAGCAAACAAAGCTGAATTGGCACAGTTCGGAAAACATTTATTCCCTGAGGGTAAGGACCCACTCCCCCTTGTGAGAAGAAAAAGAAATAAAAAATGACAAGAAGAGAAAGTAATGGCCCGACAAATGATTGGTCAGCAATCATTTGTCAGTGAAATGTACCATTTTTGTGACAATAAATTTTGAAAGTGGGTGTATATTATTAAAAAATTTGTACAGGGCTTTTTTATCTGCAGCATTTATGAGATTTTAATCTAAATGTGTTTTTTTTTTTTCTTCTCTTGTAGAAGTTCTCTTGCTGTGCTGCTGGATCCTCAGAAGTGTTCTGGAGATTGCCTCTTTGAAAGCGTAAGTGTAAAGTTTATTTGGCTTATTGTAGTTTCTTATTGTGGTTGCTTTTGATCCTCAGTGGTCTCGTCTCACCTTCCATACTAGAAAATTGCCTTTATTAGAATAGAGAAATCACCTGCAAGAAAAGCTGGCTTAAAAATTAGACATGAACCTTCTCAACTATATTTAATGTACATCTTAGAAAGGAAGTGGCCATGTTCCACATAAAGGTACCCACACGGCTTACACAATGAGGCTAGTAGGGACCCCAGATGCATGTATGCACCAATTTTCCTGAAAATTCAACTTGACTATTTACATTTGAGTTTATACTTGACTTGGCTTATATTTCGTACAGCACCTAGCTGAGCATGAACAGGAAAGGGAAGCACTGAGGGGTGTACTTCTCTCGAAGCAGCAGTGTACGTGCTGTGCTGTACCCTATAACGGCATTCCTCTCATCCCATAAGTCTTTGTTTCTTCATCATTCTGTAGAAATACACAAATGCAAGAGGAAAGGCAGAATCCTTCCATGAAATAATGATGCAATATGCTGACTAATTTTTCCAAAGTGTCCTTAACATTTGAAACCTTCGAAAGAAAGAGTACTAGAGGTGGTCAAACAATGACTTTCAAATCTGTGTTTTCTGACCCGGATTCTCTCTCTACTTCCTGTTCTGGATGTCTTCCCTAGAGGAAATCATTATGATATGTGTCTGGGCTCTCAAACTCAGAATGTCCAAGTGGACTCATTGTTCATGCCACAGATCTAGTTCTTCCCAATCATTCCATTTTTCGTAGTGTTTCTGCTCTCCTCTTATTTTTCTTTCTTTGAATTTTTTTTTATTTTTTAAATTTTGTGGGTACATGGTGGTTGTATGTATTTATGGGGTACATGAGAGATTTTGATTCAGGCATGCAATGTGAAATGAGCACATCATGGAGAATGGGGTTTCCATCTCCTCAAGCATTTATCCTTTGAGCTACAAACAACCTAATTACGCTCTTTAAGTTATTCTAAAATGTACAATTATCTACTCTCCTTTTAGTTTGAATCATGATGAATTTTTCAACTCTAACTCATCCTTTTAATTAATCTGCCACTAAATTTTATGCTTATATAATCTTTTCTTTCAATTTCAGTGTAATCATACTAGCCTCATGATAATCTTACCTGCATTACTATAAAAACCTCCTAAACAGTCATCTCCCTATTATGATATCTCGAATTTTCAGTTCATTATAAATACCATTAAATTTATCTTCTAAAATTTCTGCTCTTGTCATATGATAGCCTTGCTCAAAGCATGAAGGATAATGTCCAAACTCTGCATACAGGCATTTAAGAACTTTGTTGATCTGGTCCCAAGATTCATATCCAAACTCGATTTTTTTTTCTGTACAACATGAACTATTACACTAAACAAAGTCCTTACTGTCTCATGTATCCCCCTTTCTATGTCCATCTCATTATGCTCCTTACTTACAAGAAATGTCTCTACTCATCCCATCTCTGTCCAATTCCTACCCATTTCTTAGGATATAATATAAATCCAATTTGTCATATGAAGTATTCTTACCCATCTTTGCCCCACACTAATGTATAGATTTCTCTTGTGTTCAGATAAAATTAAGTACAATTTAACACCAAATTATTTTCTACTTCATGTGTATTTGTTGTTCAAGCTAAGTGGGTGCTTTTAGTGGCATTTTGTTTAGCCATCAAAGGCCACAGGTGCTCTATAAATGCCTTTAATTACCTTATCTTTATTTTTCCATATGCCACCAACTCATCCTCTTTTATGGGAACTATTTCATCCGGTAACCCCCATTTAATTGTTTTGCCTCATGCTTAGGTTTTTCCTCCATTAGAGTGACTACTACTGGACTTGTTCCCTGGATTTCAATTTGATTTTCCCATTTATTATTCCTTTTAATCCCCATTAACCCACCTCCCTGCCTGAGTCACACTCAGAATGTTCTTTCTAGGTCAATTGCATTGGCTTCTGCCTGCCTCCACGACAGGCAGAGGAGATGACAGTAGATTTTATGGCCTTTCACTTGCTCAAACTATATAGTGTCATGCTGTGACCATAGTAAAAGCAAATAATGTTTTTTTGATTGACTCACTGGGCCTGTAGAAAAGATTTTTGTTTTTATCAACACAGCTTTACCACTCCTACCTTATCCACAGATAATCCCTTACTTTTCATTTTTTTAAATGTTTGATTTACTTTTTAATATTAGTCAATTTTTCAAAGATAAACTTTGGCATTTTTCATTTGCATTCATTCTAATTCATGCATAATAAATGTAACACAGAATTTCCTTCTTCTCTTGTTTTTATTTTTATCGAGGCTAAATTCATATAACATAAAATTAACCATTTTAAAGTGTATAATTTAGTAGCATTTAGTACATTCACAATGGTGTGCAATCATCACTACCTTAAAGTTTTAAAACATTTTTGTCATCTCCAAAGGAAACCCAATATCCATTAAATAGTCTCTTCACATTTCCGTCCTTCCCCTAGCCCCTGACAAACACTAATCTGATTTCTGCCTCTAAGAATTTACAAATTCTAGATATTTCATATAAATTGAATTATACAATACAGACTTTTGTGTCTGGACTCTTTTACTTAACATGATGTTTTCAAGGGCCAGCTACACCAGTGGATATGTGTCAGTAATTTTTTCCTTCTTAATGACTGAATAGTATTCCATTATACGGATATGCTACACTAGTGTGGTTTTCTTAATTTGATTTTTTGATTGATTATTGCTCTTGTACTGAAATACAATTGTTTTTGTATGTTAATCTTGTATCCTACAACTTTACCAAATTTGTCTTTTTTGTTTTGTTTTCTGTGGATTCTTTAGGATTTTCTATAGCTAAGATCATTTCATCAGCAAATATTCTTGCCTCTTCCTTTTTAATTTGAATGTCCTTTATTTCTTTACTTGCCTAATTGATCTTGCTAGAATTTACAATACAGTGTTGAATAGAGGTAATGAATGTGTGCATCCTTGTCTTTTTCCTGACCTTAGGGGGAAAGCTTTAGTTTTTTCACCACTGTATATGATGTTAACACTAGCTTTTTCATAAATGCCCTTTATGTGCTTGAGGAAGTTCCCTTCTGTATCTACTCTATTATAGAGTGATATTATCATGAAATAGTATTCGATTTGTTTGAATACTTTTTCTGCACCAATTAAGATGACTATGTTTTTTCCTCTCTTCATTCTACTAATGTGATATATTGCATTGATTGGTTTTGTTTTTTTAACCACCCTTGCATTTCAGGGACAAATGAAATGCAAGAATGGTTCAACAAAAGAAACCAGTTGGTCATGATATATGTATATTATATATATATCTTATATATATGATATATATATCATGAGAATATATATCAGAAAACCACTTGGTCATGTTATATATACATAATCCCTCTGATATGCTGCTTGATTCATTTTGCAAGCATTTTGTTGAGAATTTTTACATCTTTATGCATATGGCATATTGGTCTATAGTTTTCTTTTTTTGTGATATCTTTATCTGGCTCTGATATCAGGATAATGTTGACCTCATAGAATGAGTTGGAAATTATTCCTTCATTTTTTGGAAAAGTTTGAGAAGGATTGGTATTAACTCTTCTTTAAGTGTGTTTGGTAGAATTCATCAGTGAAGCCATCTGGTCAGGGACTTTTCTTTGCTTGGAGGTTTTTGATTATTGATTCAATCTCTTGTTGTAGGTCTGCTCAGATTTTCTATTTCTCTTTAAACAAATTTGGTAGCTTCTGTGCTTCCAGGATCCCTTACTGTTATTCTTCATCACATTTTACTTTTTTCTTCCATCTTCAAAGATTAAATCAAGCTGAAGTTCAAAGAAGAGATGCTCCCTCTCTGAAAGTAAATCTAAATGGAAATATGCTAACAGAAGTAAGCCAATTTCTTTACTGAAACAAACCAAATAAGACAAAAGAATATCTCTTTCTTTCATATAATAAATGCTCCTTAATTATATGTTCCCCATGCTTTAAAACAAAATTTAAAACAAATCCACTGATTTGACCTTTCAAAGCCTTTTTTAAACCTATTTTTTTCTAGAAAGATGAATTGTCCTGAAATTCTAGGTGAAAAAAGCATTCAGTAGTTATGCAATGAACTTTTGTTAGGGAATTCAGAATACAATTGCTCCAGTCCTTCTCATGTTGCCTCCCCTAGAAATTCTGCAGCACCTTTGTATGCATATCCAGATATATTCCTGGAAGAGCAGAAAGGGTGTGTGTGTGTGTGTGTGTGTGTGTGTGTGTGTGTGTGTGTGTGAGAGAGAGAGAGAGAGAAAAAAAAGTAGACACTTTATTTGTGATTATTAGTCACTCTAAGAATAGGTAGAGTTTAGTCCAGACAGTACTACCCATACCCCAAAAACTGTCTTCCGATAACTTACATCTTCATTACTTTCTCTATATATTCATTACCTCTTATAACCTGAATCACTGAATTATCTTTTAACCTGTGCAGTCAACATAGTTATGTTTCTTCATTCAGAGAAAAAAAGAGATAAGTGCTGAGTTAACCACACACAGCCAGCTGCTTCTTTTCCAAGTTCATTCATTCAGTAAACTTTTATTGAACACCTACTATGTGCCATGTGTTCATTATGTTGGACTTTGAATACACAATGTTTAACAAAACAGACATGTTCTGTCAAAGATTCAGCCCATGACTCCTTTTATCAAAGACTCAGTTCATGAGAATCTTACTTTTACCACGTGCTGAGTTCAATAGTGTAGTTGAACAACAGTTGAAGGCTCACATACCCTTGGAAGTTAAATAGTAATTCAACAACGACCCTAGAGTTCTGCTCCCCGGGAAACATTTAATGGTGTTACCCAGGAAGTATCATGACACCTTACAAAGGGGCATCTGTCTGCAACTCCAACCCTGACAAAGAAGCAATTCTTCCTGCCAAAGGGAATAGAAAAATCCCTTCTCTTTGCCCCAGCACACCCCACACCACTGATCAAGCAGAGAATTCTGAATGCTTACAATAGACAGAAGGCTGCAGGGTCAACCAAACTCACAAGAGCCACCCCAGGGGTTAACAAGGAAAGCAGGAAGCCAACATTTTGCTGAACATATTGGGGGGAAGCAAAACCTTGAAGCCACTGACAGAGGCTGTACCCGGCACAATCTCAACAGTCAAGAGTGAGATAATCTAAGACAGCTAAGAGCACAAAAAGGAGAAAGCAGCCAATCTCAGGACCGACAGCCTGGGAAAAGAGTGGTCCTGGCTAAAGAAAAGATGACCAGCAGAGCCAAAGCCAGACAAGCTTGTTCTTGTTTTAGTGGTGTGGAATTGTGGCCAGCCCTAGGATTGAATTCTAGCTCTGCCACTATCCCACTGTGACATTGTGTAGCTTACTGACCCTCTCTGAAACTTAGATGTTTCATCTGTAAAACAAGCTTACAACATTGTGAGAATTAGAGAAAACGAATGTAACGTAGACATTCAATAAATAGCAGCTAGTTTTATTCTGAAGTATGTGTTCATTCATCACAGATGAATTCCTCATTAGTCTTCTTAAAGTTCCAACCTTATCTTTTGTTGTTAAGAGTCTGGTGTGAAATCAGGATGCCTACGTTACAGATTCCTTTTAAATGATTTATTTCTGCTTAAATGTGGTACACCTTATGATACCCTTACTACATATTAATGATATATTTATCTGTATACCTCATGTCTCCCACTTCCTGCACCCTGTATAATAGATGCTCTTTCAGGCCAGACCCATGTCTCATTCATCTTTGTCCCCAGTGACTGTGGTAGTTTTTGCACATAGTAGGTATGCTACATATAAATATTTAACATTCTGTATGTCTTTCTTTTTATCGCTTCATGCCACATTTTCATACATCTTTTAACTTAAAAAGTCATACCATAAGGCCGGGTGCGGTGGCTCACTCCTATAATCCCAGCACTTTGGGAGGCCGAGGCGGGCAGATCACGAGGTCAGGAGATTGAGACCATCCTGACTCACACGATGAAACCCTGTCTCTACTAAAAATACAAAAAATTAGCCGGGCGTGGCGGTGGGCACCTGTAGTCCCAGCTACCTCGGGAGGCTGAGGCGGGAGAATGGCATGAACCTGGGAGGCGGAGCTTGCAGTGAGCTGAGGTCACGCCACTGCACTCCAGCCTGGGCAACAGAGCAAGACTCTGTCTCCAAAAAAAAAAAAAAGAAAAGAAAACAAAAGTCATACCATAAGAAAAAAACATAAGAAGTTGTGGATTTATGTGGATGTGTATGGACACGTATGCACATACATGTGTGTCTTATGTGTAGAAAAAGAAAAACCACCTCACCTATTAATACTTGAGTACACATCCTAAGGATTTGTGGAGAATACCTTTCTCATTTATTAAAGGGAATATCTACAAATGGAGTTCATAAAAATCTGTATATATGTTAAATGCCAATGATAGTAAAAGCACATAAAGAAGACTCTTCTCCTGTGCTTCAAAAATAAAATGTAGTCATTTAATTTGTGTGGCAGTTGTTGATTTATCACCTAAAAAGTATTTAGTACAAAAAGGTCTGAAGAAATTAGGATTCAAAACAGCAGGCAGCTACCCAATTGTGGTCAATGTGGACATTAACCACAGTGCTTTATTTCCTAATCATTATTGCTAATTTTAGTCTTCAGGCTTATATATAGCAGTTTTAAAAACCCGAAAATTCCATGAGTTCTTTTGTTAAAACTCAGCCTTGCCCATGATGATCTCACTGTTAATTATTTTTTAATAAGTAGCTTCACTCCAAGCATCCGAGAACCTGTTTGAGCTGCCAATGTTAAAAGATAGAAATTGCAGAAAGAGCAGCAATCTCTCTCTGGAATCACAGAATTATCAAGGCTTCCAAAATGAAAGGCTTTAGAGGTCAACGGGCTCAACTTCCTTCCCTGCGAACTGCATTCCTTCACCATGATATTTACAGGAGATGTTTCAGGCTCATGCTCCTAATAGGCTTCCCCATTTGCCAAGCAGTAGCTGCACCCAGTGTCGAGGGTCTATGCTTCAATCTCCTTAACACCACAAGCATTAAAGTATCAAAACCACCTCAGTAGCTAAAAGGTGCATATATATGTGCCACCACTGCCAGTGCCCTGCTGGGTGTTCCCTAGTTGGCTCCATTTAGTCCTCCTTTGCTCAGTTCATCACCAGCAGCCATCCACGGTCCCACCATGCATTCTTCAGTCTTAGGAGTTATTTTTCTGAGCTGTTGAAGTTACCTATTCAGAGTAGATCTGTGGGATTGGTAGGCAAAGGCTTGAATATGACTCCAGCTAGACAGGAAACAGAAGATGCCAAGCTGGCTTCCTGAATGGACCATCTTGAAGGGCAGTACAGTGGTGGTTAAGGTGTGGCCTCTGGAGTCAGGTTGGCTGGTTGACATCCGGGCTTCAGCGCTTGTTACACCTTGGGTATATCACTTTTTGTGCCTCTATTTTCTCTTCCAGAAAATGGAAATAATAAGAGCACTTATTGGATTATGTGAAGATTAAATGAGCTAATACTCATAACACACTTAGACTGCAAGGCATTTAGAATATATTTGATAATAATACTATCTCCTATTAGTCTCTCATCGGGTAGAACTAAAGAAGAAACTAACTCCTTATTACCAGCTTCTACTGTGTAGGCAAGTTGTGGTGCTGGCTGTTCCGGCTGACCTCTGAGACCTCACCCTGTGAAATCTATTCCAGGCTTTCTGCTCTGCACTTCTCCCAGCCTAGGAATGAGTGAGAAGGGGGAGCTAAAAACTAGCTCTGAAAGTCTGCGTCAGAATGTTCTCTCTTTTGCCAAACTCACCTGCTTTTTGTTTTCTCTCTCTCTCTCTTTTTTTTTTTTTTTTTTTTTTTTGAGACAGGGCCTCACTGTGCCACTCAGGTTGCAGTACAGTTGCTCAGTCACAGCTCCCTGCAGCCTCTTGGGCTCAAAGGATCATCTTGCCTCAGCCTCCCAAGTAGTTGGAATAACAAGGGTGCACCACCACGCCCAGCTAATTTTTAAAACTTTTTTGTAGAGACAGGATCTTGCTTTGTTGTCCAGGCTGGTCTCGAACTCTTGGCTTCAAGAAATCCTCCTACCTCAGCCTCCCAAAATGCTGAAAATAAAGACATAAGCCACAATGCCCAGCCTCTTTCTTTCTTTTTTTTTTCCACTTAACTTTAGACTATAATTTTTGACTCTCAGATTCAGTAATAATATCTTTTATATTCCTTCTACCCCAGGTAACTACCTACTAAATCAGTAGTTAGTGCCTGTAATTATCTGGGAAGGATAATGAAGGCCCACATAAGAGAATGAATGAACAAATCCCATGAATAAAGGGGAGGTAAAGGAATTGATTAATATTCCCTGTAACAATATTCCATCATATAAATCCAGAACTACACTTCTTCTTAGAGATTTATACTAATATCTTATTCTTCGAACCTACTTAATCTTGATTTTTTTTTTTTTTTTTTTTTTGCTATACTGAATGAGATACACAAATTCCATTTGAATGCAGCACAAATTATTGGCTACATAAGTTTTTAAGTTGGATCTTGATACAAACAGGAAGATTAACAAGACTGCCTGTCTCTGTAATGTAAAGTCTCAACACACAACTCTAGGGCTGGCATGTGTACTGAAATTTCATAATATAGCTCAGCAGAGCAGAAATTAACTCAGTGAAGGAGGCAAGCATTCAAGAGTTCAGAAGAAAAGTAAAACTGAAGAAAGAACCTGAACATTTGACCTCACTCAAAGCAACCACAAATAACACTGACTAAATTTTATCATGCAAACTTAAAAATTAATAATTTAGAGCCTGAAAATCAACATCTTGTTACATGTACATAGAAATTGTGAAATCACATGGAAATAAAATAACACCCATAGCAAGGGAGCTCAGAAAGTGTATTTAGGGCATTGGAAATTTACTTTCAGATGGAACATGAGAATTCATTTAAAATTGTTCATTGACAGCTTGTAAATAATTTTTCCTATCTTTATCTGTGTGGTACAGATGGGAGGCTAACATCTTCCAAATTCATTTCTCAGTTATACATATGTGTAAATTGACCTGTGAAAACTATAAATTTTATGCATGTGTTTTATTAAATTCTGTCACAATTGTTATTAGTACTGATTTTATATTGTCTAGTACTCGTAGAAATTGACAATGTAGGCCTGTGAGTTAGTCAAAAGACTTTTAAATGTCTGATCAAGTGGCAGCAAACTAATGAAAATGCCTGAGCATATAAATATCCATGCACATACACACCACTAGCATTTTTATTCATGTAAAAATGTATTCAATTTAGAAAGTATCGAAGTATTCCATACGTTGTGTCAGCCCCTCTGGAACGCCTCTTCTCCTGATGACAGTGACAGTCTCGCTGTCTGTCTGTTTAGGTATCTGTCTAGTGGACTCAGATGCGGTGTCCTTTTCCCATCCCATACACATCTTCCAGATTTATGTGAGGACAGAATGTTGGGCTTTCTAACACAGTAGAGGCCTTCAAACTGAAAACCACTTTGTAATCTTCCTCCTGCCCATAATTTTCCTATTTACAGAGTGCCCTCCGACTCTCCTAAGTTCTAATAGAGCTCAGTTTCACTTCTGAGAAGGTAATCATTCTTTGGGCTTCCTTATGTTTCAACACTTGTATCTAATCACAGTAGATTCATGGAAACTTGATGGTAAAGAGCAAAAACAAGCAAAGTGACCACAGCAAATGTAGGCATAATGCTCATTGTTGAAAAGAAAAATTTTCAGGACCTTTTTTCTTTAAGAATTGTACTTAGTAGAGTTGAATTATTTTTACAAAGTATTAACAACTTTTCCAATCCTGTTTTACATGCATTTTCCTGAAAACTCTAAAGAATCTAAATTTAAACCACTATGATATTAAGGAAGAAGAATTATATTTACTGTATCTTGTGCTTCAAGCATGTAATTGGAAAGAAAAAGGCATCAAAAATGACAATAATGACAAGGCATTCAGGCATTTAATTGGCATATTTGAAAGTTGTGACTTATACTGGATTAGCTGTCCTACACCTTATTGTTGGTAAAGCAAAGGAAAACCAATTACAGTGTGTAATCTATACCAAATTGGAACATATTCACTTAATAAATACTTGATTTTGGCACTTTCCTAGTATATTTAGTGTCTGGATTTGGGGGAGAGGTGGAACCCCTCTACCCCAGTGATTTTTTGTCTAGATTTTTTGAATAGATTTTTTGTCTAACTAGAGAAATAATGGTATTCAACAAATACTGAGAACCTATATTTGTTATGCACAGTGCTGGCAGCTATAGATGCCATAGTGAAGAAGACAGAGCTCACCCTCTAGTGAGGAGAGAAATCAGGAAAGAGGCATCTTCAAAAGAGTATAATAAAGGGCTATGATAGGGAAAAAATGATTTTTCAACGGGTCGAGAGTGGTACCATTCTCTGAGATAGGCAACATTGGGAAATGGAAGTGTGCTTACTGGGGAGTGCAGGAAGATGTATCCAGTTTGAGAGCAGTTCCTTTGAGATACCCAGGGGATATTCAAATGGAGATGTCTGGTGGACAATTGATTTTGCAAATTTTAAAGCTAAAGAGATACTTGAGCTGAAGAATAAGATCTAGGGAATTATCAGCTTTTGATCATTGAATCCTCAGGACTGGCTGAGTTCAACAGGGGAGAGTATGCAGAGAGAGAAAAATAGAGGGCCCATGAAAGAAACCTTAAGGGTCACTACCATTCAATGGGTGTGCTGGGGAAGGGAAGCCTGCAGGACAGCCTAAAAGGGGCATTATCAGTGGTGAAAGACACTGCCGGCATGTCCCCACAGTCCAGAGGGGGCAGGGATCACCCTGCTGATGTAGGTAGTCATCTATTACATCTGCTTGGAATTCATAGAAAATTTTATCAGATAAATTTGGTTTCTAGTGTGAAACATAACATTTATCAAATCGGGACAAATATCTAATTATTCAGTTGCCAAGACTTTATAACCAAGGAACAAGTAGTGTTCTGTTTAGGTGTCAGGCTAGTGGACTGACAGTGATCAGTACCTATCAATAACGATAGGTACTATGGTGTGTAAGGTTTTTTTGAACCCCTCCTAAACCTTGTCAGGACATTTACCAGTAAACATCAATTTAAATTAATGTGGTATATTTTATAAGAATGTATAATATAAAAATCATTAAGCATTATTTTATTAGTTTCAAATTGATATGAGCCCCTCAAGTATTTTGATGACCCAAGCATACAGTATTATTTTTCATACTCTCTAGATGAATCAAAATCTATTCATTTGTCTTAAGACCCAGGGAATATTTGAGACCAGTGGGTAGAATTAGGAAGAGATTCATTCCAACCAATATAAAAGATACATTTCTAACAGTAAGTGTTGCCAAAGATAAAAGGCTAAGTTCCCTATTGTTTTAATAAACCAGCAACTATTTTATTTGGTAAGTATGTGCTATGTGCCTACAACTATTATAAGTTCTGGAGAAAAGGTATGAACAAGATAGACAGTGCTCCTGCACTTGCGAGGCTTCCGTTCTAATTGAGGGAGACAGAATATAAACACAATTAAAAATCTAAACATGTAAGAAAAAAACATCAAGTAGTAAATGCTATTGAGAGAATTGAAAAAGAATGCTGTGATTATACATGGCTTATTAGATGCTGGTAGAAAAAACATCCCCCAAAAATGGAGAAATTGATGATTTAGTGAGAGAGGACGTTTAATTAGGAATGAAGTTTTTAAAAAATTAAAAGAGATTGGATCCAAATCCCAGGTTGAAGAATTGGCCTTTATAGAACAACCTCATCATAATAACAAAAGAGAGGAACTGTTTGCTCCTGAGAACAGATTATGTGCCTCTCTTCCTAACTCCACTTTCAGAGGCTTCATGTTGGTCTCCTGAAATTAGTATTTATACCATTGAAATTGGCAAATTATAGAAATAAGGGCTTTTAATTTTTTTGGACTACTGTTATATATTTAACAACACATTAATGGAAACTGTACGAATAGGTTGACATAGTTCATCATAGGAAGATGGGTCATTTACTGCCTCATATTTACTTATTTTTATGAAGTATAATGCAAGGTAATTAGCAAAAGGAAAACTGATTATAGTGTATAATATGACATAGGAGTGACGTATAGGAGATTTGAGGCATTTAAATAAAATCTGGATAGTTGCTGTTAATCAAGACCATATAGATTTGTGTATCTGGTAAAACTTTGAACTAGATGATACCAACAGACCTACCAAACTCTAAGACGATATGATTTTTATCATAAAGGTGATTGCTAAGAAACAACAAATTCTACTTTTTGTCTCGAGTTTTATAAATATGAATATAAGAATCACTTGCCACTTTTCTTATTTTAGTTATCACTACTATTCAATTGCACACTAAGTTTCAGTTTGAAAAGTCTGTAATTCTACGATTTAGAACTTAACTGCAATTTGGAAAAACCAAAAAACCAACTCAGAGATATAAACAAGATATATATATACCTGAACAGTTGACATTATGAAACTGGTATAAAAGCTTTAATTAGAAAAACATCTTGGGCTAGTTCCATGGTTTTTTTTTTGTTTTTTGGGGGGGGGGGTTTGTAATTAATTTTTTAAATGATTAGCCTTTGTCCGTAGTTATTCTGTTATGTTCCTTTGGCTCCACATTGCAGCGCAAGTACTACAGGGCAGTTGAATATTTATTATTACAAGACTTTTGACAAGTGACCAGAAAGATGAAAACTTCAATACTGAACTCTTACTAGATGAAAACATTGAAGTTTTATCAAAATAAAATTTGTAGAATATTTATTATTTCATCAACACTATCTAGATGATCTTTATTCCTCAGTCACATACATTGCACGGAGGCAGGAGGCAGGAGGCAAAAATGTAATACACAATAGTGTTTCATGTGGCTTGTGGACAGTAGATGCAAATACTGGAAAGTTCACCTGTGCTGGGCTCTGTCTTCATGCTTCATGATAAAGCCAGAGAAACATTTGTAAAGAGATCAGTTTAGCCACTCCAGTTGTAAAATATTTCTTTAATCTCTTGTGACTTGCTTCTGAGAGGGTTCCTTTGCAGGGAGACACTAATGTAGTTGATATCCCTGCCAGATCACCAATAGCTGAGTTTTAGGGTGTTTCAAAGAGAGAGAATCTCCTCTCTTCTTCCCTGAGTGGAGAAAATAATTTTACTCCTATCCTAGAACCAGAGCACCAGCTGCCTATCACTGTGTTGTAGTGATGATTTTCCCCAATTCCAGAACTGATTAGTATCTAGTTCCAAATTTTATCCCAGTTTTAGGTCTAATGTTGTGGTCTGCATCTTGTCTACCCCAAGAAGATTCTTTCCTAGAAAGGACCCCATAAAACTCTTTCTATCACTGCCCCAACTCCAGATAGAAGGTGTGCCAATTTGTAAACTAGGTGACATTGCATAAACAGAGCAGGATGTTTTGGCAGGAAAATTTGAAGTTTATGCAGCATGTTCAGGAAGTGGATTTTATCACTTGAGCATTGAGAGCTATATCTTTTCATAGCTATTTCTAACTAAAAAATGCAAACTCTGGAAGTTATTATAGGAAGTTGCCTCTAATTGCTGTTTTGCCCTCTCTCTTGCTTGTGTGGCTCCCCACTTTATGGAAATGGGAATAGTGATAGCTACTGTGGTGTGTATTTAGCCTGTGCTTTAAGGGTCCAGAAACAGTTCAGTATGTCAGGGATTAACTTTAATGCAGTTACGATAAGTTCAAAGGGGATTCAGTAGAAGGAACAAGCTTAATGTTCTCTAAGATTGCAAAGGTATCGTGAGGGAAGATTCTATTATTGTAATTTGGCTTTTAAGATCTCAGGGGCCTGAGTATTTTCCATATCCTAATTACTTGCATACTATTTCTAGAATAATTCATGAATGGACTGTGTGAATTAGTATCTATGAGGAATCTTTCAAATACAAATCATAAGGGTCTGGACCTTCCTTTCAGTATGCATGTGAGTTTTACTGTCACTAGAAGGTGTTAGCCACACCCCTGTAAGCAGATATTTAGGTAATCCCCCTTATTTTATTGAATGTAGGATGCACTGATGCTGACATTTTCTTTAGCTTATCAAATGATTTTCACATAACTATAGGTTGACAGTGATTGTACGATTGCATTGCATTGCAAGGTAAACCTTGTTTCAGAGAGGTTAAAAAGTGAAAATATGTGCAGCTGAAAATCAATGGAATAAAGTAATGAGAGAGAATTTCCTGGACTACCCTAACACATTTACAGATTTGATAAATAGCCTTTGAAGAATTGTTGCTGATAGTTTGGCATTGTTAATGCAATTTGTAGTCTTCAGATGTGTGTGTGATCAACTGGAATGAAAAGAAAGAAGGGTACACTGTAATCTCTGGAATTTCTTCATTGTGCAATGGAGCTTAAATCCTTAATACGGGATGGACATTCACCACCATCATTCATCCTATAAAAGAAATTAATTAACTAAGTAGAAAAATATTCCTTTAAATCTTGGAGGCAATGTTGTTACCCTCTTATCCCTCAATTACAATGTGTGAAGTCTTGTTAGTATTTTATTGAAGATGCTTTTATAGCTCTTTGTGATTCATTAAGCCCCAAAGCAATTTCTATAATATACTATGGTAGGTGCTGAACTGCTGCTTGAGTTACTCTTTGGAAAAGCCCATTATGGAGCAGCTTTAACTGTCTCTAGCCCCAAGAAGACCATTCTTTACAGGTTGATTTCTTCAAACTGATGAAAGTTCTGCCTGCTGAGAATGCTAGCCTCTCCATTCTAAACTGTTGTTCTAGAGAAGTTTCTCAAACTTAACTTACTGACATTTGGAACTAGATAATCTATGTAGATGGGAGCTGTCCTGTGCACTGTGGGTGTTTAGCAGCATTGTTAGCCACTAGGTACCAGAGGCACCCATCTCCACAAAAGTGACAACCAAAAATATCTCTAGACATTGTCTAATGTCCCCCGGGGCACAAAATTGCACCTCTGGTTGAGAATCATTGTTCTGAAGTGCTCTTTTCCAAGTTAAATACACCCTGAGAGAATAAGGATCAGATGTTTTGAGAATTAATTCTCATCCATGTGATTATAATGATCAAATATGAAACCAAAGGATAAATTAGTCAGGGGTTATAGAAAAGCCATAAAAGCAGTAAAACAGATGCTTTCAGGTTCTGGACTCAATATCACAACATGAAGCTACACTATGAGATAACTAAGTGTCAGGGGTGAGTTTGAAGTCAAGTAGGATAGCATATACCTATCTCATTCTAGGACATTTTCTGTAAAGAGAAATAAAACCTTTAGAAATGTGAAGAAACTTTCAAAAGAATACAAAATCTGCTTTCTTTATTTTTGACTCTGTCTTGATCCTGTATATGTTTTCGGAGATGTTAAAAAAAAAAAAAGCAGCAAGTTTTTCAACAAGACAGAGAATTTAAACAAAGAGAAACAACAAATTCTGTGGTGTAATTCAATAAAAATATTATTGTAATAACATTATTGTTTCTCCATTAGTGGTTTGTCCATCACATGAAAATATTTGTCACCCAGATGCTTGTCCACAAGTACACTTTTTTTGTATATAAATAGCCTGTTCTTTAGTAACTCAATAGTTAAGCCAGGATTGACTGGTTTCTCATTTTATTTAAGATTTCTTTTTACAGCAACTTTAGTTTCACAGCAAAATTGAGGGGAAGGTATAGAGATATTTCATATGCCCTCTGTCCCCACACTTGCATATCCTCCCACATCAACATCCCACTCTCCCTAATGCTGTGGTGTGAAAAACTAAGTTTGTCATCTCCTCCAACAATCAGTGCCCACTTGGCACCAGTATGGAATGGCATCATGTCTCCCAAAGACTGTTATAATAGCCTGTGTACTACCTCCCTGCTTCCACATTGTCCCTAAGGTCTTTTCTCCACATTATAGCAGACAAAAAGATCCTGGTAACATCACAGCATCATGTAACTCCTCTGCTTACAGCCTTCAATGGCTCCCCATATGATGTAGAGGAAAAACTAAAGACCACACAATGATCTGCAGGGCGCCACCTCTCTGGTTTCATCTCATATCACTCTCCCCTTTGCTCGCCTCTCTCCAGCTGCATTGACCCCTTTGGTGTTCTTAGAACATACCATTTTTGTCTCAGGAGTTTTGCATCTGCTGTTTCTTTTCCCTGTAATGCTCTTCCAAAGATATATAAGCATATGACTGCCTAGTCTTCTCCAAGTCTGCGTTAATGTCACTTTCCGAGGCCTGCTCTGACTTCCTTATATAAAGTTGCTATCACACTCCCTCCCTGTTTTACTGCCTTTCTCTTTATCTTTCTCTTATTTTTTTCCTCAAAACATGTATCTTCTAATATATTAATTCCTTGTTTTGGTATGTATCCTTCACTCCTCCTGAGAACAAAATTTGAATGAAGACATACTTTTTACTGTTTTTTCCTCCTATTATATCACAAAAGCTTCATAAGGGCTATTGATGTATACTTATTGAATGGTTCTATGATAAGTTCTATGATGAGTTTCATAGTCTAGTGGCATCATTTGAAACTCATGAAAATAAGTAATGGATATTATAATCCAAATTTATTTTCAAAGTGTAAAATTCAAATAAGTTCCTGAAGTTTCAAGATATCTTGAGGACCTAGTTTCAAATTATATTGAATATGGTCTGGTTTTTTTCTCTGTTTCCCCAAGAAACAAAGAAATCAGATATGGAGAGGAATAATGGACAACTCAAGGAATTTCCTAGTGTGAAATATGAAATATGGAATTTATTGAATGGTTTTAAATCATGATTTTTGAAGTATATATATGTACTTTATAGGAAAATATCAATCATTAGATTATTAACTTTTGGCTTTAATCAAATTGAGGAAAAAGAAAATGAACTAGAATTTATCATGTATTTTGTAAATTTACACTTTAGAAATGTATGTAAAATTTATTATTTCAAATATTTTATTCTTTGAAAAACATTCTGAGAAGATAACCAATTTATTTCATCTATAGATGATATATATAAGAGAGACCCCTTGGCCTACAGTTTATCTTATCAGGGAAAATGAGACAGTGCCTGGCTTCCCCAGCCATGTGGGACACTGCCCAAGACGCCTGCCTATTTCTCACCCCACCCAGAATACTGAGGGCATAAACACAGCTAAATAGTCTGTAGGCAGCTAGGAGCAGTGAAAAGAGGCATGGGCTCACAGCAACCAAGGTGCAGAACTCAACAATAGGCTACAGATTCTAACTACGTGAGAGACTTCATGAAGAGGCTCATTCAAAAATCTCAGAGGATATATCATCTGCAGACCCCCTCCAAGCTAGCCAATCTGTGCTTCCAGTACTCTGCATGTCCCATATAGCTGGCATCCTGTGTGTGCACTAACTGATGGTGCCTGTGAGCCTCTGAAGATTGTGCATGAGTTCATACAGACAGGCTTGACTCTGCTAGGTTGGAAGAAGGTGCCTAACCGGGAACACTTCAGAGCACTACCCTAGGAAAAATAAACAGGAGGCTCTCAGCCCCACCCTAGCTTTTCAGGATTTAGAGAAAACATGCAATCCTAAGAATTCTCTTCCAAAAAGGAAAAAGGGGAGTAGAGCAGGTGTACCCATAGAAAAAGTCTGAGACCTCCAAGTCTTTCGCCAAGCTAATGGTAGAAGTCTTTCTCTTCCAAAACCAGTCAATAAAGACTGGAAGAGGTGACTGCTTCTTTAAATGCAAAAACAACAATGCAAGATTTCAAAGAACGTACATACAAGAAAAATCAAGGAAACATGATACCACCAAAGTAATAAAATAATTTTCCAGTGACAACCCCAAAGAAATGGAGCTCTATGAACTGCCTGGCAAGTAATTCAAAATAATTGTTTTAAGGAAGTTTAGCAAGCTATAAGCAAGCACAGATAACTCAATGAAATAAGGAAAACAGTATATAAATAAAATGATAAGTCTAACAACAAGATAGAAATCATGAAAAAGAACCAAACAAATTCTGAGGCTGAAAAATACAGTAAATGAAATAAGAAATACAATAGAGAGCTTTAATAGCAGGCTAAATTAAACAAAAGAAAGAATTTGTGAACTCAAAGACAAGTCACTATTCAATCAGAGGAGAAGAAAAAGAATGAAGAAGAGTGAATAAAGCGTCTAGGATTTTAGGACACCATGAAGCAAACGAATATACAAATTATGGGAGTTCCAGAGGAAGAGAGAGAGAGAAAGAATGTATATAGGCTGAAAGTGAATGGATGGAAAAAGATATTCCATGCAAATCACACCCAAAAAGGAGCAGAGATGGCTACACTTATATCAGACAAAATAGACTTTGAGTAAAAAACTGTGACAAGACCAAGAAGATCATTATATAATGACAAAGGATGTAACAATTATATATGCACCCAATGTTGGGACACCTAAATATACAAAGCAAATATTAACGGAATGGAAGACAGAAATAGACAGCAATACAATAGTATTAGGGGACTTTAATAATCCCCACTGAAAAATGTATAGATCGTCCAGACAAAAAAATAAATAAGGAAACAGTGGGAAGAATAACACTATGGGCCACATGAACCTAACAGACAAAGACAGAACATGCTATCCAGCAGCAAAAGAATACAAATTATTTTCAAGGGCACAGGGAACATTCTCCTGCTTAGATCGTATGTTGAGCCACAAAATAAGTCTTAACAAATTTAAGAAGATTGAAATCATATCAAGTATCATTTCTAGCCACAATGGTATAAAAAGACAAATCAATAAAAGAAAAACTGGAAATTTTACAACTATGTGGAAATTAAACAACATATACCTAAACAATATGTCAAAGAAGAAGTCAAAAATGACATTTAAAAATATCCTGAGACAAACAAAAGTGGAAAGACTATGGGATGCAGCAAAAGCATTTCTAAGAGGAAAGTTCACAGTGATAAACACCTACATAAAGAAAAAAGAAAGATCTCAAATAAACAACTTTAAGCCTCGAAGAACTAGGGAAAAAAGAATAGACTAAGCACATAGTAATTACAGAAGGAAGGAAATAATAAAGATTAAAGCAAAAATAAATTAGAGACTAATAAAAATAAAAGTGATTGACAAAACAAAAAGTTGGTTTTTTGAAAAGATTGACATTTAGCTAGACTATTTTTTAGAAAAAAAGAGAAGACTCAAATAAATAAAACCATGAATTAAAGGAGAGATATCACAATTGATACCATAGAAATACAAAGGATCATAAAAGACTACTGTGAACCATCATACACCAATAGATTGTATAAACTAGAAGAAATGGATAAAGTCCTGGAAACACAGTATTGGCATTGTTGCTGAATTTGTCAAGCAAATTTTCCTGTTATTTTATAAAAATATTCCAAACTAAATAAAGCATTTGAAAAATTTTAGCCTGAAACTTTTCGGAAAGTTTCTGCCTTCCCTTTTGGAGAAACCTGCCATTACCTCATTTCATGGGCATCTTCCTTACGATCCCCAGCTACCTTTCAGACATTGTCATGTTAGCCCTATGAACCATGGTACCAGCTGCATACCAACACAACCTAAAATTAAAATACTATTTTCTCAATTTGCTAAAAAAAATTTCACGTACCAAGAAAAGCTAATACTACACTGAAATTAGGAATAAGAAAAAGCTTGGGTTTATATCCTCTGGTCTAGCCCTAAAAATGCACAGCCCTAAGTGAAGATATTCATCTTCATTCCTTCTTCTACATGACTCAACATGAGACTCAAAGATCTGAGGAAATAACTGCACTGATTTTTAGAAAGAACCTGAAACAGTGATTAAGAGCCAGATACTCTGGGGTGAAGCCAGCTTTGCCATGTACTTGTGCAACTTTAGACAAAATCCTAATCCTCCTATGCCCAAATCTCTTCACTTATAAAGCAGAGATAATCAAAAGTACTTACCTTTAGGGTTGTAATGAGGATTAAATAATTGAATACTTGTAAAACACTCAGAAGACTGTGTGGTACCTAGTAAGTGCTGTATAAAGATTTATACATAAATTAATTTTATAAACTCAGAAATGGTCACAAGGTACAAACCCTAAGTTATAAATATGGATAAAGGATTCGGATTGTCTAATTTGAATAATTATAACTGTATTTTATGGCAAACCTATTAATTTCACTACAATTATTCTTCAGACCTCATGGAAGGCCTGTAAAACACCAGTAGATTCTACTGAAAATTGACTAGGAGTATAAGAGAGAGAGAGACTGTGTGTGTGGCGGGGGAGTATCTAATAAAGGTGCAATATGAAAAAAAATAGCCCTCAAAAAGTAGACTGAATTAGGAGTTGAGAAATAGGAATTGGGATAGTAGATAAAACGTGGTGATTCCTATGGTAAGGCACGGGAAAATGTTATAGAGTATCAAGGTGGGAAAGATCCCTTTCTACCAGAAAATCTCAAAGATGGCTTTGTGCAGAAGGTGATGACATGAAGTATGAGAGAGAAAGAGGAAAATTAATTAAAAAGTAGGTTTCTGATCACCTTGTTATGAGTCACAAACAATAAACCAAAGCACTGTACTTGTTAATTTGCAGTATAAAAAATTGAAAGATAGAAAATGCATTATCCCAGGCAGAAAATAATTAGGTTTTGAAATAACAGAAAATAGCACCAACTCTTATGAGAGATCAAGGTGATACTTATTAGATTCTGTAGCTTTGGAAAAAGAAGTTGCTGTTAATTAGATTAAATCTCTTAGTTCTATCCATTTACTTCCAATGATCCAAGCACTTAGAGATATACTTGAATAAGATTAGTGTTTGCATACTACCTTGCCCATAGTAAACAAATATTTTATAAATATGTATTTATAAAATTAACAGAAAAATCCTTATATTGAGAGCCCAAAAGGGTCTTAAACAAATACTTTTCAAGATAGTATTAATATACCAAATTATCCAATTAGTAATCATAACAGTTACAAAAATTATCTACTTCAGAATTATTTAGTTAGATATTTAGAATATATTTGGAATACAGTTAGATTTATACAGTTAGCTATCTAGCAAAGCCTTTTGGGGTAAAATATTTTCAAGGACCTCTGACTAAACAGAAAATGTGTCCCCTTCATTACATTGCTGAACAAAGATATAAAGTAATCACTAATTATTGTAACATTAGCTATGCATGATTAATCATATAGTTAGATCAGTTGGAAGTTATATATTAACTGGTTCTCAGTTAAGCATTGCTATTCTATTTATTCATGCAAATTGTTATTTTAATTAAATACACAACCGTAGTAAATCACAATAAGTGGTCTCAGGATCTACATGAACTAGTAGTTACCAGAATTTAGTATATATTAAATACAACTAATATTGGTATTAAAAGAGGAAGAAAATTTGTATTTGGGGACTTTGCAACTGTGAATCAAATATTTTTACTTGTTATTAAGATGGTGCCTGCCAACAGTCTGTTCAGAAATACCCATTAGAGTTATAAAGTAAAAATTTATTTTAGCTTATTAATGGAAAGCTAGTGAGTGAAAAGCATGGTCTCTGTCTCTACCTCTCCCTGCATCCTATCCCATTATAGATACTAAATGTTTTCATGTACTTTAAAAAAAATGTTTAATAAATGTTCCAATTTGTTTCATGTAAGGAAAAGGTTAAATAGAAGTATGCTTATAACATAAAATGGCTAGTTAAGAGGCAAGGGGCCATGTCTGGACTGAAAAACATTTTGATGCAACCTCCAGAGAAGATTTTCTCAAAGAATAACAAGCATATGACTTAACCAAATAGTCTATCCAGAGTTCAATTTGTTCGGAGTTGTATAGACTCAGGTATCTCAAAGGAGCTTACTACATCCTGTTTGGGACATATGTAAATGATATTCTGGCAAATGCATTGATAAACTGAACAGTACTTGGTGAAAATATTAAGCCAAAGACGTGAAGGACCAGGGAAGAAAAATCAAGCTTTGTCTGTTTTTTAAGAAATATAATTTTTTTAAGAATTTGGATTCTGACTGTTTTCTAATACTGGGAAATCTGACATTAAATGTGATGAATAGTTGCATATTTGTGATAATGTGTATAAAATATAGTATCAAATTATTTTTAAAACATTTTTTCTTCAATAGAAAAAGGCAAAACTGTAATATATCACCTTCTGAAATTATTTTTGACTGGGTTTCAAGACAAGTAGCCAGCATGGGACCTGACACTGGAAGTGTATTTTCCAAAATTACAGACACGTAACAGCCTTAAGCATCTTGCCCAGGACTGTGGTCTGGACTTGCCAGATGAGCCCCTGAGCACCTTGATGGCTGAGCTCTTCTGTAGCACACACAAGTCTTCTTGCTTCCGGTGTGCTTTATCACCCTCAGTTTTCCACAGTATGTGAATTAAAATGGTATCTATTTGGAAACATTAAAATCAAATCAAGAAGTGAACTAGATTCCCATTTCACCATAGCGTAAGAGAAACTGAGTGGTCTGAAAACAGTTTTATGTTACTTTGTCACATTGGCTCTCAATGCTGTCATACTCCAAGCCCCATTTTTATAGCAAATATTTTATGACACACCTGTATTCTCCTCAAAGAAATTCAGATAAACTACCTGCATAGACTATTTCAAAAAAATAAATAGAATGTCCTACATGCAATCTAAAGGAAAAATATATAAATGCCTTGGAGCAGGACAGTGGTGACATAATGAAGTAATCAGACACTTGCATCCGTTCAGAGGTAGACTGGCTGTAGGCTCATGGTGAATGTGGCAGCTACACAGGCAGACTGATATAGGTGATTGGACTGGGAATTCAAATGCTATGAACAGTGTTACTGTCCTGTGATGTTATTTTCTGAAAGTGAACAACTCCTAGCAAAAACAAATCCCAAAAACTCTGAACAAAATACAGCCTTTCCTTTATTTATACAGTAGCTCCACTACTGAGAAATTCAATATACATTACAATCATGCTTTTAAAAATACTTTGTGTTTTCATGTGAAAACATTAGGTTTACAGCCTTCTGTAATTACAGCCAGATATTTCACCTGAGTGAATATGGAAACCCATGCAGGATCAAGGAATATTCTGTATATTACAGGGTATCTAGTATCCCTAGCCCCTACCCACTGAATGCCAGCGGCACCCTCTCCATTTTGGTGACTACCAAAACCATCTCCAAAATTTCCAAAGCAGCTCCCAGAAATGGTACCCAGGATGTTGAGAGCCACATCTGGTTCTCCACATGGCACAGGATCACCCACTACTTCCACCCTGCGTTGACCCCTGAAGGGCCTAGACCATGCCCCCCCGATGCAGGATGGAGCGAATCTCATGGTTCCAGATGCGGTGCTGCTCCTGGCTGTCCCAGAGGCTGCAGCATGCCACGCTTCCTCTCCCGCACGCTGTTCTCAACACTCCCCTCTCTTTTTACAAGTAATTCTTACCAAGTGCAACATGCAAACTCGTACATAACTTTTTTATCCCAAAGGTTTTTTTGTTTTGTTTTGTTTTGCTTTTTTAACGTTTGTACTCACAAAAATATGAAGAAAAAAATGTAAGGTTTCAGAGAAGCGGAAAGTACTGACGGTGAAGGTTATTTTTTAAGTGAATATGTAAAGGCTTTCAGAGCTAAAGATGCATCACATGAGTTGTTGAGCAAACCCTTTGAATTTTTATCAACTCTTCCCTTCTAATATCATATATATATACACACACACATATATGTTTTTATATATACACACACACACACATATATGTGTATGTGTTTCTTTTGAGACAGAGCTTTGCTTTCTTGACCAGGCTGTGATGCAGTGGTGCAATCTCAGCTCACTGCAACCTCTGCCTCCTGGATTCAAGCGATTCTCCTGTCCCAGCCTCCCAAGTAGAAGGGATTACAGGCACCTGCCACCAGAAGAGATGGGGTTTCTCCATGTTGGCCAGGCTGGTCTCGAACTCTTGGCCTCAAGTGATCCACCCGCCTAGGCCTCTGAAAGTACTGGGACTACAGGCGTGAGCCACCGCACCTGGCCCCAATAATTAATATTTATAATGTTTACAACAGTGTCTGGCACACTGTAAGTTCTGTAGTCTTTGCTAAATAACTAAATAAGTACTCTCAAAGTTATTTTAAAATTCCAATTTGGTCCTATTTCTTCCTTGATCAAAAACTTCAGTGGATTTTTATTTTAAATTCAAATGTTTTTTAAGAAAGTCAAATATGTATACATAGATAGAGAATAAAATAGTGGTTATCAGGAGCTGGGTGAGGGTAGGAAAAAGGGGATATAGGTCAATTAATATGAAGTATCAGATATGTAGAATAAATAAGTCTAAATATCTCATGTACAACATGAGAACTATTGTTAACAGCAGTGTATTCAGAATTTTTGCTAAATGAGTAGATTATAGCTGTTCTTATAGGGGAGATGGGTAACTGAGATGATGGGTATATATCTCATAACACCATGTGTGCATCTCATAGTGCCACGTTGTATATCTTAAATATATGCAATAAGACTTATTTAAAATATGTTTAAGGAACAGATTCTTTTCTTCACATAAAAATCTTACTTGAAAACACACTATATAAAAGAGATAAAACCAGTTTTGCTCTGACTAGAACTGGGGTAAGCACCATCCCACTCAAACCTCCTCTTCACAGTGGCTAAAGCAATTCCACAAAGCCCTCTTTCTCAGGAAACCACTGACCCCAAGATTCATGAAAGATTTTTAGCATGGCCCTATAAGGCCTCCAGGCTCTGATCCCAGAACTCCTCAATCGCTATAGACACCCTTACACTGTAGCATCCCACCTTACCCTGCTGGGGGCAGTTCACCAAGTGCCTCAGAATGTCTCCTGCCTTTGTATTTTTGTTTTCACTGCTCTCTCTACCCTGGACCGCGTGTAGTAGTCCATTCTCATGCTGCTATAAGGACCTACCCAAGACTGGGTAATTTATAAAGGAAAGAGGTTTAATTGATTCACAGTTCTGCATAGCTTGGGAGGCCTCAGGAAACTTACAATCATGGCAGAAGGGGAAGTAAACAAGTCCTTTTTCAAATGGTGGCAGGAGAAAGAAGTACAGAGTAAAGGTGAGAAAAGCCCCATATGAAACCATCAGATCTTGTGAGAATTCATCCACTATCATGAAAACAGCATGGGGGAACCACCCCCATAATCTAATCACCACCCAGGAGGTCCTTCCCCCAACCCGTGGGAATTATAACTCAAATTACAATTCAATGTGAGATTTTGGGTGGGGACACAATCAAACCATATCACCCCCCCTTATCCAATCACCCAGGTAAATGCCTACCCACCTTCTATCTGCTCTCTAGGATGTTTTCCTTCATAGCCCTAGATAATTGGCCTCTCTATCTTTGTGCCCCCATTCCACTCTGTTCTGACAGCCATCACAGGTTTCATAATAGCAACTGCTGTTGATAGATAGTTTCCACTGTACCAGGGACTGTTCCATCCCCTTTCCTGTTTTAACAATTCTTCCTCATAATCATCCTATGAGATAGGTACTGATAGTGTCCCCATTTTACAGATAAGGAAACTGAGGCCCAAAAAAGCTAAACAATTTCCCCAAGGTTATTCAATGACTAGGAAGTGGGAGCACCACAATCCGAGCTTAAATAGTCTGCCTGATGAGATGACTGTACTGTATTTTTTATTTTAGCACCTACTGCCTTCTACGCTGTGACCTCCTTAAGCACCAGTCCCATCTTATACATCTTACAATATCCACCACTCAGAAATGCTGTTGAAAAATTCAAATGAGTAATTTCTTCATGGGCTCAGCCCACTGAGAATCTTTAACTCAAAAATTTATTAAATGTTTATTGGCTTTTCTATTAATTTCCATTTTCCAGTTTTCCCTACCTTCTTATAAACTGATAAAACTAAGAAGGCTAGATCACAGTATAGCAGCTTGCAGCTCAACTGGTAATCAAAATTTAAAATATTTTGAAGTAATTTCAATTAATAGATTTATCATTATTTTCTGGATAAACTTTACATAAATATATTAAACATGCTTATGTGGTAGACAGTTTGGTTCATGTAATGTATATTTTTGTGTTGGGATATTCAAAGGGCTTTTTCCTGTAAAATATTTTAAAATGAGTAACGTATGCATTTCTATTTCTATTTTTCCAAAAACTTGGAAGTTTTAAAAATTAACTGTGTTATACTTTGAACCTTTCCAATCTTTTTATACCTATTCTTTTATACTTCTTCTGTTCACAGTAACTACATTTCTTTTCCCCCAATTTTTTTTTTTTTTTTTTTTTTTTGAGACAGAGTTTTGTTCTTGTTGCCCAGGCTGGAGTGCAATGGTGCAAAATCTCGGTTCACCACAACCTCCGCCTCCCGGGTTGGTTCAAGCAGTCTGCTGCCTCAGCCTCCTGAGTACCTGGGATTACAGGCAGCTGCCACCACACCCGGATAATTTTTGAATTTTTAGTAGAGACGGGGTTTCTCCGTGTTGGTCACGCTGGCCTCGAACTCCTAGCCTGAGGTGATCTGCCCACCTCAGCCTCCCAAAGTACTGGGATTACAGGCATGAGCCACCGCACCCAGTTTCAACATTGTTCTTAATTTGGAACATTGTAGTGGCCTCTGAGAATTTTCCAGGTCTTGAGAAATCAAAGCTCCCAGTAGTTAAAATTGTGAGTCTCAGAATCCATTAGCCTCTAGGTCTGTCTTTTACTAGCTGAATGACAGAGAGCAAAGTCACCCATCATCTCTGAGTATTCATTTTCTCACTTGTAAAAGCGAATTTTAATAGTCCCTACCTCAGTGTCTTCAAAACACTTAACTCAATGCCTGGCTTATAGTTTATACTCAACAGAAGTTAGTTGCTTTTAAATTTCATATTTATCTTACGGGCAGAGGCTGCTTTTTAAAAATAAATGTCTCAACTTTCTGTTAGATAAGAAAGTGAGTATCCCTTTCACTTACCTTGCAAGTAGCATATATTTATTTCATGGTTTTCCTTTATTGATAGAATGGGTTATCTGATATTGGTCTTTCTAATTCATAAACATGGGTTTTTTCTACTTAATAAACCATATCAATGTCTAAATTACTTTTTCTCCCACTACTCTTTGGTGAAACCTTACAGCCTGGCATTTTCTAAATGCTAATTGCTTTCTTTTCTCACTCTGGTAATTCATTCCAAACACATACTTCTGATGTAGAATTAGTTCTACATAAATATTTTGTAAATGGAAAATATCACGTAAAAAGTTAAACCTTTGTTTCAGATGCAGGGAACAGATTTATGAATATGCATCAGTGATTTAGAGTCACCATGTTGCTAAAAGCCCAGGACAGGAGGATTTCTGTTTCTACATTTCATTAAGCTGATATGTAAAAACTCATTAACAAAAAGTCAATCTGTTAAAATGTTTTGTGTTGAAATCCAGAAATAAAGATTTCAAATAGAGAAACAGAGAGAGAGAAAGAGAACTTTGTATGCACTCACAAGTACACATCAAAATCTCCTGGTGGTTTGCATGACATGGAGTGGGAAGGCAACCTTTCTAACGACCAAATCACTAAATAACCAAGCCTCCAAAGCATTTGACACTGGATAAGAATTTTTTTGGGGGGAGGTGGGGGGGAGCCAAAAACCTATTCTCTCTATTTTTATCCTGTTTTTAAGTAGTCAAACTGTTTTCCTAACATTCTCTAAATTCACAGATTCTGAAAGAGCTAGCTATTTGTGATTCATGTAGTTTTTAGTAAGTGAAATGGATATCTCGGGAGGTTAAGGGATTTATCTAAGCCAAGGCTGTTCAAAATGTAGCACTAGAATGAGGATTTGGAGACGTTCCTCATATTCTCTCCAATTATTCGTGCAGAATTTACTTCTTTCAAAGAACTGAAACCATTAAGAAATTTTTATTATACTTTGGGTAAAATGAAATACATAAAATAAAATGATATATAATGCGGAGTAAGTTGCTCCAATTTGCAAAAATCTGATCTGATATCAGAAATAGAATAAAGCACTTTTGAATTTTTTCTGTGAGTGTGTTCCAGTCATTTAAAAAATTCTAAAGCTGATTAATTCTTTTAAAATTTATAATTGCAAGGTTGCTATAATTACTGTTGTTGTTTAACCAGAAAGCATAAAACATGACAACAAAGGCTGTGACAAGGAGCTCTGTATAACCAGAAATGAGGTTAGGAAGGGGATGGAATAGAAATGAGGAGAGGAGTTCATGTCAGCTGCGCTGCAGCAAGCACACAGCTTGGGAGAGGGCCACATGATATAGAAATATTAACTCCATCATAGCATTTTGCTTTCAAGGAGTGAAGCTGCAGCCGTCAGATATATATATTTTTTATCCATCCCAAAAATCTGTTGTAAATCAGCATTTTCTGCTGGATAAAGCAGAGAGTTTGAGTCAAATTATTTTTGTCCTATCTCTGTTTTAATGACCCAAATTGTCTGTGAAATCATCTCCATTGTGAAATACCTCCCCATCCTTTCAAACCCAGTGAATCTTATAGGTCATTTCTCCAAAGTCAGACTGATGGTTGCTGTTAACCAGGAAAAACATCTGGAAGCCATCTGCTACAGTTCATGCGGGAAATCTCAGACTCAAACTAGTCCTTGCTATGATATACAGCATCCTAAATAACTGTGTCACTGACTGAAGCACCTTTCATTTCGATTTTCCAATGTAAAAATATAGCAAGAAGACAACTGATTTCAGTGGTCGATTTACATATCACCTTGTTTGAAAGCAGAGGCATGCACTAAGTTTCTCTTGAAGTTATTTTAAGCCGGAAAATGCTACTTCCAATCAGCACCACAATTAATTAATGAGTTCGTATATTCTAAACCCGTATATGTAGGGCCTGCTATATGCAAGTCACTGTAGCAACATAAGACGAATGTGGATCCTACAGCCAAGATGCTCATGGCACCGTGCAGTCCCTAAATCCAAAGAGGATGCACAAAGCCTTTGTCAGTAGTGCAGGTTGTTTTCAGAACAATGAAGAATTATGCTGAGCTGTCCTTTTTTGGGCTTGCTTTCCATCGTACCACTTCTGTGAAGTGATGTCATTAAGGCAAATCATATTAAATCAGTTCCATATTCCAATAATTCTAAAATAATAAATTTTTGTTTTTTAAAAAGAAATGCCACAGCTACTTTTGCTCCTTGCCTTTCCCATCTAATTGGAGATCATGTCCTTTAATTTTCCCCTTGTTCTGTGACTCACTTCTCCCCATCCTGTTCCTATGGCCTTGGTGTCCACCTTCTTCTCTCTTGCTTAGACTGTTGCATCCTCCCTGTCTTAATTCCCGGCTAGTTCCAATTTACCGTCTCTTTTTGTTTGGTATTTTAACTGTGGCATTTTGGTCCAATGGAATGAGCTTTTACAAAAGAGAAAATAAATAAGATAATGAATGACCTTTCAACTAATTAAAATTATCAAATAGTTATGAAAATAATCTTCATCCAAATTCCAAATATTATTTGATATATTTGCATCTCTTATCTCGTAATTGCTGCTGCCATGTTATCAAAATGGTCCCATTTGCATTGCAAAATTAAAATACTCTGCCCTCCTCCGCACAGCTAACAGGGCACTCCTCCTAAAAGGCTTAACCCATTATCCCTCTCTCTTGCTTAAAACGCTTCAATGACCTATTACCACAGCAGATTCTCAAACTTGAATATGTGTGACAATAACCTGAAGAGCTTTTTAAAAATGCAAATTCTCAAAGCCAGGCCCTCCCAAGATTCTGATTCGGATGAGTAGAGGTGGGGATCCAGCCCGGCATGGCCAGGATGCCCTCTGTCCTAGTGTCCTTCTTTCCTGGCAGCTTCTCCACCTCCACCCTCCCCACCTAGTCTCTCCCTCTATCCCCTTGTTGTAAATTCCTTGCAGATGGGAATCTATGTCCCCAGAACCTGGTAGAGCACTTAGGGAATGTATGGCTCTTCTATAATCACTTTTAAATGAAAGAAGGAAATAATACGTGTACTCAAAGTAACTGTCTGGTTTGATAAAATTAGAAATTTGTGAGTTTTTGACAACTATCTGAAATGAATGCATCAATTGTTCAAGACTGAAAGAAATCATACAGAGCATTCAGCTTTGGTTCTGATTAATATCTATTTCTGGTTACCCTTAGAGGAGGAAATTCTAATTTATTACTATTGTGATTTATGATGAAGATGACTTATAAACATGTAGATTTTTAGAAAAACAATGGACTTGCTTTTAATTCTCAGGGTTGTTCATTGACCAAGGCACAGATTCCCTAAATACTTTAAGCAGTTGGAGCAAGAATAGAATGTCGTTGATCATTTGTGACAGTGTGTTAGTATTATTAGGTACAGTACTTCCTTGATATCTGTACTTCTTTACATTACAGGGTGGCAGTAGACACCAAAGACCTTACAAGGAAGGTGCAAGTGATCAAAATAACTACGAACCTAGTCTTCTTCAAAGTTCATAAAGCCCTGCCCCTCTGCAGTGCCAGCCAGTGGAAGCTCTCTATAGCCCACTTTGCCAGGGTATTAGATTTGATATAAAGTCATAGCCCAGATAAAAATACATCTGAGGGGCCAGGCACGATGGCTCATGCCTGTAATCCTAGCACTTTGGGAGGCCTAGGTGGGCAGACGGCTTGAGCCCAGGAGGTCAAGACCAGCTGGGGTAACATGACCAAACTCCATCTCTACAAAAAATATAAAAATTAGCCGGGCATGGTGGTGGGTGCCTGTAGACCTAGCTACTTAGGAGGCTGAGATGGGAAGAACACCTGGGCCCGAAAGGTCGAGGCTGTGGTGAGCCGTGATTGTGCCACTGCACTCCAACCTGGGTGACAAAGTGAGAGTCTGTCTCAAAAACTAAAATTATTCAAATAAAACACACACACACACACACACACACACACGAAAGACAATCCAGCTTCTGAAGTACCTTTTGTGATTCCTCATAAGGAACTGTGGTTCAAAAGAACTTAGGAGAATAAGCATAACTGTTATTTTATTTTTTTGTGTTTTGGCCCTGGTGGATGGGAAGATAACACTAATGCATCTAATATACTAATACACTAAGAATATGGACATCCATGTTTTTCTTGCAATCTGGAACACTTTCCTTCTTCACCAATCTCTTTCTTACTCATCCTTCACATCTTAGCTTAGAAGCCATATTCTCCAGCAAACCTTTCTGTCTTCTACTCGCTGGGTTAATTGACACCCTCTGTGTCTTCCAGTGCTTGTCTCTATCACAGCACCTAATGCAAGGCATCAAAATTTCACATTAACTGGTTCACATTTAACTATGAGTTCTTGGAGGGAGAAATGCTGTTGCAGTCTCCATTGTACCCCCAGTATCTAGAAAAGAGCCTCCAATAAAGTAGGCAAGGAATAAACATTTGCTAGGTGAATCAATGATTTGTGTGTGTTTATTCAATAAAATCACTGAATATAGTCACAGCCTACAAATTACCTAAATTTTTCCCATGTTCTTGTTTTCTTCCCTCCAAGCCTGAAATATTACCCAGTGTCTGATTTAATTTCAATAGAGGAATAAATTGTATAGTCTGGAAAGCCAGACGGCAACAATTTGCATTCATTGCTGGCTCTATCACTAATTAACCATCTCACCTTTTTTCAGACCATTATGCCTTTCTGGTCCTATTTTTGTTACCCCAGAGAGCTGATTTCCAGTCCAGAGATTCCATGAGTCCAAAAAGAAAGTCTTCATATTTCAGGAAAAATACCTGCTCCTATGATAAACATAAGCGTCATTTGTTCTCCTAGGGTGTGATAGAAGTTTTTATGATGATCTTTTGTAACACTAATAAAAATCCAATGACTTTAGCCACATAGCATTTTTCCTCTTTATTCTAAGCAGAATTATTATTTTAATAATTCTCATTATTAGAATTCTTTAATTCTAATATTAAAGAAAGAAAAGGTAATTCATACCCAGTGGTGATGGCAACAGCTTGGCAGTCAGATCAGGCAGCAGTGATGCCACATGTTGAAGGATCGGCTAACAGAGTCCACACTCCTGTCCCATGAGTTAATCGTAGCCACCTGGGGCTCATGAAAAACAGACACATGACGGTTATGGGCATAAACAACATCAACCACAACCACTTAAATCTGAAAATGAGTCCCAACATAACTACTTCCTGCTCTAAACTGTGGAAATAAGGATAATGTCACCTTACTTTCATTGCCTCTCAGATTGTATAAGAGTCTAAGGCTGTAACAAGATATTGTACATGGAAATCTTGGTAAGTTGTAAAATAATGCTGCAAATGTTAGTTCTTAGACAAATTCAGACTGCCATGGAGACTCCCTTTAAAATAACCTAAGAGTCTGTCAGTCTGTAAATATTTATTAAGCACATATGTGTCAAACACAGCACTTGGCATGGTTCTAAAAGAATGTTATCCATTATTCTTTTTTTAAAGAGACGGGGGTCTTGCTATGTTGCCCAGGCTGGTTTTGAACTCCTGACCTCAGTGATCCCCCAACCTCAGCCTCCTGAGGAGCTGGGATTATTGGTACATGCCACAGTGCCTAGCTATCCATTATGCTAGTTAGAGTAAATAGAAAACAAGCACATAGGAAGACAAGCAAAGTATTAAAATTGTTTTCAGAGCTTTTGAGAAGGCCTTTAACAAAGAAGCTCAGGAAAGGCCTGCGATTTCAGCTGAGAGCTCTGAATCTAAGGAAGAGAATCCCAAGCAGATGCAGAGGCCCTGAGGCAGGAAGGAGTCTGGCATATTTAAAGGATGGAAACAGGCTGAAGGTAGAGAATAGAGAGTGATGCCCAAGAGGTAAAATATGAGTCAGAGAGAGAGCAGGGGCCAGATCTTATAAGGCTTTGTGGACCAAGGTGAAGAGTTTGAGAGTTTGGATTTTATTCTCTGCAGTGGAATAGTATCAGAGAATTCTAAAGCAGTGCAGCCACATGCAGAGTGGCCCTCCAAACCTGCTCTTTTAGCTACTTTTTTCCTTAGAGGAACAAGCAGAAAGGCAGTCTCTCAGGCCAATTTAAATCAACTAAGGACACGCATTGTTTTGTTTGCTTTCTTAAATCTGTTAAATATTTTACTTCACCTGCTTTACTTAAATAAAAAAAAGGTCACTTTTAATTTATTTATTATTGGTTTGCTTTACTGAAAACTAAAATAAGATCAAGAGTTATTTGCAATAAGCAGTGACTGTCAGTCTGTGAGCTTGGAATTCAAAGAGAAAGACTGTTAGAACTCTTTAACCCTGTTTTGACTTGTTCATTATTTTTAGTATTCCATTTTGAGAAAAATTAAAGATGGAAAGATTAGACAGTACATGAGGATTTATGAAGAGCTGATTTTAATAAAATCTTTTAATACTTTATGCAAAATTAGGTTTACTAATAAAAACATGTGCTTCATTCATCTCAACATTCCCACACATTTACCCACAGTTAGATACTGGGCCTTACAGCTTTATAACATATTTAGAACCTACAAAAACCTCGCCTATTTAAGATTTTACTAGAGAATGAAACATAATCTTAGCAATGCTAAGCAATGCTTATTAATTAAGCATTTAATTATTAATATTTAATTATTTAATATTAAATATTTAATATTTAATTATTAATAAGCAATGCTTATTCATTCATGTATATTTTTATATGATTAGCCATTAGAGTAATCTAGATTTTTTTGTGTGCTTCCAAATTTCATAAAATTTAAAGGAAGTGCCATTTTAAACATCTAATGTAAGTTCTCAAGATCAAGATCAAACCAATTCCTTCTCCTTGCTATACGGTTACTTATTTGATGATTTTGTTTTTATTTTCAATTGAAAAGAACAATATTTTAGTAAGCTTTAACTCCTCCTCAAAGCCAGTCAAGTTTTCTAAAAAGTATTTAAAGCTCACAGTCACTGTATTGGTTCTATTTCATGCTCATGCCAACATGTCCATGTGCATACTTACACACATACACACAGAGTAAATACATTTGTTTGGTTTTTAATATATAAGGCTCCCAGAGAAGAGGAGACCGAGCATAAACTTGTGGGTACTGACTGTTTTTCACGTTGAGCCACTGCTTTCTTTCTCTGCCGTGCTCATTCCTGAGCAGCACGTCAGGCCCTCTGCTGATTCCTGCAACGCGGACAGTCACACCCTCACACAGCCGGAGGACGAAGGGGACCCACATCCAGAGAGACATTTCTAAATCTGCCAGGAAGAGATCTTTATTGTCATATAATACTTTTCACTATTCTGCTGTGGGTGTGTTTCAGAAGTCTCAATGTCAACCCAGACATCTTGGAATTTAGGAGAAGCTCTCTGATTTATTTCACAGCACACGCAAATTGTGCTCTGACCCTGAGTGACAAATTCCTACACAGAACCTGAAAAGCTCTCTTAGACAATAGTTGGACTTTTTAGCTGGCTTTGGAAGTATTATGGAAAATAGATGTTTCATAGCCAGAAACTCTCTTGCATTATTCTCATTGAAAGAGAGAACTTGAGACTTATCAGAGAACTAACATTTTAAACAAAAACTGTAGAGTATCCCAAATTGCTGAAACCAAAGCTCTAATTTAACAGCGAACATATTTAAGTGAAGTTAAGCTAAAGGGTTTGGTAGTCATGGCAACATGATGTGAAAATATACCATGTCATTCAAGTCTATTAGAAAAAAATAAATTATTATGCCAGAGGTTTTTGTTGCTACTTTAAATACTGACTGTGGAGGAGGAAAGAAAAGAAGAAGATAAGAGAATAGAGGGGCAAGGATTATATTTAATGTTTTTTATTAGGAAAATACTGGTTTGAAAATAACATGATCTAAATTCTAAATACATTTGACTAAAAACAAAATTGATATTAAAAATAAAGAACATGGAAGAAAAATAAAAAACAAATATGCTTCCTTACATAAATGCGTTAAATCTGTTTCCTTCAAAAAAAGAATCTAGAAATGGAGAATAATTTCATGTTTTTTACCATTTAAATGAATTGCTTTTAGAACACACAATTTTTGACTATTCATATGAGAAACAAAACCCCAAAAGCACAACTTAAAATAAGTTTAAACAAATGTACAAACTAGTCAAAGCCTTATTCAAAATCATAAGACAGACAGGCGATTAAATTGAAATTATTGCAGATAGTTTAAGGTACCGAGAGTCAAAAATAGAAATCATCTGAATTTTATATTCATTAAAAATCCCAGCTATATTTTTGGGGTCTGTTCTTAA
Organism: Theropithecus gelada; assembly: GCF_003255815.1. NCBI lineage: Eukaryota > Metazoa > Chordata > Mammalia > Primates > Cercopithecidae > Theropithecus > Theropithecus gelada. The sequence goes on from NC_037680.1 coordinate 44,125,458, forward strand.
CTTTTTTCTATGCTAGAAATTCATATCTAGCTGTGAATTTTTTTCTTATAAAATGTAATCACACTATACATGTCTGTCTACAGTTTGATAGCTTAAAAACCTGACTTTGATATCAAATACACTTGGATTCTAGACTCAGCTCTCAGTTCTATTTCTGAAGGTGTGTTTTGGGGCCCATCTGAGCCTCGTTTCCCTTATATGAAAAAGCAGACTTAATAAAACACCTTAGCGAAGGACCATTGTCAGACCAAAACATATTAAACAGAATAGAAAAGGCAATCAATAGATACCAAAACAGATCTGACACAATGTGAGAATTTCCTGCCAAAGATTTTAAAGCAGCTGTCATAAAAATGCTTCAACAAGCAATTATGAACACACTTAAAACAAATGACAAAATAGAGTCTTGGCAAAAAATTAAAAGTCTCATCAAAAAATATAAAATATGAAGAAGGACTGAATGGAAATTTTAGAACTGAAAAATACAATAATGAAATTTTTAAAACTCAATAGGTGGCTCAGCAATAGAATGGAGGAGACAGAAGGGAAAAATCAGTTAAAGGTGGAGCAATAGAAGTTACTCAATCTGAACAATAGAGAGAAAATCAACTAAAAAAAAAAATGATCAGAGCCTCAGGGCCCTTGAGACTAATACAGAAAAAATCTAACATCTTTATCGTCAGAGTCTTAGAACTAGAGAAAAAAGAGGACAAAACTGAAAAAGCATTCAAAGAAATAATGACTGAAATTTTCCCACATTTGACCCAAAACCCCACAAACCTATAGATTTATGAAACGGAGCAAAACTCCAAATAGGATAGGCCTAAAGAAATTTATAACACTGTAGTCAGTATCCACAAGTTTATACTTGGTCACCTCTTTTCTGGGAGGCTTACGTATGTACTCTGTGTGCGCGTGTGTACATGTGCACAGAGACATGTTGGCATGAACCTAGAATAGAACCAACACAGTGACTTTGCACACTCAACATTACTTACATACTTTTTAGAAAACTTGACTGGCTTTGAGGAGGAATTAAATCTTACTAAAATATTGTTATTTTCAATTGCAAATAATAACAAAATCATCAAATAGAAGCACCATAGTCAAACCTCCTCCCAAAAAAAGACCAAAAAAAAAACCTTGAAAGCAGCAACAGGGAAATGCATTACTTATAGAGCAAAACAGTTTGAATGACAGTGGATCTCTCATCAGAAACCGTGGAGGCCAGAACACATTGAGAAAGTGCTGAAAGAAGAAAATAACTCACAATCTGGAATCCTATATCCAGCAAAAATATCCTTCAGGAATTAAGAGGAAATCAAGACATTCTCAGATCAAGAAAAAGTAAGAAAACTTGTCACCAACAGAGATACCTGAAAAGAATAATTACAGGAGGTTGTCTAAATAGAATGAAAAGAATACAAGGAGGAATAGTGGAACATCCAGCAGGAAGAAAGAACATGGTAAGCAAAGATACAGCTAAATACAATAGACTTTTCTTTTCCTCTTGAGTCTTCAGGAAAGGGATGAAGACTGATCACCTTATAAAGACTTCCATATTCCAGAAGATAGGGGGAGCCATTTTAAGGTCGGAACCAGAGGACTGGTGTGATCTGATCTGGCCTTTAAAGGTGTCTTCCTGGTTGCTGTCGGGGAAACCAGAGTCAAAGCAGAGAGACAAGCATATGATCACCCAGAATGAGATGACAGGGACCCAGACCAGGATGTCTGCAGAGAAGGGGATAAGACATGGTCTATTTCTGGATATATTTTGACTGTAGAATCAACAGGATCTGCTGTTGCATTGATTATAGAGGAAGACGGAAAGAGAGGTTTTGTCAAGGATTATGCCAGGATTTCTGTTTCAACAACTGGAAGCTTAAGGTTAGCATTACTTGATATTGAAAAGGCTTCTGGTAGAGCAGAAATGGGAAGAAGGCAATGAGCTTTGTAAGAAGTCATCGAGAAGATAAATTTGATAAAATTTAAATTTCTTAATTATGTTCTCATACAAACATGCAGAAAGCCACATTTATCTGTTTGCATATTAGCGACATCCTGAAATTTGGAGATTTGGAAATATTCCAAACCATTAACTGTGATTTGAGCTATATATAAATAATGATTTATATTTTTTATTTATATAAACAAGAGAAAAATGACAAAAACAATCATTTTAAAATTTTGAAAATTTGATTTAAAAATTCAAAATAAATATTAATACCATAAAACATGACCATTTATAAACATTGTAAAACATCAAGTAAAAGTTAACTATAAAATATAAATAAGCATAACTTAACATTCCAATGAAAATAATTACTCAGTAAAAGTAATTACAAAATAGTTCAAAAATAACAAATTATTTATAAAGTAAAAATAAATAACATTTAACTAATAATTTTTAGAAAGAAAGTGAAGTAATATTTATTTTTCAAAAGTGGAATTCTTAAAAAACAGAATTGTCATTGTTGAGTTTGGAGTTTATTTTTGGTGCAGATTTTCTCACTCTTACAAAAAAATCTTTCTGAATATAAAAGGGCTTAGGGAAGAGGGAAAACACAGTTATAAACCAATTCCAAATATTTTCCTGTTACTCCATTTTCAAACAATTCTGTGTCTTATTTTATAACATTGGAAATCATTTTTAACAACTTTTTGTTCTTTGCAAGGGCTGAAATAGTTTTATTGAGTGAAAGCTGCAATTGTGTTTCAAAGAATGTATTACCAATCTATCGTCCCTTAGTTTCATCACTATTCAATGGAGGGACTACTTTTCAGAAAGTCTTTGATCTGAAGTGAAAATTATTTGTTCAATAGAAGCTTTGCTTTGCCGATTTTCATTGTTCTCTTCCATTTGGAAATTATTTGCATGCAGAAGAATGCTTTCTAAGCAGGTGCGCCTTTGTTTATATAAAATTTTCATCAGTTTTTAACTCTCTGGCTGAATTGCAACATGGAAATGAGTCTTAATTTCATATTTTTAAATGGGAAATAACAATAAGAATGCAAACAAAAATATCAGTATTTCAATTATTTAAAATAGTACAAAATACCAGAACACCTGAATATAGAAAAATGGATGTTTAAATTCAATGATAAGTAATTTTCCATTCTAGTATATTTTTAAGCAATTACAGCTAAAATTTTCAAAAACTAAAATCCTTATAAGTAGGTCTAGACCACTTTCCTGTTTCATTTGTTTTCTTCTTCAGAGCTGGTCAGAACTTTCATTTCTGTAGGCATATGACTTTTGTTTCAAAGTGTATTTAATTTAAACTGGCTTCAAATGGCCCATTTAATCCTTCGCATGTGAAATGGGCCTCTTTTTCTAATCATAAATAAATGCCTTAAAGTGTTTTTTACCTGTATTGCTCACAAGTAACGTTGAAAAGTGACATTTGATTTTAATGGTGCAATCACTTTGTTTTCATCATCAAAACATATATAATTACAGGTTTACCTGTATCTTTTCACATTTAGTAAAAATTAATACCAACAAACCAAGATCATCACAAAAAAACTTTTACAAAATGATATTGTGTCACCATGAATGAACAGTTTTGACCACTCAAAATTCACTAAAAGCTTCAGGAGGACAGTTTTTGTCTGCTTTGTTCTCTGCTCTATCACAGCATTTGCATTTTGTTGGTGTGTAGCAGATTTGCTCAATAAATGTTGTGTAATGTGTATTTGCTGTATTTGAGAATATTCGATTCTTCTATGGAAGACTAAAGCACGAGATGAATGTGTTAAACATAAATAATTTAGTAGCTTATAAGGCATAGATAAAATGTATAAGCTGTGTTAGATAAAGATAACAAGTAGGCAGCTTATGAAGCACAGGCGGGACCTATAAGATGTGCATATATAAGTAAATAAGTAACCTATGAGGCATATTAGTCGTGCGTAAAGCAAGTAGAGTATGTGAGTACCTAATATGCATCACATGCTAAATATATGTGAGGCCCATGTGGAACATGTGCTCAATATTCACGTATGTATTAGTTGGCCTCCCTTGCGTGGCACGCATTTTAGCAAATAAAACCCACTGCTGCTCATTAAGCTAATTGGTAACCTCTAGCTATGGCCAGGTGTATTTGCTTCTGTTGTAAGATGTGTATGTTGGTCTAGGCACCTTCCAACTGCCAGGTCCCCTTTGCTCACACCTCATCCTTGATCCTCCGGACCACACAATTAGCAGGAAGAGAGAGAGTGGATATATAACATTGTATAATCCAAAATTGAGGCAGCAGACTCCTGCTCTGCTTGCACTTTTCCTGCCCATCTCTTGCCTCTTTCTTCTATGCGTTTAAATTGATTCAATGAACCAAGTGAGTCAGGCATCTTAATTTGGTCTATGAGCCTTTCTATTCCATGGCCTTGGCCTTTGGGGTAGTTTGCTTAATCATGTACTTAGAGTCTACCTTGCATCATGTCTTATATGGCATAATTTCCATGATATTAGTATATATGTAAATATGTATCACTTTGTAATAAAAAGAGCATGCATGCTCATTTTTTAAAAATTTTAGAGCTCAGCACAATTCCCCCTTATTTCCACTGAATTGGTTTGAGAACTAACATGCACTTGGTGCAAGCTTTGTAAGTGCCCTGTAGTTTAAATTTTATGTCTTTCTTTGCACTTAAACAGATATTTTCACTTTAATGGGCTTGGATATATTTCTGATTAATAATAACTTAATAATAGAACTTTTCAAGAGTTTTAAAATTACTCCAAATCATAAAAATCAAATGCCAAGTGTCATCTACTCAATAACATAACTACAAATAAATGATTTTTTTAAATTAGCTTAATTTTTTTAATCATTGGGACTCTGCTATTTTAACTCAGTGAATTCTTCATGGCTTGTGGATAATCTGAGAGAAAACTGATGAAACGGGCTCTTCTTTCAAGTTCCCCAGATATGCAATTCAGGCCAATTTCCCACAAGTTTGATGAGCCAAGAAAATGAAGGAAGACTGCAAGAACTCAAGCTGACAGCATTATAAGTAAAATTATAGCCCTTGAGGAAGCAAGAGCAACATAAGGGGTTGCTGAACTTGTGATTGAATCTTCTGGGGCTCTCAGTGGGAGCACTGAGATGTTGGTAAGCCAAATGAGAATTCACAACACAAGAGTGCCCAACGTCCTGGTGCAATACCCTTTACAGAGTATGGAGAAATGGTTACCTAATTTCAGTATTTCAAGAGACTCTTTTTGAAGAGCCAGACTTGAAATTGAATACCAACTTGAAAAGCAGTGGGAGATAGAAACAAAAAAAGAGATGTCAGTAGATGTTGCACCAGATGCCAGTGAGTGTGGCAGTCTCTCAAAATAGCCTAGGTAGCAGGAACTTGACATTAAAAGACAGAGACCCTTGTGCTTTTCCCATTTTAAAGCCCCATAGGAAAAGACTCAGTGAGCTTCAACAAGCTTCAATAGCAAAGGAATCAATAGAACTGTAGGTTTCATCCAACCTCATGAGAGTGGCAAACACTGCCTGCTGTAAGATGCTCAATCTACAATCTTTTGCAGAAACCATTATTTGGGGGAAAGAAATTCTCAGAGAGATGCCTCTGAAATAGGAAAAAAGAAAGAAAATGCCCCTTTTACAAACTCAATACACTAATGACAAGTTCAGATATTTCACTTTGCTCATTGACACTATGGATGGCTACACTTTCTAAATTTGACATGCTGTCTGTTCTCTTTACAGCATTTGATACTATAGATTATCCCCTACTTGAAATGGTCTCTTCCCTATTCTTCTATAACACTCCATGATTCTGAACCATCTCCAACTCTCTCAGATTTCTGTTTCTTCTACCATATCAGTTAGCTATTACTGTATAATAAACCACCCCATAACACAGAGGCTTAACACAATTTATTACTTCCCCCAGTTCTACTAGTTAGCTGGTCTGAGCTGGGCAGTTCTTCTTTTCCATGTGCTATTGTCTGGGATTCCTTATGCAGCTATATCACCGAGAGCTCAGCTGGGACTGGACCATCCAGGATGGCCTCACTCACATGTTTGGAAAAGCTGTAGTGACTGGAGCAGGTTAAGGTTGGCTAGGTTCTTTTTGGCACCAATCCCATTCATGAGGGCTTTACCCTCATGATGTAATTACCTCCCAGAGTCCCCCCTCCTAATACCATCACATTAGGGGTTAGGGTTTCAATGTCTAAATTCTGTGGGGATATAAACACTTGGTCTATTGCAGGCATAATTCTCAGAAATTGTATAGCCAAAGACTGAATAAGTAGGTAATGGATTATTTTATCAGCTTTTTACTTTCTGTGGAGTTGAATGATAATTTCAGTTTCAATTAATAGATCATTTAAAATAATTTTGTTGTTAGATATTTATTTTTGGCTTATACCTCAAGAGAGGTCAAATAAGTGAAATAGCTGTAATAAAACTTCCTTCATTTTGTTTACTTAACTATGTAAACAAGGCTCTCAATGTTTTCTATCTAAGGAACTAAAAGTCAGAGTAGAATTGATGCTGAAATTTATCTCATACTAGCAAAGAATAGTTATTCAATAATCTGTGAAATAATAAATTTTAAAGAAAAAGGAAGAAAAAAAGTTGGCTAGGCCTTTTCTGTTCATCAAGGAAATGGCACAAGCAACAAAGGTAACGAAAATGGCAGCTGCATGACTTTCCAAGGTCTAGATATAAAGTTCTTCAGTGTTATTTCCACCACATTCTATTGGTGAAAGCAGGTGGCCAGATTCAAGGGGCAGCCGAGATTCAAGATCCAAGACCTACCTCTTAATGGTAACAATGACAAAAAATGTGCAGTCTTTTTATAAAGCACTTTCATCTACTCCTTTTTGTCTTTCCAATCAATATGTATTTCTATTGCTGAAGAGTTGGATCTTAACTGTCTACTTCTCTCTTTTTAAATTTCTTTGCTTAGATAACTTCATCTGAAAACTCTTTTGAGTATCCCCCAACACCTCCTGCAGTCTGACCATTCTGGATTGCTCTTGTTCCCAGAATGAACCATGCTTTCTCAGTTGAGCTCTGCCCAAAACCTTCTCTACCTTATCACTCCTGTCTTCTCATCTGATTCATTTCTAATCTTCCTATAGGTCTCAAATTAAGCATCACTTCTTTTGGAATGATCATCCAAATCAGAAGTAAGTTTTACTCTGTGGACTCCAATAGCATTCCATTTTCTCTCTTATTCTCAAATGCAGTTCATCTGGGGTGACAGGTTCTAATTTGTATATCAGCACTCCTGATCTAGATTATTGGATAATCTTCAACCTTTTGTTCCTGTTTCCTGGCTATTTCTTACTAATCGTTCCCCAAGTGATTAAATGTTGGTTATCTTTAGTCAATGATTAATCTTTAAGAAAAGAGTTTTTACCATACCACTCAGAGTAGGTAATGAACGTATATTTGATGAACAAGCAAGTTAATGAATTAATAAATTTACAAACTCTTGCTTAAAACTCTTCAGTTGCTCTTGTTTACTAAAATGTAAATCTGTACTCCTCAGCCTAACCAGGGAAATCTCTTCACAACCTGACTTCCCCATACATCTAAGAGTAACCCTGCTGTTTATCAAATGCACCCTTGACTTTCATTTTCTTTCTCAACACAATTATTTTTATTACTGCTTCTCCCTTTTAACCTTTGTGGTCCCATTTGATGAATTCTTTCAGATACAGGTCAGAATCCATATTAAAGTCTGAAAGGAGAGTGACTTAAGTTGGGAAGCTATTTCCTTCTTAAATAATAATCAAAACATAATGATTCTAGAGCTGATACTACAAGCCCATGGTGTTGGAAACTTCACATCTTCCTATTCTCAACAAGCAGCTTTCATCTCATGACCTACAATGGCTACTGTTGCTCCCACCATCATGTCTGCATTCCAACCACAGGGAAAGGAGGCGGGGGAAGTCACAGTTGTATACTCTCTGTTGTATATCTTCTCTTTTAAGAAGTTATACACATCCCTTAGGTCATATTTCACTGGCTAGAATGCAAGCAACATGGTTGCACCTTGCAACAAGGAAAAATAGCCTTTAACTGGCATCCATGTGCCCTACCACATTTTGAGGATTCTGTTCAAGAATGAAAGAATGGACATTGGAATAAAAAGTCGTCCCTGTCACACTGTTAAAAATATATTTATTATATATAGATGTCAAAACCTAACTTCTATTCTGGAGTTGGACAGAATAACATAAAAATACCAGTTCTGCCTCTTATTAGTTGTGAGATCTTAGGCAAATTATTTAACATCTTAGTCTCATTGGTAAGAGGCAAAAAAAAAAAAAAAAAAAAAAAAGTACCTACCTGTCGAAGCTATCAAAAGGAATAAGACATATAAAATAGCAAGCACTGTATCTGGCGTGTAGTAGGTGCTCAATTAATGATGGTTACTGTGGTGATTATGTTGTACTACTTTCTTCATTAAAGCTTTGCTGACTGTCTTAACCATCAAGGAATGCCTTGTCCTTATATTCCAGTTTTACACATTTAGCAATCAGTTCCATGCCATCAAACAATTCTGCCCTAGTTTCCTATGTAGTGTTACTCTCTCTCCAATTAAGAACAGACACAATATCATCTCAGTTCTATGGACTTTTCCCACTTTGCCACCCTCACATATAATAAAATATTTGGTCAAATTATATCTGAATTGAAGTTAATGTAGAACAACCTCAAACTAGGAATTAAGAAACAAGAATGCATCATGATGTAAACGGGAACATAAATAAGAGCAGTATTGTATAGCAGATTTCTATAGATATTGACACTTTCAACAAGACTCGTCCATCTCTTCTATCAAGAGATAAGTCTTGGCAGCAACAGCTGTTGATTGACTTAATCTGAGTTTGGGGACTTACTTAGTCCCTGGGCCTCTGTTTTATAATCTACAAAAACTACAAAAGCAGGTATAGTGATTCCTAAAACATTGGGTTATTGTGAGAATTAAATGAGATAAGGCACATAAATTACTTTGCATGGTGTCTTGAACACAGTAAGAATTTAATAATCTTGAGCAGTTGTTCCTGTTTCTGTTATTCATGCATTGCTCTCAAGACAGATGTTGCCTTGACTGACTGATTCAGATGTGGTAGACCTCAAAAAAGGCTCGGAATTGCCCTGGATTAAATAAAATTGAATATATCATATAGAAATATCTATGCTGTGAAAATAAGTGGTTGTAACAATTATATGCCCACTTGCAAGTTTAAATACAATCATTGACATTGCTCACAATTAGAGGATTGGTTGAGATGAATAAACAAGGAGTGAAGTGGCTTGGAAAAGCAAACCATGCCATGAATGCCCATGCAATTGTGAAGGACCAGTTCCTTTCATCCTAGCACCAAAGCTCGACACCTGGGCTGTGATGGTTGCTTGCATTCCGATAAGATGGCTGCATTGGGCAATTTGTGGTCCTGTTCAACAGGGTAACTCAACTGTCTGGTTTCCCATTTGAGAAATATGCTCATCTCCTACACTGATGGATCCTTCCACACAACATAACAGCTTGCTGTCACTTACAAGGAGTTTGTCAGTGAGTCCTAGCTGATGTGCCTGTCTCAATAACAAAACCTTCATTTACAATTAAAGTTAATACTTAATTTCTGCCCTCAAGGAGCTAACATAGTGAGAATTAACCAGAAAATCAAGTATTATGATACCTAAGTGTTCTAATGGAAGTAGGTACTGATTGTTTGAAAGGAAAAAAGTCAGATGTGAGATGCCCCACATTTTTCCCAGGAGAGCATAGCTCAAGAAGCAGATAAGTGAAAGCATTGATTAGGTTGATCCTTGAAAACAAACAAGCAAACAAATGAAGTGGAAGTGAGCTAGGCGGCCATGAGGAAAGCACACAGTTTTACCATTTGAGTTGATATTTTACCCATCAAAACATTTGCCTCAGAAACACTTAAGTTGTGCAATTTCAGTTGTGTTTTATCTCCTAAAGAAAAGCTTTTAAAAATTTAAATTATGTAGCATTGAAAATGTATTTATTTTCTGAGTATTATCATGATTGCACTTCATAACTGTGAATTTTAAAAAGACCATGTTTATTTATGCCAGCGCTATGGTTTCTGGGCTGGTCTTAAGAAGCTTGATGGTTCTGTAGGGAGTTAGTTACATCACTTAACCGCGTGGTTTTGCAAATTAGTAGTTCTATGGAAACAACGAAAGTATTTTGAAACATCTTGGTCATTGTGGATATTTTGTTTATAAGCAACTCAAGGTTGTGGTTGGAATTTTATTTATGGCTCATTAAGCAATCCTTTCAGATTCAAAAATGCTCTGAGAAATAAACTTAGTGAGAAAAAATAGAAAATTATTTTTAAAACACTTATTTTAAGGTCATCTGCTTCCTATTTTGCAATCCATTAGTGTGTTAATGGATTTAAATGCAAAACGATATAAAAAGTGGGGATTAGAAATTATCTCCCTCAAAGTCCCTCACTTTACAAATGAATGATCATGGCAATTCAAAGTTAAGGTATCTACCCAAGCCAGGCAAAGGCAGGAACTGAGCTGGAGAGGTCAGCCAACTACCGGTCCCCTGCACTCTTCTCCACACCATATTGTCATTTCTGATTAAGGGGCAAAGAAAATGAGATAGACTTACTGGCTTTTATTTTAGAGCTTCTGAAAGTTACATGAAGCGCAAGACTTTGACAAGTTTATTCAAGGGTGAGCTATTCCAAAAAATCTTGTTGAAATAGAAATGTTAGAGGATGATTATGCACAATAAAATAACTAACAAACAAAACACTGCCGTTCAGTAAGTCTTTGGCCTTTGGAGGTTTGACATTTGCGTTTTTGACCCTGATGGCCCATCACATGCTCTTAGGCAGGAATTTTGAACTTTTCAGAACGGCTGAATTTTTCTCTCCTTATCATTGAATACATAATAAATCTTCAGAGGATACTGTTTGTGGAATTTCCATCCCCAAAGGGAAGCCACCTTTAATGTTCAGAATGAGAATGACGAGAGAATAAAGAGATCTTAGAAGGAAATAGTCTGTCTTGGTATTAAAATAAGTTTCAACATATTTTATTCAATTTCTAAAGAACCCATTAGGAGCCAAAAGGGAATTTCTGACTTTTTTTGGTTCTGGGAAAGATACCACAGACTTACTGTGAATTTGCAAAGATCCGGAGGGTTTTCTCGACTCTGCAGTATCAGTACTAAGTAGTTATTTAATGGTATTAAAATAATAATTGATTTCGGTTTTTTTCTCACAATAAAAACAATAATGACTGTTTAGCAGAGGCATATCTTTATGAAGATAGGTTTGTAAACCACATTTATATAACATCGCCTTAAAGAAGTTGTTGCAGGAAAGGCACAATACATGTTTGGGTTTTTTGGGGTTTTTTTACTCTTATTTCTATTTTTTTTTAGAAGAAAACATATTAACTAAAACCCCAATTAACCTCAACATTATACACTCTGCTTTAGTTGAAAGGGTAAATGGCATTTTTGGTGAATAGAAAATTTTTGAAAAAATTGCGGTAAATTTCTCACATATAATATCACAAGTATGTATTTAATCTTCTACAATTTCTATGTCTAAATGTTTAAAAATATGAATTGAATTTCACAAAAATTACTTTTATTTATTATAGCATCTCAATCATCAATAAAATGTTAGGGAACATAGAGTCCACTTATCTTACATAGGCAAGAATATGAACCAATATATTTGAGACAATTTTTTTTTTTTTTTTTGAGACAGAGTTTCATTCTTGTTGCCCAGGCTGGACTACAGTGACCCGATCTTGGCTCACTACAGCCTCCACCTCCCAGGTTCAAGTGACGATTCTCCTGGCTCAGCCTCCTGAGTAGTTGGGATTACAGTGTTGGTCAGGCTGATCTTGAACTCCTGACCTTAGGTGATTTACCCACCTCGACCTTCCAAAGTGCTGGGATTACAGGTGTGAGCCACTGCGCGCAGCCTAGAGAAATTTTTAGTTCAAGTTCAATATAGTTATTGCTACCCTTAGCAACATGGTAAAACCCCATCTTTACAAAAAAATTTAAAAAATTATCCAGGCGCAGTGGTGCACACTTGTTGTCCCAGCTACTTGGGAGGCTGAGGCAGTAGGATCCTTTGAGCCTAAGAGGCTGCAGTGAGCTGTGATTGATTCATTGCACTTGAGTCTGTGTGACAGAGTGAGACCATGTCTCACAAAATACATAAATAAAATATATAGTTATTGCCATATGACATTTTAAGTCAAATATTAGTAGTATAGCAAGCAATATGGGAAAGGTTACCTTTTCTTGATCTGTTAGAGTTTTTTGTTATTTTCCTATTTTATTACCACTATAAAAATAATCTAGAGAAATGACTCCTCTTTATTAAAAAACAAAAGGATATGGTCACCTGTAAAAGAGATAAAAATTTTTGCAACATCAATTTTGGGAACTGATCTGCCTCGAAAATGTGCGTTTACTGAGATTTCAAGTCTAATTCTCAATGGACTAGTCTCTAAAGTTTATTAGTATGACAGAAATGTATGTCTTCCAAGAGAAACGGAGGGAATAAATTAATGGAACACTCCTTTGCTGCTATATCTCACATAGTTTCAGAAAAGCATATTGGATTCTCAATACAGTCAGAAAAAGAGGAGTAAAATGAAAATAATGTTGCAGTAGGGGTAGGGTTGAGATTGAAGAGCTAACCGCGGTGTGGAGCTACTGTGAGGAATAGTGTGAACCACGGGCTCAATCAGATAGCAAGCCTGGACCCAGGTTGACACTCATATCTCTGGGGTTCACCTAGGGGTAGGGGTGAGGTGGAGAGTGATCAAGAAGATGATATCTCCAAGAAAGTGTGACATTTGTAATCACATAGGATCATGATTCAGCAGATTGTACTTTTCTCAGAACCAAGATCCTAGCACCTGCCCTCATAATAATAATAACTTCTTGAATGTTTACCATGTACCATGGATTGTGCCTAGCACAATACAAATTTAATATTCACAACAACCTTATAAGAAAAGCACTATTTGTTGTCTTTATTTTACAGAAGACAAAAAACAAATTAACAAAAAAGATGAAACCACCCCACTCAGCAGCTTGGCAAGACCTCACTAGTGCAATGAGTTCTACCAAGACTAAGAGTAGACAGAAATTCAGAAGTGTCTGGAAGCTGTAGGAGAATGGAGATAGCAAATGCTAAAACACTAATTCCTGGCCTTTCTTGTGGGAGGAGGAGGGGTGTGACCACTAGATATAGTGAGGGGGAGTGAGTTCCTGGGGAAGAGTCTTGGTGCTAGGTGTGGCAGGGTGACTAACTGAAGATTTCCAGTGCTGCAGCCTGTGGACAGAGACCACAGGCACTGAAGCTTAGAGCAGCCAAAGTCATCAACATTTTTCTTTAAGAAAATGATCTGCTTCCTATAAAGATACCTGTGATGGTCATAAAGTTTCCTCTCTAAGTGCATCAGCAGAGTAATAAAGGCTGGGTTTCATAACAATAAAAATAAGTTACGTCTTGAACCTGATTTTTTCCCCCAAGGATTGTTAAATTGAAAAAAGTTTTAAGATCTATGACTTCTTTATGCTCCTTTGTTTTTACTGAGGCAGATGTCCTTGATCAAAAATTAATTAGTTATAATATAAATCTGTGGTTCTGCATAATTGCAAATAAAATGTAGTATGCAAGGCTATCTTTTTCTTTGACTAACATTCAGATAAGCTTTCAAATTTGGCATAACGTTTCCTGGCCAGGCAGTTTTGAGGACAGATGCTATTTGGCAGCCATCAACATGCTACATCAAGCATCTTTCAAGTCCTTTGTGAGCTCTTTGGTGCTTTACTACTGCACTGCATTTGGACCTGTTAACACCTGTGATAATTTCTCATCCATTTCAAATTATGCCCACTAAAATTTGGCATGTCAGCTACCACCCTGAGTTATGTTTGAGTTTTAAAGGAGTTGAGACTTTCTAGAATCCTTTCAGAACAAACATTATACATTCATAACATTAGGATCTGTATTTCTTTTAACTAAACCCCAGAGCAGTGACTTGTAAGTATCTCTGTGTGATACAGTCCTCCACCAGAAGTCCTCCCTTCATGGCTCCCTGAGGGACTCTTACCCAACTCAGAATCCCAACTTGGCCAAAAGCCCAAAATCTTCCTTGATCATTCAGCAGCGACTCTGTGGAAAAGCAACCAGGGAAGAAGAAAAAGGATTTCAAATAGTCAAACCTAAGTCAGAGTCATTCCTATACCTGCCAAATATTGTATATTATTCCTGCATTACATTATTTCTCTGAGAAATGTTCTCGATGAAGCAATATTCTTCCATCTTCAATTTCTGGATGAGGATGATTAAAATAATGTGCATATATGTTGAAGGGCAGAGGATGGTATTGCACAATATAGATGAAATAGTCATTGGTTTGTTTTACATTCTATGCATTTTTAATGAGTAAATTCCCATTTACGGGAATTAAATGTTCCAGATATTGATTTCAGAGGGACAATATATAATATGAAAATAAAATTCAGTAACATTATGCAATGATTACATGATGTGTAATTCAATATAGCTAGAACCCTGGAAAGTGAATAATATAACCATTCCTATGAAATATTTCAGAAAATCAAATTTATTCCCTGAAGTACATTATAATAAAACGGAAACAATGTTACTTGATTTATAGTCCTCTAACTCAGGCTTTTAAAGCTATTTTCACATCAAAAATAAGGGATTCTTTCTCCCCTTATCCTCAATCTTGTGCGTAGTTTATAATGACAAGAAAAGCTACAAAAGAAACATTACAAAGCAGATGTGCTCCCAAGTTTGTTCCAGTTTAAACTTCAGCTTTAAGCATCTTGTGGCTATGAAATATTCATGTAAATTATGTAAGTGCATCTAGTTTAGATCCCAGCCACTCATGGGTTTTCTCACAAAGTAAAATACCATACTTGATCCTATTTCTAGAGAGTGAATGCTCGCCTGGTGGATTTGTATCAACCCCTTAGGGCATCAGGGGGACAATCAATTAGGTTCACTGGGTGCTCTTACCAGACAGATGCTCTCCTAAATACTTTTAAATGCCCTCTCATTTTGTTCTCACAGGACCTAAAGAAGTAGGTGTCATTTTCATCCACACTTTGCAGGAGGAAAAAAATGAGGCTCAGTAAGGTTTTAGTAACTTACTGGTTGTCATACATGAAGAGCCAGGTTTCAAACTCAGGAATCAACAGGGCTGCCCTGACTGCTGGACTACTCTCTCTACATTAGATGCCTAGAAGGTATGCAAGTGGCTGGAGTAGGGGCACTGACTTCCATGAATGGTCATGAGTTTGGTGACCCCTGACCCATGTTGAAGTGACTCAGGAAAAGCCTAGTCCTGGGAAACTTACGTTTTGTATTTTTTTTTTCTCTCTTTAACAGTTGGTACTGAAGGATTAAAATTATCTTAAGGTGAAAAACAGGAATGGTTGAGCATTGCAAAAAGCTTTTGCTGTTAGAATAGATGACATCTGCTGCCTGGCTACAAGTCATTTTAAGATGACACAAAATGATGCTATCGAGGCCACAGAGCTTTTGTAAGAAAGCAGAAATGCTTGGTCACTTTTCCGCTAAGTGACTTCCCTTTATTGGAAGCTGTGCTAAATCTGGAATGCTGATAAATGGTTGCAAGGGCAGATCATTTCAGAGTAAGATATGTAAAAACAAAGGGCTCAAGGAAACCTCAATTGAAACTACAGCGATACAAAATAAAATCTCCTACTGAACCCTAAAAGGCTCCTGCTGACTGACCCCTCAAAAGCACCCATATGTCTTTCTCTTCTCCCCTGAAAAGGTAACTCAGAATCAGAAACTAGTAAGTCATGGAACTATGAAGTTTCTACCCTGCCAACTGTGACAGCCTGTCAAAATATTAGAAGTATAATGATGTAGTTTTTATTTTTAACAACTCTTTGTCATAAAAATAATGCCTGCTTACCAAATAATATTCAAACAATATGATAGTATGTAAAGGAAAAAGTGAAAATGAGACACCACTACCATTCCCTAGAGATCATCTAACCTTCGTAATCCTTCTAAGCAGATATACACATAGATTTATTTGTATAATAGTATCATACCATGCACACGCACACATATACCCACATGTTATTCTCTAGCCTACTTTAAAAAAAAAATAGGAATGTCTCATTTATTTTAAAGATGTGGCCTCTAAAGATTTTGAAAGGATTAGACTGAGCTGGAATTACTGTAGACAGATGCTGTAGAGCTCCAACTGGGTAGTTCCAGAGAGAACAGTGCTATGTTAGTTGGTCTGTTTTTAAGTAAATGAACATGAAAGTTTAAGAAAAAGTGAAAACGTCATCAAATTGATGCATTAAGACGAATTATCCCATCCATTCATTGGAATATAAAATAGGTTATTAAAGGTCACAATTGATAATCTGATTTCCAGATACCCAACGTCACTGATTTATTTACTATAAGAGAGAAATCAAAGCATCATTTTTCCAAGGATAGAAGCTTTTTGAAAAGTGTTGATTTTATCATCACTCTGATAAAATAAAGAGAGAGAGAAAGAGAGAAAGTTTGGGATAGGTGTGATAAATTGAGTTACTGGTCATAAATCTTCACTCTTAACTCATCATCCATCCCTCCTAGTGGGAAAACTGTGCTATCTCACTCTTGTCTCTTGGCTTGGCTATGTGACCTGCTTGCGTATTTGACATCTCTATGGGAACATGCCCTGAGATACACAGACATAAGCAGACCTGAGCAACCTGCAGCCTAGAGCCAAACTTCATTGTACTCAGCCTAGATGAGCTGAACCCAGTCAGCCTATACGTGTTTGAGTTGTGAGCCACTGACTTGTGGGGTGATTTGTTATACAGCATAATGTTGCATTAGCTGACTTATGATAGCTATTATAGCAGACCCAAAAGAAATACTTGTCTCAGCTTTAATCCCTGAAGAACTCTACTTTTGCAGTATGCAAAGCTATTCATCTTATTAGAAAAATTGGGAGAAAGGCAATACACGCCCGGGGCAGACTTAATCGATGTCAAGGCAAGGCTTAAGGAACCATATAAGAAGAATCCGGATGCTTTTTTTTCCCCCCCTTCTAGTAAAGTGCCTTGAAGTTCATGAAAATAAGATAATTGGCATAGCTGTGTCTTTGGTAAATGAGGCTAACCTCATAAAATAACACTGATCGGACTGTAAAGCCAGAGTCCAGTTAAACTCTTCATGCCTTTAATTCTGTGATGCAGCTAGAGCTATAACAATATATAAGAGACCCACACTCTCCTAAATCCAATTGGGACTCTAATTGCCTCAAACCTTCTTCTTTGACTCTAGGCAGTTTTCAGAAACTGAGGACGTAAAAGTCACACTCGTATTCCAACATCTAGAGTCACATCTGCAGTATGGTAGCTACTAACCACAGGTGACTATTTACTTTTAAGTCAAATATGCACTTTCTCATTCACACTAGCCACATTTCAAATGCTTAGTAGCCACATGTGGCTATTGGACACCGTATTGGACAGCACAAATATAAAACACTTTCATCATTGCAGAAATTTCTGTTGGATAGCATTGACAAGAGGCAAGAGGACCCATACATTAGTTCTAAAATCAAGAGCCTGAAGCAATCTAGGTTTGGGATTTTAAACCCTTTTTAAGGGGGTCAGGGGAGGTTGAAAAGGAAAACACAATCAGTAACTGAGCTCTCTATACAGAAGCTACTTTAGCTGATATAAAAGAGCACAAGATACAGAAAATTTAACTTCCCTCATTTTATCTACTTATTTATCATTCAACCAAGTTCGGTCTTCCAGCTAGGAAACACAGATATAAAGAAACTGTGGCAAAGAAGGCAGAGGATACTAATCCTTCTAATTGCAAATCGGCTAAGACTATGTGGGACGATGTACCTTGAGTAATTAAAATTTCCAAAGGTTATCTAAATAATGGTTCTGTTACCGTGAGTCTGAACCTAATGTATAACTCCAGAGTTCAATTAGGTCTTGACTTGCTAGCCTCTATTTGCATAAGGCATTGAGGACCTTCAAAGGAAGTGTCCTATTTGGGTATTCCTTATCAGAGGAAAACCAAAAGAAGAGAGACCAAGAGGCGCCATTCCTCTTTTGTTAGGGCCTAACATACACACTCCTCAATGGTGATAGTGAGATGGGAATAACGACAGACTTTTCATTATCCAGAAGACACAGCTGTAGTCAGAAACGAGTGTTGGAAGCAGGAGATGAAAACTAAAAGTGCATGTCGGTGGTAAGTGCAAAGCTTACTTTGAAGTACACATGGAACATCTCCAGTGGTCCCCTAGAAATAATTTTGGGATACAGTGCACAAGCAGCTGAGGTTTCACATAAGTGAGTATTGCAGATTGTAACTTCCAAAGATGGCTTCACAACTGTCTGCCATCTCACATGCTTTACTAAAAACTTGCCATTCTTTACCAAGAGATAAATCTCTGTCCACTCCTCTTGAACCTGAGCAGACCAATCAAATCTGACACAAGTGAAAGTATATTACTTCCCAAGCTAGGTCATAACAAAGTCATGCATTTTGGCCTAAATCCTCTCCTTTGTTCTCTTAGAATGCTTGATTTTGCAGTCATCATGCAGCATGCTGTGAGGAAGTCCAAACAGCCTGTGGAGAGAAACACGGAAAGGGAATGAGTTTCCAAGCCAATAGCCCCAGCTGAGCTTCCCAGCCCACCTCCTGGTTGACAGCTAGTGCACACCTTTCAGCCATGGAAGTGAGCCACCTTGAGAGTGGACTCTCCATGCCCCTAAAGAAGCACCCAAGATGTTGGTGTGTAGCACTGAGACAAACACCTCTATTGAGCCCTCTTCAAATTATAGGTTTGAAATAAATGATTCATTTTGCTTAGGCCACTAAATTTTGGGGTGGTTTATTATGTAGTAATAGATACCTATTGACAGATATGTGTTTCTGCCATAATATTCTTGGTGCCTTAAAACAACACAATTTTACTCTTTCCATTCTGTAGGGTAGAGTCTCGATGAGCTAAGGTCAAGATGTTGGCAGGTTTGAGTTCTTTCCTGTATACTCTGCAGAATAATTTATTTTTCTTATTTTTCTTTTTCCGGCCTCTAGAGGCAGCCCAAATTCCTTGGCCCCTGCTCTCCTTTCTCCATCTTGAAAACCAGAAATGGTGGAGTCCTTCTCTCACAAGACATTGCTTCTGCCTCTCACTTCCACTTTGAAGGATCCTTGTGATTTCACTGGGCCCACCCAGATAATCCAGGATCATCTCCCCTTTAAGGCCAGCTGATTGGCAACCCTAAGTCCAGCAGCAACCTTAAATCCCCTTTCCACATAACCTAACACGTCCACAGATTCCAGGGATTAGCATGTGGGCCTCTTTGGAGGGCCATTATTCTGCTATCACAACACGTAAGGGTGAGAACCAATGAAACCTGCATTATAGTTATAAAATAGCAGTTACATTGATAATGGCCTCTAGATATTAGCCAGGGTACCACATCCATTGAGACGTAAATAAAATTGGTTCAAACCATGCATAGTGTGGGTTTCAACATTCTTTCAATCATTTCAGGAATTCCGGTGGGGGAGAGGATGACTTACATTGTTCCCAGTCACCTCTATTTTTACACTCCCATGCCTCCTAAATTTGTTAAGTTTATGGATTTTTTCACCATCCCACACATGGTGTCTCTGCTCTGTACTACATCTCACTGAGATACAATTTCTCTGCCTTCCTTGTTTGCCACAAAATAGCAAATCAAATATAGGAAATAATAAAGCCAACAGACAAATTTCACCTGAAGTGTGAGGAGACAGAAAGTGTACATAAGAAGAACAACTTAAAGTTACACTTTAGACATTCTGATTGGATACCAGTTCTGCTAACTGTGCTCAGCCAGCCTCCCTGCATGGCTCAGTGGTTTCTTCTAGAGCAAAACATAAGAAAATGGAATCAGGCCGGGTGCAGTGGCTCATGCCTGTAATCCCAGCACTTTGGGAGGCCATGGTGGGTGGATCACCTGAGGTCGGGAGTTCGAGACCATCCTGACCAACATGGAGAAACCCCGTCTCTACTAAAAATACAAAAAATTAGCCGGGCACGGTGGCACATGCCTGTAATCCTAGCTACTCAGGAGGCTGAGGCAGGAGAACCACTTGAACCCGGGAAGCAGAGTTTGCAGTGAGCTGAGATCGTGCCATTGCACTCCACCCTGGGCAACAAGAGCAAGACTCCATCTCAAAAAAAAAAAAAAAAGAAAAGAAAATGGTATCATCCTATCACTCCATGCAGAATGAACCAGGCAGCTCCATCTAGCTCCAGCCTCAAGCTCAGCTCTAGCCCTTCCATTGTATACACCAACCTTATTGATGTGCCCAGTTTCTCATTTCTCCTTCCCTCACCAGTGTCTGCAAGAGGAATGGAGAGAGAGATTTATTTCTAGAATAATATAAATAATGCTACCACCTCCATCTCCCCCACTAAGAAGGCAGAAAAAATTACTGTCTATTTTGCTTTAAAATATTTTTTCTCCTCCACTTGGTTATAGGATCATAAGGAAAATATTTATGTAACTTTGATATTTGGAGAATGCTGTGAATTCAGGAGTCTGGGGACCTTAGGATAAATGTTTTGTTGGGTATTTTTGCTTCTGCCCATTTCACACCCTGCTGTGACCAAGAGACAAAAAAGCAGACAAAGCAAACCAACTGAGAGGCTGCTCATCAACAGGGCAAGTACCTGGTGATGTGTGCTTGAGAAACAAAAGGAGATGTTTTTGCCACGAGCTGGCCTAGGCCCAGAGCAGTGTGGTGCCAGAGGGAGGAAGGATAACAAACCCAGATGGAATCCAGAGTCTGCAGCAGTGGTTTAGAGTTTCCACGGAAAATTAAAAACTAATAACCAGATGATACCTTCTGAGCTCTGTGCCCTGTGGACTTCTGCTGAATTTTGGATGAGGTGAGAAAGAGAGGGAAGGAAGGTGACTAGGGAAAGAAACAAACCTTTAATAAAATCCACAGGTGTAGCAAAAACCCTATTCTAACTGGTGCCCGAGGGTTCAAGAAGTCACTGGGTTTTTGAGTATGCTAAAATTGTGTTATTGTTTGTTTGGGAAGATGTACTAAGCCTTGATAGGAAATGTGAGTGGAGCAGAGTTATGAATAATGAGAGAAATTTAGAAAGGCTACAGCCTTAAATAGCACAAAAGACATAGTGATGGCTGTACATCAGAATGCTACATGGAACAGCTGGGTTCACACATTGTGTTTGTGATAAGTGATTTTCGCATATCAATTTATTTAATCCTTGCCATGAGAAGTGGTAGATATATATCTCTCATTTCCAAAGATAAGAGCCTGACTAAGAAGTCTGCAGAACTGGGTGGAAATTCTAGCTCTGTAGGATGCTAAGATTCAGTTCACCCATTTGTGAAATGAGATAAATATTCCTACAACTTCTTCTTGTGAGGATCAAGTAAGTAAATATGTGAAAATCACTATCACAACACAAAGTGTGACACATAGCACACACTCAATAATAGCAAATATACATTTATGTATATATTTGTGTAAATACAGATAATATGTTTTTTCCACTCAGGGAAGTGACCCGGCACACCAGGTACCCAGAAGAAAAAAAAAATATTTGAATAAAGGGAAACATTCTAACTGTGGTTTATTTACCCCTAAAAAGAAGAATTTTATCCCAGGTGCAAAGGGTAGACTTAATGTTCAAGCAAAAATATCTTCACTTGCTGTCACTTCAGAAAGACTATAAATACTCCCAACCAAGAAAAACTTATTTTAAATACAGAATTAAGTGTAGGAATGAAACAATTTTTTTTAAACCCTGAAGTATCTTTATTACTGTAACTTATTGTATATGACTTGTGTACTCAAGATCCCTAGAATAGACCCAGTAGGGTGTTAAACCACAGAATTTTTAAATTAGAAGCAACCTTAGAGAACATCTAATTTAAAACTTCTCATTTTACAGATGAGGAAACTGTGGCTCTTTAGCAGTGAAAATCCTGACTGTACTCCAGAGCTACCCGTGGGTGGTAAAACTGCTGGGGAAGTTTCTGTTAGGAGTTTGTCCTGCCTTTCATTTAGAATTGACTGGGCTTCTCAAAGCACTGTCTGCAGGTCCTCCTTGATGTACGATAGAGCAACCTCCTAGTGCATTAATGTCTAAAAGGAAATGCATGTATCTACTGCAATCCAGATATTGCTTCATGGGCATTTTATCAAGTGAGGTCCTTGTTTCCCATTCATTTTGCAAAGTCGGGAATATTTTTGCTGAGTTTTTAAGTCTATTTAACATGATCATCCTTGATTCTTCTCCTTTTGCTCCTGGCCCCTTCAAATCAATAGGCAAGACCTGCTAAATCTGCCTTTAAGACATAGCATCCTGGTCTAGGAGGCCATCGTCTCTCACCTGGGCTAAGTTAATAAATAGCCTCATAGCTGGTCTCTTTGCTTTTATCTTGTCTCCCTAATGGCAGCATCTTTCAAGTGGATCAGATTAGTGGCCCTGTGTAAAGCCTTCCAGGGTTTTCCACTGCATTTAGAATGATATCCAAATGCCTCACTCTGCCTACAAGGCCCTACGTAAGATGATCCCTCTCTCCCCACTCAAACTCATCTTTTACCCATCTTCCACTTGGGCCTATGCTCCAGCTACTGTTGCCTTTATCTCTTCCTTGAACATCTTAGGGCCCTAACACTGTATTGCATCTACTTGGAATGCTCTTCCACCAAAGCTTCCAATATCTAATCAATCCCATCTCCACTTACATGTCACCTTCTCAAGGATGGCTTCCCTGATCCAATCTAAACAAGACCTCTAGTCTCACTCCATCACATCACTCCTCTGTTTTATATTTATTGTAGCATCTAATATCTTCATGCTTTATTTACTTGTTTGGTTTTCATTGTAACCCAGCACCTGCATTAATGTCTGACAATAGCAGATATTCAATGAATGTTTTTAGAATGAACAAATAGATGAATGAATGGCACTGCAGGTAGAAAAGGTAGTACCTGGAGGTCCTCTGAGTCACTGAAGGAACTCACTGACTAACAAGAGTACATAAGAAAGAAACTTAAAGTACTAAATGCTATTCTGACTTAAGGTCTAAAATGAAATCATTTAGTATTTTTTTTTCTGAGTCTTAATCTGGTAATTTCCAAGTGGTAGGAACTTTCATCACTACCAGTTCTACATAAGTAGCTTAAGTCTCATAAATAAAAATAATAATTTAAAAATTCCAACTGGGAGTGGTGGCTCATGCACGTAATCCCAGCACTGTGGGAGGCCAAGGTGAGCGAGTAGCTTGAGCTCAGGAATTTGAGACCAGCCTGGGCAACATGGCAAAACTCCATCTCTCCTAAAAATACAAAAAAATTAGCTGGGCATGGTGGCTCACACCTACTTGGGAGGCTGAGGTGGGAGGATTGCTTCAGCCCGGGAGGTGGAGGTCGCCGTAAGCTGAGATCATGCCACTATACTGTAGCCTGGGTGACAGAGCGCAACTTTGTCTCAAAAATAAAAAATTACCACCACTTCCTTGGAAATACAATGCAAAACTTACTAGTTTTAGTGTATAGATTTTTTTTCCCCAATATTCAGTTTATTTCTGTGTTTTGGGCTTTCATTCCTTACTTCTTTTAAGCCTTTTGGAAGCATCTCTTTCTGAATGGTTATGTGGGTTGATTCCCAAAATTTAATCCAAACTTTTAATAATGGAGCAGTGGGAAAAAAGACAGTGATCAAGGAAGTATGATCCAGAACGTGGATTTACCTCTTCAGTTTAACCTACTACTGTATTTGTATTTTTAAGAGGGCCTCTAAATATGCTGCAGCATGACATAGCCATGGTACGTAGCCATACCTGTCAGGTGATTTCCAGAGTACAAACAAACACATGTGATTAGTGTTAGATGAAGAAGTGGGAATAAAAATAATGTGGAATCCAGTGAGTCCACATGCCTGCAGATAGCAACTCACACTCACAGCATCCAGCACGCCATAGAGCACAGCCAGACAGCAGCCTGGGGGAAAGCAAAACCCAGCGTTTCCTCCTGGAGCCTGATCCTCAGCTTGGCCCAGGCTTGAAATGCTTTAAGTAATGATTTTTTAGTGTTTAAGTCTTGCAGGGTTTGTTTTTGCTTTCTAAATCTGAAGGTGGCTTGCTCACTAACCCTGTTGGACTGAATCTCTAGCAAATTGGATTACTCTGTGCTTACTTGGGAGAACTTGGACTTAAAACATGACCCATTTTCTTTTGTTCTTCTTCCAGATCCTATTGTGGATTCTATTGCACTTGGAATTCTTTGAGCCATTGGAATTACCTGGGGCATCTGTTAGGGCTATCTCCATTTCAAACACTAGGAAAAAGCGTTGCTTCCTGTTGGAAGTGACCCCTTCTCTAATAGCAGAGATTTGGAAAAATAATATGCTCAACATTAAATTTGTTTAAATAGCTGCAATGATTAGTTTCTCTACTGTCAATAGGGGGAAAAATACCATGTCAAGAGGTGAAATCAGTGATCATTTTGAATAATGTCTGTATGGGATTATTAGATAACAATGAGTCTTTGGAGAAAGAGGCCCATGAATTTTGCAGGTGCACACATGGCAATTATTATCCCTTCTGAGCAGAATAGACAACTGAGTGCATCTCAAAATTTTAGTCACAATTCTTACTACTAATGAAACATAGGATCTATTTACAAACTCTTGTGCCCATTTCCAAAATCTAGAAACAAGTAATTACACAACTTATTAACTTACTACAAGTTCACTGATAAATCTACTGCAAGAACACATATAAATTCCAAGAATAAAATGTAAATAAGGCATTATGAAGGTTTTCTTGCAAGGGAGATCTATTTGAACTGAGAGATAAAACATGAATTTTAATTGTTTTAATTAATTATTATCACAAAATGAAGTGAAAATTCTATAAAATGGAAATTACATGGGAAAACACACGTAATTGCACCATCCTAACAAACTTATCTGCACTATATATCCTTCAAACATGTTTCTACATCACTATACATGTTTTATAAGTGATAGTCACATTGTTATATATAGTTTTTTTGAACTTTTCTACTTATTTATTGAAAGTACTTTCCTTTGTCGCTACACCTGTCCTCATAATTGTCTTTTTTTTTTATTGCAACACAATATTCTACTTAACATAATTTGATTAGTTTTTTCACTATTATTTGACATTAAGTTATGATGTTAGAAAAACATATCTTTACAGGTAAGATTTATTCCTCCTCCTTTGGTTTCTTTATTTAGAATAAATTTATAAATGTGGGATTATGAGACCTGTGCTTCTGAACATTTTTACGACTGTTAATATATGACACCAATTTATTTTGCAAAGGCAAGATAATTAATTCTTTTTCCAGCCATACATGAGCATTCCAGATTCACCTCAATATTGTCAACAAAGGAGTGTCTATCCGTCTGTCTCTGCAATTTAATAGGTTAAAAAATGCAATTTTCTTCATACTTTCATTTTTATTTGTTTACTAGTGAAGTCATTTTAACATGTTAAGGAATAATTATATTTCATCCTTTTGTATGATCTATTACAGTTTTTCAAATGAGTTTGTCCAGTTAAGGGGAGGTCTTTTCATCAGAAAACTCAGGTTGATGAAGGCAGAAATGCAGAGTATTTTTGTTTGTTTGGATTATAGAGTACACAAGAGGGGAGAACAGAAAACAAGCGTGAATCAAACTGTGGCCAAATTACAGAAGGTCAGGAAAGGAAGAGCAACTTTCTCAGCAAGAATTAAGATTCTTTTCTTGCAGGAGTTGTGGTAAATATGGATTAACAGTTATTAAACAGGATTTATCCAAATTGGTTCATAAACACAACAAAAAAATCCCCAATTTCAAACCTCTGTTCCTTATGATTCATGAAACAATCAAATATCGTCTTTGTTCTACAGGGCAAAGACATGATATAAATATGTTAGTGTCATTCTGCATATGCCGAATGTATTCTTAATAAAGATTGCTTTTGAGTATCAGTATTAGTTTTTACAATCACTGAGTTTTAAGTGTAGAATAGTGGAGGGGAGAAAAGCAATATTTTTCCTCACCCGTTACTAGGTTCATGGCTGAGACTCCTATAACAAAAGGTAGATTAACAGGATACAAATTCTATTTAATAAATTTTAAATTATTTCATACAAATTTATTTATTATGTTTTATGTGACACAGGGCTTTCAAAATTGGAGATTCAAAGAAACTGGAAAACTGTGTGTTTTTATAAAGAGTTGCGCAGAAGTGTGATGGGAGGACAAAAGAGCATGATCTGATGGTCATCGACTGTGTCAGGGGAGATTTAGCAAGGCCTGTTTGTTTAGATTCGTCTTTGTGTGGCATTCCTTCTTTTCTGGAAGAGAGTAGGACACCTGTCACATAAGGGTCTTCAGGGGAGAAAGGAGGGAGAAGGTCAGAAAATGACCTTTCTAAGTTTTATGGCCTGCTTCAGGGGAGGACAGCAGAGAACTTCCTGTTTCTGCTGTTTTCTCAAATGCCAAGGTGCCATATTTTGGGGTCGCGTATCTGGAATGCTGTCAATAGGTAGATAAGAATTCTAGTATACAATTTAACAACATATGCTTCAGTAGGAAAGATGTTTGATTAATGCAACATCATCTCAGTAATAGATTTACTATCAATACACAAATTAATCTAAAAAATAGCATTAGTTATTTTAGCAATCAAGGTCAAGTAAATTAGTGGCATATTCTGCTTAACTACCAAAGCACACTAGCATTTCTATTTAAAGAGTTTGAAATTATCCCAAGCTCCATGACTATAATTTTCTTTGAGTTTACTCATTTTCTATGTTTTTGTGTCAGATGTGTGTTCATGTATGTGCACTGGTTTTTGAGATGCTTTTAAATGATGTGTAAATAAGTTTTTAGTTATGAATTTTGCAAATAATATAATGCTTGATGTACAGGCAGATTCCGTGAATGTGTGCTTGATATGCTACAAGAATAATAATAAATACTAAATGATTGCCAAGTGCTTTCCTTGCACTAAAGTTTACATGATACAATTTAACACAAGCTTATCAAATTTATAGAAAATAAGATTTCATGTCTGTAATTGCCATCTGCTATAACACAATCCTAGTCCCAACTTTATACCTGCAGAGGAAAAACTTGGTGGTCACTAGATGTAACTGCTTTGTTTGAGAGGCTTGATTCTTTGGTTATCGGAGCAGTAGGTAACAAAGGAGATAGATGAGAAAGTGCAGGGGGCCAGGCGTGGTGGCTCACACCTGTAATCCAGCACTTTGGGAGGCCAACGCAGGCAGATCACGAGGTCAGGAGTTCAAGACCAGCATGACCAACATGGTGAAACCCCGTCTCTACTAAAGAATATAAAAATGAGCTGGGTGTGGTGGCACGTGCCTGTAATCCCAGCTACTCAGGAGGCTGAGGCAGGAGAATCACTTGAACCTGGGAGGCGGAGGTTGCAGTGAGCTGAGATCACACCATTGCACTCCAGCCTGGGTGATAGAGCGACACCCTGTCTCAAAAAAAAAAAAAAGAAAGAAAAGAAAGTACGGGAAGGCTGACCCAGGAACAGCTCCCTTGGTGAATGGGGGGATACAGCCACTGCACTTGAGCAAACTGAGTTGTACCATGTCTAAAACTCTAGCAAACTATAGTATGGTGTCCTTTAATATGTTGTGATTAAAATCTTATATTTTTTTTTACATAATGGGCTTTCCCAGTAATGCAACTCTAGAGATAAAGCAGGATTGAACATTTTGATAAAAACAGTACTTGTTTTATATCAACATTTTCTACTTAGGAATTGGCTTTTATATGGTGAAATTGATTTTTGCTTATTTAGTTTTGTGGTTTAATGCTGTCTAATAATTTAATCACTTATTTGGTCCTTGCTGGTAGAGGGGATATTATGATGACACTAGCTAAAACATCTGGGGGGAAGTGAAAACATTCCATTATCTGTCTGCTTCACCTACAGCATGGCAAACATCTGGACACTGGAAATTCTTCCCAATTTTTGTATTCAGATGATTACAAATGGTACCAAACTCAGTCACTGTCAATAAACACCACCTGCATTAAAGTAACATGGTCATGCAACTTGCGAGATCCATGAAGAGGATCTCAGTTGGGGAGTTCAACAAAAAGAAGGTTTTTACACAGTTTCATAGTCAGCAAAGAAGAATCCCAAAGAAAAACAGGACATTTGACAGCCTCATTTATTCATTCATTCATCTACTCAATGTCATTCAATACATATATGCAATGCTGTTGAAGGAAGACTTTGGTTTTGGAAGTGGTGCATTGGAGTGTGGTGTTGTTTAAATTTCCTCCAAGAGAAAATACCTCTGCTACACATTGATGCTCTTTATAACCATTTTTGAAATTTTGGTTTGGTTAATTGTTTACTGAGGATATTACATGAGGCTTTCTGACTGGTATGTTTCTGCCTTTTGAACACTGAGAGTATAATATTCTCAAGTTTCCCCAAGAGAAGAGGTACAAAAGATGCAACACCCACTTGGAGGATGCATTGGGAACCTCACATGAGCCATCCTATAAAATCAACTTCCTATTGTATGTTGTTATTGTTATTTTTGTTCAGCATCCTTTTTCATCTCCCTCCTTCATTCTCTCTCTCTCTCCCCCCGTCTCTCTCTATATAGCTCTTTCTTTCTCTCTTTTCCCTCTCTCTCCTCTCTCTTTCTCTCTCTTTCTCTCCTCTCTCTCATCTCAGCCAGAAAACGCTGTGCAGGTGTTATTCATCATTGAAAATACACTCCGTTACAGACAATTTAGTTTATGTGCTAGAGCAAATACACAGTTACAGACAATTTATTTAATGCAACCAGGAAATTTTGGTATCTGATCAGAGCTTCTCTTTGGACAACATGAAAGAATTTAGCAGGTTTATATGCAGTTAAAGCTGAGGAAAGGGAAACCATTTGTGAGCAATTGAAGCAGTGCAGAAAAGGGAGAGTTGGTAGATCTCACTGTCTGTATTGCCTTTGATCATTCCCTGTTGTAAAAATTCCTCTTTGTGGACAGAGGCAGAAACAGAAAATAGCCATATAAGTTAGATTTTTTCCCCCATGAGAAAATGCCAGATGTATCTTAAGAGAGGTATGACAGTGTTGTGTTTTCTTTCTGGATGCACTGTCGATGGGAACAAGAACACAGGCAGCAGCTAGCAATTGATAGAATAAGAACTAGACCTCAAAGTAGAGAAAGGAGGAGAAAATTGGGGAAAGCTGTGCAAAGCGCCAGGACACAAAGCCGATGTTTCCAAACAAGAAAGATCCAACTCAGAAAAGAAGAAGAAATCCGTGTAGAATCCCGGGGACCTGACTGTGGCTGACACATCCCAAGGAGAGCTACCTAGGACTCTGAGCATACCCTGGCCATCCGGCAGCAATGGCTCTGAATCTGGGGAGGGCTGGTCCTGTAGGCAATTTAATTCTAGCCATGTAGTAAAGTAGAGGTTGAGAGCAGTCAGGGGCTGGCATTTGCCACTTTACTGGCACTATTTTCTTTTCATTTTTCTGAACTCTTGGGGGGTTCAATTATTTGTCTCTAATGATAAATATTCTCTAATGATGAATCCAGTGTTTTTCATTCATTCTGATTGTTTCTTCAAAATTATCACCCTTGGCTATAGTATTCTGTCTAAATTGCTTTTGTTGAAGAAATTTATTTTGTGTAAAGAGGATAAAGGAGTCAACTAATTAGTTTTCTCAAATGTTAATTGTAGTACCAGGAC
Source organism: Theropithecus gelada (assembly GCF_003255815.1). NCBI lineage: Eukaryota > Metazoa > Chordata > Mammalia > Primates > Cercopithecidae > Theropithecus > Theropithecus gelada. The sequence goes on from NC_037680.1 coordinate 44,155,323, forward strand.
TCGTTTACTTGGAATCTTTGTATAATGATCATAGGCTTTGAGGTAGGCTATAGTATAAATGCACTGTAATGTAAGTATAAATTCCATTTTTAGTTGAGAATTCTCTGCACAGATAGTCCGAAGATAATGAATCTATGTAATACTTTACCGACTGAATACTTTTTTCTCCTTTTGACATAACAGTGATTACAAATTATATAAACAATTGACTGCTCTTCTCAAGCAAAGTCAAGAGGCTGCAATTACCCCAAGAGAAAGACTTTAGTGTCTTTGACCTGACATTGACCACAGTTTTCAACTTTCCAAATGTACCGAATAAGTAGAGAATATCAGATATTCAGAAATCTTCATTCCTTTTAATTAGCTTTTAATTAACTTTCTATGTCCTTTAATGAAGATTCAAGTTTCTTATAATCATGCAGAGTTCATGACTCCTGCGTATCCTTAATACCACTGAAGCCAGAATTTTACATAATAATTGGTTACTTAAAATGCAATAGCATGGTAGACAAACCATAAGCTGATGGCTTTGAATTAGCATGGTCTTTGATAAGAGCTTTATTCCACTGCCCTGGGAATCATATGCTTTAGGAAAGATTTGTTTAGAATTGGACAAAAATCAGAAGTAGTAAAAGCTAAAATTCCTAAATCAAGTGACATGAATTTTAGTGAACCAGGGGCATAAAACTGAATTGGCCCCAAAATTATTTCTTCCTTTGCCTTCTGTCTCTACTCCACTGTCACCACCTCTAAGGTAACCCAGAAAAAAAGTGTAAAGGAAAAGGGATCAATGATAGGTGAGTCCAAAATTATTTTTATTGAAAGGTCTAAATTCCCTAGAGGTGAAAATTCGACTCTTTCCTGAAATACTATAATTTTCTGTGAAGATAGTCTCTTAAGTTTTCTGTAAAATATCACTTAATATCACTTAACTGACATCAGCAGTCACTGTTTTGGGTTGATCTTATCTAAGGTTGTGATGAATTTTACTGTAGAACTTCATAGCAAATACAGTTTTTAGGGCAAACAAAAAGAAAGAAAGCACAGCAGGTGACATGTTTAAACTACCTGTGAGAACAGACTCTACGTAAGAAACCTACTCTGTTTATGGCTTACATTGGAATGAATGTTGGAGCTGGTGATATTGATGCAGTCTTCTCATTTAGTAGATGTAAAAACAAAAGAGGAGTGAAACTACAGGACTTCATGAAAATTTCAAAGCAGAAGTTTTGCTCTCATTAAAGTAAGTCCAACAGTAGATGTATTTTAAAATGTTGTTATTTATTAACCAGAAATTTGACATATGCTTCTAAATATTAAGATTTAATTCATTGAAATATTTTATTTGAACATATTACCATTCTCAATTTATTTTCTTTTTTTTTTTTTTTTTTGAAACAAAGTCTCACTCTTTGTCCCCAGCCTAAAGTGCAGTGGTGTGATCTCAGCTCACTGCAACCTCTCCTCTTGTGTTCAAGCAATTCTCCTGTCTCAGCCCCTCGAGTAGCTGGGACTACAGGTGCACACAATCACGCCCAGCTAATTTTTGTATTTTTAGTAGAGACGGGGTTTCACCATACTAGTCAGGCTGGTCTCGAACTCCTGACCTCACATGATCCACTCACCTCGGCCTCCCAAATTGCTGGGATTACAGGCTTGAGCCACTATGCCTGACCCCATTGTCAATTTATTTTCATATATTTAGTTTGGACTTCATCTCATTAGCCTAGTTTGCTGAGGTTGGCATATAGTCATAAGTCTTTTTGCTCTGAATATAAAGCTTAACAGCATTGTTTGCTGTTTCCTATAAATTACATTCTAGTGAAATACTGAGTGATAGTTTTTACATTTGATACATTTAAGTGATGAAAGTTCAACCAGTTATCTAGAGATAACATTTCAAAATGGAATATTTGGCACCAACATCAGTAGAGACATTCTCCTTGCGTTTATGTTAAATTTGTCTTCAGTCAATTCAGCCATGCCTGGTTGTGCAACACTCTCTTTGATTATTGGTTTACTCCAGAGGCTGACATGTAAGTGAATATTGTAATGCCCATCAATATTATCTACAAGGCTTTTTCCAAAGCTTAAATCCAGTCCATAGTAGAGGGACTCAGGGCCCTACAGGGGAAACCTCACATGCCCAATGAGCCAGCCCCACATCAAAACAAGTAAGTAATCTAAACACCCCGAGGGCAGCACTAGTATTTCCCAGACAACTTAACAGCTACAAACTCCGAAACCAAAGGTATTTGTTCACCTTTAAGCTATTATTAAAGGACGGGCTACTTATTCAGAAGAACTTGAATTCTTATGCCTCTGCAGTAGTTTTGTCGAGTGTTTTGATCTCTGACCCTTTACTCTCTTAGAAAAGACCCCATGGAGTTTTTTACTATATGGGTTATATTTATCAATATTTACCATGTTATTTTATCAATATTTATTATTTATCAATATTTACCATGTTATAAATTAAAGCTGATAATGTTAACACCTTTTCTTGAATTTTAAAGAAGCAATACACTCATTATATATTAGAAATAAATAATATCTTTTTAAGAAAAAAGAGAATTATACTTTACAAATCAGCAAGAAGATGACAGTGCCTGGCCCAAAGGAAAACAGCTGGTTTCTCATATCTGCTTTTGCAATCAGTGTGCCATGATCTGTTATTTTGGTTGGAGTATAAGAAAAAAACTCAGGCTTCATGGGGATATGCAGTTGAAAAAGGACCTCCTCAAATAGTATCAGAGACCTATAGGGGTCCAAGGACCACACTTTGAGAATCACAGCTCCAGAAAAGATAATACCTTTTACAATTCAGTGCTTGGAGAACATGACCACTGGAGAACCCCAGTTTTATTATTCAGAAATGACAATGAGACTCATTTGTCCAGAAGAATGTAAAAACTATTAAGCCAAAAACTGCGTTGTCAGAGAGGTTCCTATAATACAAAACCTGTATGTTCCAGCAGGGGCATTTTAGCCCACAGCTCTCTCCTGTATTCTGATGTACTGCCCTTCAGCATTTTGGACTTACAAAACCCTAGTGTCTGTCATCTAGAAGCCTCAAAACTTGTAGGACAACTGTCAGTTCAAAGCCATATATGAAGCCTATATTTCTACCAATTCTTGCCCTAGGAGCACTGACTGGCTTCTATACTCTTGTCCCAGTTCTAAGACACCATGGTACTTTGCAACCAAACCAGTGATACCTTGATATATATTTTGTGTGTGGTCCTGGAAGTGCTTGGTTGAGTCATGATTATTTAGACTTTAACAGTTCATTTTTCTCAGGAATAAATGTTGCATCTCTGGAACCCCTGAACTAATAATTTTAAGCCAAATACTCCAAATTTCTTATCTTTTATCATAAAATTTGTCTGTTCCTAAAGTATTTAGTTCAGTCCCTTCAGTTTTTAGAAAACAGAAGCTAAGAAGGATTAAATGACTTTCCCAAGGGTACACGGAAAGTAGGGCAGAATTTACGTCCACTTCTTTTTGGACCCTTAATACCAGTGTGGTTAGACTATCTAATGGACTGAAATAAATATGGCCCTGGAAAAATATACCCAAAAGCCCTCTTCCACACTCATGACCTCACCTAGTTGAAACATTCCACAGTTGACCCCACGAACCCCAAACTCCAGCATCATAGTGGTGTTCAGGGAGATGAAGACCTTCCTGACAGAACCATGTATTAGTTCAGGACCTCTAAGAAGGAAGGGTAACCCTAAGTCAAACCAATTAAGGTGACAGTTGACTTCTTTCTCTACATAGAAGAACCAATTCAGAAGACTTCTGTGCAGATACTATGCTACTGCTGACCTATATTTTAAAATATTTATGGGATTAAAATTTTCTCTGGTGTTGGGGATCAACAAATATGCTTTAACAGACCTTGGTCCTTTAAGACAGAGATATGTTGGTTTCTCCATAAAATCAGTTTGATAAGGCTGAGTTGTCTCCTTTACAGGGAGGAAGTGGCTTCCCTTGGAGCTATCTATGGAACTTATCTAAGGGACTCATGTTTTTAACCTGCTTTGCCAGCTTAGGTCTGCCCTGCTTCCAAGTATTTCTAGCACACCAAGCTTCTTTGTGAGTCTTGCTGTGACTAGTTTTTGAAACAGTACCTATGTTTTCATGCCTAGAGATCTTACACTGCAGGTTAATATTTCCAGTCCTACCCTCTACCTATTCATTGCCTTCTTTATGCTAGCCCCATCTTTGCCAGGAATCTGCCCACCTGCCCCGGGTCCAGGCATATTGCCCTGCCCAAGACAGAGACTGACCTTACGAGTAACCAAGCCTAACCTTAAAAGCAACCAGTAAGCATGATTTAAGGATGATCAGAAAACCTTTCCTGCCCCCAAAGTATTCCTCCACTTTAGACTTGGAATGTGACAGACCTCCTATTTGGGAATGTAGCAACAAAGAACAATGTGACTGGATTTGCACAGAACACTGGATTCAATATTTTATATACTTTGTCTCGTGGACATCCATAACATCTCTATGAGACAAAAATCATTATCCCCAATTTACAGTTGAGAGAACCAAGGCCCAGAGAAATTAATAACATGTCTAATTTAACACAACTGATATGTAGCAGAGACAGTTTCACACTTCAGTCTAACTGGCTGTATACCCAGTGTTTTCTGCCTTGCAGAATAGAATCTGAAATAACCTCAAGCATCCTTAGATTCGTTGTTGTTTACATGTAAGCCACAGTTGGCATTTGGCCTTTAATATCTCTTTGATTTAGGTACTTTATCATTTTTATGTCACATGTTCATTCACCCTTGACCAAGGGTAGGGAAGATATATGTTCTTTGCAAACTGACTGATTGAGTACAGGTGTAAAGCTATGTCATCAAAAACCTTTAACCCCTTTCTTTGTCCCAGGTAACAGGCAATTAAATCAGAGTAGTTTGCTTCAGGCCAGAAGATCATTGACCAGCACAAGGCTTTTTTTTTTTTTTTTTTTTTTTTGAGCTTAGAGATACCATTAATGTCACAGAGCCCCATAGACAAAATGAAGGATAGTTTTGCAAATGATGAATTTATCCACTGTCTTTTGGAAGCTAGATGTGATTATCTCTATCAGCTTTTGTTCACGCTCTTAGCACTCATTTTTTAGTGTTATTTAATCTTCAGTCCTTCTAATTTCAAAGTTCCAAGGCTCAGAGAACTAACTCACTCTGCATTAATAACTAACTTGGCCAGCCAACTAGTCAGGTAATCGCTTCTTCTAAAGACCTGAATTTAATCACATATAAAGTAATATGCATTGGCTCCTAGGATTAGAAAGAAAATAGGAGGAGCACTGTTTTGCCTACCACAGCCCATCTTCTGGTTCCCAAAGATTCTTGTTCATTCCACATGCAAAACCCATTCACCATATTCCAGCATACCCCAAAATCTCAACCCATTACTGCATCAATTAAAAATTCATCCTAGTCTCATCTAAATATTAGCACCTAAGAAGTCCAAGATGATTTAGAATTATCATCGAAATCATTGAAAATAAGGTATGTTTGAGAGTCTGGGTACATCCCATCCTAGGGCAGAATTCCTCTCCTCGTTGCTTCTTATAGCAGGCTCTTTATCAAGACGTCTTTCTTACATTCAAGGTTTATATTAAAATTGTGAGGCAAATCAAAGAGCTTTAAAGACCTCATAGGGATTTTTTATTTGGCTAGATTCAGTTTTGTTTTCTACTTAATTATATTACAAATGGATGAAAGTTAAACAGCTTCTCTTGAAAGTCAGCTAGAAGCTTTTGATACATTGGTGTCTTTCATGATGTCTGAATCAGTCACACTAGCTGCTTCTGGTTTTGAACCTCTGCAATCTAGTCCTGGAGATTTGGCTATTTCTAGTGCCTTTAGTCGCAGTGTCTGCCATGTGACAGACACAATCTTCTATATACACAATATTTTTCCTGTTAAAGCTGCACCAGGCTGGGTGTGGTGGCTCATGCCTGTAGTCTCAGCACTTTGGGAGGCCAAGGCGGGCGGATCACCTGAGGTCAGGAGTTTGAGGCCAACCTGGCCAACATGGCAAAACCCCATCTCTACTAAAGAATACAAAAATTAGCCAGGCATGGTGGCACCGCCTGTAATCTCAGCTACTCGGGAGGCTGAGGCAGGAGAATCATTTGAACCTGGGAGGCAGAGGTTGCAGTGAGCCGAGATTGCACCACTGCACTCCAGCCTGGGTGACAGAGTGAGACTCCATAAAAAGAAAAAAAAAAAAAACATTTAAAAAAGAAAAAGAAAAAACAGCTGCACCAAAGTGTATTTTAAGACAGATTGACAAATAAAATGACAATTAGAGGTACGAACAAGTGAAAATTAAACATATATGGCTATACCATTACAAATGACTCAACTGAGGTGACACACAAATAAACAGAAACCTTTCTCTTATAGCTACATTTGCTCATGCAGGCAGCCTTTTGTGTCACGACTTACTGATCTTCTTAGTAGCTGTTGACTTGTTTGGGGGTTGGTTGTGAAATATTTCCCAGTTTCATGAATGTTAAAAAGCAAACCATATGTATTATAGACTTAAGATGATGTGGTATTTCCACATCATGAAATATCCTTTCATAGAGTCATTTTTAATGACTGCATATTGTTTAATTGTAGACAGACAACCACTTTTTATTGAACATTTAGGTTTTTTCCAGTATTTCTCTAATTGGGGCTTGCAGTATATACCTTTGTACTGAAATGGAGTTCAGATGTTTTAACGTTTATTCCAGGAAGTATCTTACTGTGAATTAAGAAGATACCCTGGATTAATTCACAAATGGAAATGCTTTTTTATCTCAGATTCTGACATGTTTTCTTCTTAGCCCTTATTTTAATATATTGGTTGAATAAATTGGCTGTCTATCCCATTAAGTCATGATCACCTTACATATATACTTGTTTGTTATATGTGTTTCAGTACACTGGAAAGAAAGACTTGAGGAAGAAGGCTTAGCCCTGGTGAACTGTGAGGGAGGGAGTGGGGATGAAGGGGAAAGTCCTGGACCATGAGTGAGTGTCAGGGAAAGGCAGTCTTGCTCACTCAGAGGGACACCTAAAAATCATTAAGGGGTAACTTGCTGAATGAGCAGGTGAGGACAGGTGCTAACAAGAGTGATGGAGGATGGTGGAAGACAAACATTGTCTGCTTCTTAATTTACCCTAGGGATTCACCTGAATGGCACAGTCATTATTATGCTTCCCCTGCCAAAGGGCAAGTACAAATAGTGAACGCTGGGACGATGTCAAGGAATTAGGGAAGAGCTCTGATGAAATGGAGGAGCACATAGGTCCCTGAAAGACGGGCTCAGAGATTGAGTGTTCATAATTCTGGAAAGGCGATAATAGCCTGGAATTGTGTATAATGTCACACTTCACCAGGGCCTGCAGTGGGAACGTCTGCGGTGAGTAAAACTTGTCAATTCTGTGTATTTATTCCTCTCTCTATTATGTAAGACTTTTATTTAAATCTTTAATAAAGTCTGGTTTCATTCTTCAGCGTGTTTCCCTACCGAATTTTAATGATTCATTTCTATCAATCATCACATCCGTCCGTCCTTTCTAATGCATTCCCAACAGTCTCCTGTTTCTGACCCACTGTCTGTATGCTTAGACTCAAAATAGATTCAGGCAGAACCAAAAGTCGTGTGAAGAAGTGAAGTGGCCAAAATCCCTTTGATAAAAGCATGAAAAGAGCTAAGGGGCATCCTGTTGACCTGCCAAGCTGCAGGTGGTGGCCAAGCCCACCCCAGGTCTTCCTCCTCCAATTAGACCCATTTCTCCTTCATAGGGGGAATTCCAGGGGGTGTGAGTTTGTGTGTGTAGTATGTGATCCATCCTGGCCTATAGGTGACCTGCAGTGCCCACAAGGGTGCACCACAAGCATTGTTCCAGCTCCAAAAGAAAGAAAGGAGTCCATTGTCTCTTTATGACAGCCAAAAATAGAACTGCCCTTTTAAATACTGCACAACATTGTAAATGGTCCAATCTATTTTCTGGCTTACTATAACCACCGGGGCACTCATCCACAATGTTGCTCTCTAGGTTTCTCTGAATCTGTTTGTGTCCTTTCCACACATACAGCAAGCTACATTTTTTTTCAAGGTTGAATTGCATTTCATTTTTTTGTTTGTTTTAAACTAAATTTAGCATAGTGTGTCTCAATTCTTAATGGTGTCTGCAACAACTCCCAAATTAGAAAGCTCTTCAAACTTCACTAGCAAAGTGTTGTTTTCTTGCTTTTTTCAAACCTTCTCACTGTGCTAACATAATAACTAATATTTGTCTAGTGCTTTACAGTTTACAAAATACTTTCAAACCCATTATCTCCTGAGAGGTAGTATTATTGTATTATCAGGAACTCTCTTTACCAAGGCAGAGACAGGCTCAAAGATATTAATTGGTTTGTCAAAAGCTACACAGCTACTAACAAAGTTCAGACTGAAACTGGTTTTCCGGCTCCAGGCCCCATGTTCTTTATACCACTCAGAGCTGGCATCCTTCTTGACTAATTCCTGTCTATGTATTTCCACACAAGCAGTTACCAATGGCAAATATTATTTAGCAGGAAACTGAATAGAATTCAATAATTTGAATAAATGTCTAGAAAGATGCTCTAACCATAGATTTTGGTCAGAAATATTTTTTTATGTCTCTGCCAACATGAAAACAAGACACACAAAATCAGTGGCAGGTACTTTTAAAGATATTAATAATTGTCATTTATTGAGTACTTACAATGTGCCATGCTCCATACGAATTTCTTTCCAAATACTATCTCAGTTAATCCAAAAAATAAACCTATGAAGAAAGTACTAGTATCCTCCTCAGTTTGTAGATGAGGAAACTGAGTTGTAAGATATCATGTGAGCCCCTCAGTCTAGTAAGTGGTACAGGAGGGACTTGAACCCAGGAAACATGACTCCAGGGAGCACACTCTTAACCACTAAGCCATAGGGAGTTAGAGTTTTTGTTCTGTAACCAGCCTTAAGTTAAAATTTCAGCTGCACTCTGACTAGCTACATTAATTTGGGCAAATATTTAATCTCTCTGGAGATCAATTTTTCATCTGTGAAATGATTAAATAAGTGAACAAAAATTGGCACCTAGCTAGTCGTCAGTAAATGTTAGCTTGTATTCTACTCATGCTACACATTCTTCCTTTCTTTCTTAATTCCTCAACTAGGTATTGAGCCCTTCCTTGCTATGTGTGCCTGACAATATTTCTCTGCACACTTAGTTTCATATTCTGTGTACCCCCAAGATCATCAGCGCCCAAGGCTAACCAGGTACTTTTCCTTCTTTCCTGTGTTTGAACACCATATGGAGTCAGGACTACTCACTTTGAGCCTGGTGTGAGCTGCTGTTGTTTCAAATGAGTTTGCAACTGCAGCATCTTTTGTTTTGTGACAGTACTACCAGTCTATCTTTTCCCAATATGTTTTTCTTCAAAATGCTGGAATTCATTTGATTATTTTCTAGGGCTATTTGAGCACACCCTCTCTGTGAACCAAGGAAACCAGGTTTTACTGCAGGCATCTCCCATTTACATGGCATAATTTAAAATTAAAGGCTTCCATTGCAAGGCATCCTCTTTTTCCTGCTCCACTATCTTTTCTACTGGTAGGTTGGATCATGGACTGTCCTCTCAAAGTCAGAGCAGTGGTGCTTGATGGCCGTCTACACTTAAGGAGATTTGTTTCCAGACCCCTCTTTCCCCAACTATTAATTGTCTTTTGTTAAGCCAGGCTGTACTCACTTGGAAGGGCAGTTTTTTATACACAGTATTACAACCTATATAATACATTTCTATGTGAATATGGCCAAGAACAAATACTCTAAGCTCAATGTCAAACCTGATGCCATTGTGATAAAACAAATATACAATACCTTTAATTGGAACAGACGTTTTATGATCTGAATATTTCTGTAAACTCAGTCCACACAGCCAATGTAGCCAAAATTAGAATACATTAAGAGGCATAAAATTGTAAATTGGACATGTGGATAAGCTTTATTGATATCGTAAAATATTATGGTAAGACTTTCTATCAAGTCTCCTCAATTTTGGCACCACATTAAAAAACAGTAAGAGTTGTGAGTAGTACTGACGTAATTAGAAGTTGAACCGGTTTGGATTCACAGTGGTCACTCCAGACAATTACATTTTTAAACCTTCAGCAGATGGCCAGAATTAAGTCCTGGTGAGCCTTTTACACAGCACTGGAGCTGATATGCAGTGGATATGCCACTGGCACAGATTTAACTTACCTGGAAATAAGCTAGTGGGACGGAAACTGCTGAATCTGATACTGGTGTGGCTGTGACTTGGGGAGAACCACCTCTTCCATTGTGAGTTCCCACAATCTCAGCATAGAACCAAAACAATGGCTGATTGCAAGGGAAACCAATAATTGAATAAGGTAGGGGAAGGGAGTAGAAAAGGGAAGTAAATGTTTCCTCTGAATTGATTATTTGTGTAAGCAAAGTAAAATGTTCTTTAATGAAAGGTATTTCTCTTATACATGTAGTATTGGTATTCTCGTAACATAACAATAATCTATCAGGACTCTATGGAAGGAAAAAGAAGAGCAAAGAATATTCTTTTGGTGACTTAGGAAGATTATGCTTTGTTAACAGCCAGCATTTTGAGTGTTTACAGTATGTCAGGGATGGTGCAAACTCTTTAGATATGTTGCCTTGTTAATCTTCACAATATCCTGTGAGAGAGATACTGTTTGTATTTCCATTTTACACTGGAAGAAAAAAGGCAAAAGGTTACACAGCTGGTAAGTGGCAGCTGGACTGAAAAGAATCTACTAAATCTAACCTTTTGGGGGTTTATCTGTGACCCCTGTGAGGGCAGTTTTAGGAGCGTTGTTGGTTGGGAGCAGGAGAACCTGACTTGCTTACTAGCTGGATGTCTAGAGGCAGGGACATGAGGGGAACTTCTGGATACCTTAACATTCTCTGACACGGACGGCACCCTGGATACTTCTCATCAGGCTGTTTAGCTCCAATGCACTCTTAACCATTATGATACCTACCTCTTGATGCCTTATTTGTTTAAATCAAGCTTGTCCAACCCATGGCCTGCAGGCTTCATGCAGCCCAGGACAGCTTTGAATGCGGCCCAACACAAATTCTTAATCTTACTTAAAACACTATGAGTTTTATTGAGTTTTGTTTTGCTTGTTTGTTTGTTTTTTGTTTGTTTTTAGCTCATCAGCTATCGTTAGTGTATTTTATGTGTGGCCCAAGACAGTTCTTCTTCTTCCAGGGTGGTCCAGGGAAGCCAAAAGATTGGACAGCCCTGAATAGTTTCTCACTTTCTAAAACAAGTTCAATTGCCTACAATTTGATTGCCTCAACAATCCTGTAAGACACACAGCTCTATTTTACAGACTAGCAGCAGAGGCACAGAGAGGCTCCAAATGACTTGCCCAGAGTGGAAGGCTAGTTGCTAGTGAAGTCAGTATGAGAACTCAGTAACAGTGTTCTACTATTGAACGACCCATGGAACTTAACATTCTTCAAAGCCATTTGCCTTTGGCTCAGGTTTCCACAGATGAGGCTGATAGGAGTGCTTTACTGTGTCTCTGATGGTCTTAAGGAGATGTTGTGTGGCAATTGACAGGATCCATGACACACCATCCTCCTCCAATAACATGGTGATGTTATGACCAAATTCACTTGAAAATACCAGGCATGTTGCCATTTTCTGGTTTAATCTAACTGAGGTTATTCAACTTTCAAGGCCAGGAAAGTAAGAAGCAGACAGTGTAAGTTCAAGGTCATAGAGCAGGTCAGAGAGAAGATCCCAGGCTGCTCAGTTCCAAAGCAACATGCCACTTCCCCTATGCACAGGCAGGACATGGAACTAACGGGTTTATTGACATCCGAGAGTCATAGTTACAGGCCTATAAAAAAATATTGGGTGCTATAAAAATTCAGCAACATGAGTCCAGGGAATGTTCTGCAGAAGAAACTCCCTATGATACTTTCAGAGTGATTCAGTGAGGAAGTAAATGTATGTTGGTCTGGTCACTATTCACCCAAGCCAGGATGTACAGGAAAACAAAGAAAAAAAGTAGAAGTGGTCTTTGATCTCATTTCCCACCAGTTTACAAGTTTGTTTGCTTATGGCTGCCACTGTAACATCAAGTTAAATCAATTTCCAGGCCACTTTTGCTGTAAGGCAATAGCAACTTTTCAGTTTCTGTGGACATGGTCTGAATGTGTGGGAACACAGAGATTACTCAGAGAGCAAAAACTGAATGACAAGAGTGAGACCCCGTGCACCGTGTGAGTCCTTGGCCGTTAAATCAATGCCATGATCCATTTGCACCTGAGGACACCAAAAGATGGGCAGGTAGTCCCAACAGCCTTGGCAGTCACTTTTTTAAAGTTCTCAAATATGGATTTCAGAGGACAGAGAATAAATTATGAACGTTTCTCTTGTAAAATTTCCTTCTCTCTAACAATCTGATTCCCCAAGTATCATTCCTGGACTGCTTTTCTATTAAATTAAGTTGATAATGTAAAGGGGAGACTGAGAGACATGTTCCAAGTCTGTTGACTTCTTTTCATTATATTGTCTCTGCATCTTTTATCTTCCATTTTTTCTCTTTTATATCTTTTTCCACCCATCTTTCTTTGCTTGATTTCCAACTATTTTCAAATACCTTATTCATAATTGCCATTTCTCTGCCCCCTTCTCATTTTAAATATGTTCAGTCTTTTATTTCTCTTCCCTTTCTGCTTATGCTGCCATCATTTTCTCACTCTCTGTTCAAGTAACTGGATTTGCACATGGTTTTATATTTTAAACAATCACTCCAACAATATTCCAGCTGTCTCTAGGGGAAGGAATACAATCGTAAATATAAATCAGCTGGAGCCAAGTGAAAGCAGGCTTAAGCGAAGCATTAAATCCCCCCTTCCAATTTCCAAAACCACACAGAGAAATAGCTTAGGTCAGCTACAGAGAATGTGGCAAAGGTGAAAAATGATAGTGCAGAGAGCCCCTGGTTATATCAAATTCTGCTTTTTTATTACTTTGGACTCACCAGTAAATTCTGGGGACCATTTTTTTAAATATATTTCCTAGATCTCTACTAACTCCAGCATTTGGCAGATGAAATTTCACTAGACTGTTTAGAGACCTTCTGCTTCTACAGCAGCTAAACATCTCAATGGGCCAACCACAGAGGGAGAGCAATGAGTGTGAGAATTCCAATCGATTTCTCCCTGTGCTTTGCTCTCTTAGCAGGAACTGCTGATGTTTGATAATGTGTAGAATAATATTTGAGAAACATCTTCACTGGCTCAAAGCTAGTTGCCTAAAAATAGGGAAACAAATGTATCCCTTCTGCATATATTCCTACAGAAACAGATGTATATGGATATAGATTTGTATCAGTAAAGAATACAAGAGGGGTGCAGGACAGGAAGAAAACGAAATAATGCATCATGATTCATTGAACCTCTACTCTGTCCCAAGTGCCCTAGATACATTATCTCATTTAATCTCACAATTATCCAATGAAGAATACATTAAAATAAACCTTTTTAAAAGATAGAAAAATAGAGGGCAAGGTGATTGAGTAATTTGCCAGTGGTCACCTAGTAAGTGGCAGAGTTATCTATGAATGCATCCACATGATGAAGAAGGAGAAGGAAGGGGAAGAGAAGAGAAAGATGAGGAGGGGGAAGAATGTTTATCAAGCCAGACCTATACTAGCATTTCATATAAATTATCACATTTACAGAAATTCTCTGAAGCAAACAATATTGATACCTCTATTTTATTGATGAAAGACCAACGCATAGCATAGGTAAAATAATTCATCCAAGTCACAGAGCTAGTGGGTAGCAATTTCAGGATCTGAACCACAGTGAACCACTTCAAATTCCATAGCGTCAATCCCAAATCCATGTTTTTTCACTATATAACCATGTCTCTTGAGATATTTAAAATGGAAATCCAACATCAAAATTATATTTTAGTGCCACATTTAAGAAAAATGGCATGTCTGTAATGATATTATAATATAAATTGTATTTCATTCAAAAATAGCATTTCAGTGTAGCCCAGATACTGAAAAGGCTATGTCAAAAGATAATTCAGCATGTCTGGGAAATGTTCATCAACATCTTTTCATCACTATAGTACATGTAGGACTCCTTCAGAATGCCTTAAGGGTTCAAGGCAGTGGTGGGTAGGGGAGAAGAGAGCAGTCTTAAAAAGGCTCTTAAAATGGCAAGCTCAGCATATCCAGTAACTCTATCCCTCATGCAGAATTAGATTGCTATTGAACTGTACTAATACATTCAAAAGGTTGCAAGAATTCAGCTAGAATAAATTTCAGATGTTAGGACTCCCAGTAGAATTAAACCAATGAGGCTGGGTGCAGTGGCTCATGCCTGTCCTCCCAGCATTTGGGAGGCCGAGGCAGGTGGATCACTTGAGGTCAGGAGTTCAAGACCAACCTGGCCAATGTGACGAAACCCCATCTCTATTACTACTAAAAAAAGAATATATATATACACATATATATATATATATGTGTGTGTGTGTGTGTGTGTGTGTATACACATGAAAAATTAGCCAGGTATGGTGGTACATGCCTGTAATTCCAGCTACTCAGGAGGCTGAGGCATGAGAATCACTTGAACCTGGGAGGCGGAGGTTGCAGTGAGCCCAATTTGCTACTGCACTCCAGCCAGGGAGTGATGACTCGGTCCCAAAAAATGGAGTGAGACTCTGTCCCCAAGAAAAAAAAAAAAAGAACTCATTCTAAAAAATCCCTTTTACAGCGTTAAAGCCATTAATGATGTCTGTATTTCCTTTGTTAAAAGTAGGCTTTCAAGCAATGCAGATTTTGAAATCTATTTTTTCCAATAATTACCTTTCCCTTTAATTGTTTAGATCTCCTTGTCTTTCACAATATTAATTTTGAGGAGGTGAAAAGAGTATGGACTTATGGGAGCTTACATTCATTGAGTATTCACTGTGTGCCAGGCATCATGCTAAGTACTTTGCTTGCAGTTATGTTATGTGAAGTGGGTACTTTTTAATCTCTGTTAAGTGGATGAGGAAACTGTGGTTTAATGGCATTAGTTGATTTTCCTTTATCACATAACTAAAAAGAGCTTGACTTCAAATCCAGGTGTTTCTGACTACAAAGCCTGAGTTCTTAATCAGCATTTATTGAATTCATAGCTGATCAAATAATTATATTCAAAAGCTGTGGATTAACACATCATTTTCAGCATGAAAGGGCTGTGTATTGTTTTCAGTTCTGGATCTTGCTGTTTAAAAGTAATCCAGATAAATTGAAGCGTGCTCAGAAAAGAGCAACTTAAAGGGTGAAGGGCCCACAACCCCTTCAGTTGAAGAGTCTTAGGGGCCAGCAACATTTTGCTTGAAGAAGAGAAAAATCAATATGGTCCTGTCTTCAGACATTTGGAGAACTGCCCTGAAGGAGGTGAAATGAGCCTGTCAATGGAGGGGCCTGTAAGAGACCATCTACAGGGTTCTTTGGCCGTCTGTGATTCTCTGATGTATTTCCTCATGAATCCAAGGAGTAGAGTCAGTGGAAGCTACAATTTAGCTGAGCATAAGAAAGAATTTTCTACTAGAGTAAGCTGATGATGGCAGTTGTGCCTCAGACTTAACGCAGCAGTAGAGTTTCTAGCATAGGCCAGAAAAACACTTGGTGGGAATTTTGGGAAGGAAATTTAAATATAGAATGATTGATTAAACTAGATGCCTTTCCTGGACCTGAGAGCCATGAACTGACGAATAAATGCTCTGTGATGACAAACCCCCAAGACTCTCTGCTGAAGTTCCTCAGAGCCTGAGATTTACGTTTCTTTTGCTCTTCCAGAGAAGCCTCTCATTGAAAGGGAAGACTAGAGAGAAGAACTTACAATGACAGTAGTACAAGCTCTCAGACCTTACACTTGAGTTCTAAAATGACAGACAAGGTTGCAAGAAAATCCATGCGAGAACTGATGAGATAACTCCTAAGAAAATGTTTCGAGAAGCACAAAACACTATTGAAATTATAGGGAATAAAAGTAATATTAACAAGTTAGAGAGGCAACAGTCCCCATTCATAGGGAATCTTTCTTGGTTAAATGTCATTGTGCATCTATATATGGAGTGGGCCAAGGAGTGGAAAATTCAAATTAAATGAAAGATCAAAATTTTTTTTTTTTTTTTTTTGGAGACTGAGTCTCGCTCTGTCACCCAGGCTGGAGTGCAGTGGCGCGATCTCGGCTCACTGCAAGCTCCGCCTCCCGGGTTCACGCCATTCTCCTGCCTCAGCCTCCCGAGTAGCTGGGACTACAGGCGCCCGCCACCACACCTGGCTAATTTTTTGTATTTTTAGTAGAGATGGGCTTTCACCATGTTAGCCAAGATGGTCCCATCTCCTGACCTCGTGATCCGCCTGCCTCGGCCTCCCAAAGTGCTGGGATTACTGGCATAAGCCACTGCACCCGGCCTTCAAAATCGTTTTTAAAGTGTAGTAAAATCAGTCAATATTGAACAGAATGGCAATGACGGGACCCACTCAGAAAATACTGTGATGGTGGAATCAGTTTCATCTTTAGTTTATATCTAGTGATATTTTTTAAAGACAAGCACAAATAGTTGTTACAAGTCACCACAATGGAGTTCTTATATTTCTTCCTCTTTCAATCTCAAATACTACTAGTATCTTCTGTGTGAGACATGAACATAGATACACAAACAAACAAAAAAATACCTCTCAGAGAGACAGGATTACAATTCAAAACTGAAAAGAGAGATTTCAGATTTCAAGTAATGCCCCAAGATTCTTAGCCTTTTAGAATAACTAGAAGTTTCAGAAAAAGTCAAACTCTCCCTTCTGATGTTCTTGTTATTTGTGTGCTTTCTATTGTGGGACCCACTCCTACCACATTTGAGACCAAAAAATAGTTGCACATTGAACTCCATGTATCCTGGATGTATTCCATTTTCTGACATACGTTATCTTTCCAGGTTTCCCTAGACAGCACTTAGATTGAAATGTACAACTATTAAGACAGTATTATAAACAGTCATTCCTTTATGGTTGGACATAAAATATTCTCTCTCCCTGTGCTACACCTACCCTACATTTCAGTTTTATGGCGGTCAATTCCAGTCCATATTCCATTCCCTCTGCCCCTCTGCTCTAGATTGGATTGATATTCTTTCAGCTTCCTTTGCTGTAAGAATGGGAATTGTGTAATGAAAAATAAATTGGCTATCATTCTAAACTGCACCCTGTTGAATGGGGAGATTTTTAAATTAAATTGTTGTTCCTAACTTTTTTCCAAACACCTGTAATTTCTGAATTTATGACTCACAAGTAGCTCTGCTGTAACTTTCAGGATAGCTTGGTGAAGTGATGAAAAGTTTGAATAATCCCTCAGATGAAAGCCCAGAAACTTATTCATAAGATGTAACAGCTTCGTTGGTCCAAAGAAAAAAAGCAGAGGGAAGGATGGATGGAAATGGGCATTAGGAAATATTTGTTCATAGTGCCAAGGCCAAAGATTCTTCCTGAAGGCTGCTGTCAGAAGGACCATGGTCCCAATGGCTTTATTTCTCATACTTAGAAAAGCATGAGAAAGTGACTTGTGCTACCTTCAATCACATATTTTGGGGTATTTAGTGTTATCATTTTTCTCTTCTTTCTGATGCTAGCCTATTTTATTTTCTCCATAATGCTTTTCTCTACCTAACATAGTATGTATTTATGTGTTTATCAGCTTTCATATCACTGGACTGTAAGTTCCCCATCATTCCAAAGATTAACCCATAGAAGTTCAATAAATATTTGTGAAATTAAGGAATGAATGAATGAATAGTGAGACAACCTTTTAAAATATAATCCACATTTCTTTAAAAGCAATTCTAGGCCAGGCCCAGGGACTCACACCTGTAATCCCAGCACTTCGGGAGACCAATGCAGAAGGATTGCTTGAGCCCAGGAGTTTGAGACCAGCCTGGGCAACACAATAAGAAGCTATCTCTACAAAAAAATTTTAAAAATCGGGGCATGGTGGTGCATGCCTGTAGACTCAGCTGCTTGGGAGGCTGAGGTGGGATGATTCCTTGAACCCGGGAGTTCAGGGCTACAGTGAGCCATGATCGCACTGCCACACTCCAGCCTGGGCAACAGATGAGACTCTGTCTCTAAATAAATAGATAAATAGAAAAGAAATTCTACTGGGGAAACTTATAAAGCAAAATGTTTGGTGCTGCTCAGGTTAGGATAAATGGAGCACATTTAATAGGTTCTCTGAGGGGTCTACTTTTTTACAACGGTGAAGGTAGATGGTACGTGCATCTCTAATTTCATGCCAGAAAACGAGGCATATATTTTAATGTGTAAATGCAGAATTTTCAGAGTTCTTTGGCCTATTTCTCTCCAGGAATGTTGGTACGTGCTGTTCCTGAACACCAGTGAAACCACCTTGTAATGAGATGTCTTGGGCCCAGCTGGCCTTCCTGACTTGGATCCAAATTGATACTGAAAAAAGTCTTTTGTGGACTTTATTTTAATCAAATAAATGTGGCAAATAAAACAATATTATTATAGAATGGCAATAAATAACTATATTATTTTGTGGATACTTGGCAAATCCATTATAGGAAAGGCCCACATAGTAAATTAAAATAAAAAGAGTATAAAATAGAAATATATTTCCTGGCCACCCCTCTAAATGATAGTAAGAAGCAGCTGAAACTCATCTTTGTGCAAATACTCTGAAAAGTAAAACATTACCAATTTAAATACATAATAAAAAATTTCTAGGAATAGTTCATATACACTGGGTCATATTTAGATTTTGTTCAATATATCATCATGAGCTCTATCCTAAGTCAAAACTTGCCTTCAGACCCCACTATACACACTGTGGTAACTACTCAACTTCTGGTCCCACTTCACCTGGTAAATAAACCAGTTCCTTTCCATCTCTGGGAGGAGCTCCCTCCTTCCCTGGCACTAGGTGTCATTGATTCAGGGGTAAGCACAGGACTTAAGCCAAAACAATGAGAACAGAGAACAGAAATTGGAAAAGCAGCTTCCTTGCTCTTCCAAGAATGCTTCTGGAATCACTTTTCTTTGTCTCTCTCTCTGTCATGGACAAGGACTTCTGTAGCTTCTGGTGTTGTTGGCAGCCGGTTTTTATCTACATAGGCAAGCTGACACCCCAGAATGTAGGATGGTGAGGCAAAAAAAAAAAAAAAAAGTGGGCATTTGATGACATTGTTAGTCATTGAACCAAGCCTCTCTCAAGAGTCAGTATATCCACTTTATTCTAAATGTCAATGTAAATTGGGTGTTTGGTTACTTACCACCAACCACATTCTAACAAATGAAATTCCTTTCTTCAACAAATATCTACTAAGTGCTAAACTCTGGGATACAAAGATAGTTAAAACATCTTCCATACCCTCAAAGAAGTTACAGTCTAATAGGAAAAGCCAACAAGAAACTACAAAGGTGGGGTGGACATAGCCAGAGTGGTCCATCACAGACATAGGAGATAAGGAGGTGCATTGTTTCCAAATTATTTAGAATATAATAATAATAGAGATTTGAAATTTGCATACTTTTTATTATCACTATGCATGCAAATTCTAAACAATGCCAGTGATAAAAATACTCCTCCGTGCCAGAGTGGACCATGCCACTGCCTTCAGGCCCACAGCTCTTGTAACGACAACGGTTGTATTCACCATTGTTAAATAACTATCTATAAATCACACTAAATATCTTTGACCTTGAAGCTCACCTTTAAGAAATAAACTTCCTAAAGTATGCTGTTCTTTGACCATAGTGGGAACCAAAATCTTGACTACAATAATGGAATTGAGCTATCTAGATTTTATAATGTTGGCAACAGAGAGTATATAATTCAACGCTATGTGAAGGCAACTTCATAACTTACTGAGACTCTATGAAGATACATAAGAGGATAAGGAATATAATATACCGCAATGTATTAATACTATAAAGTGGGAGTTGATATGAACTTTCAATTTGCCCTTACTGAGAAACTGATGACACCTCTCAGTCAGGTGTGGGTAACAGACTCTAACGACTCCAAATGACTCTAGAAGTTTCTACTAAAGTAATTTAATTTATTGATGCTCTTCTGTGCGTCTACCTTTCCAGGTGTAATTGAGGAGTCCTTACCAGAAGGTCACTTTACTATATCAGTGTTTTTCACTCTCAGTTTTTGGTGAAATATTTGCTTTAAGATTGCTTTTAAGTGTAGTCTTTATCCATTGTAGTATGAGAGACAGTTGCTTCACCATTATTGTTTGCTTGGCTGTTTCCTGCCTGATGGATGCACAGTACACTGCAGTGTAGGGACAGGTAATGTGTAGTGGGAGTTCTGAAGCTGGTGAAGTCAGTCCTCACTGGGCAAAAGAGCGGATCTGGTTCCTGAGAGACGAGAAATATTTGTGTGGAAATCTTTAAGAAAGGGAAGGCATTGAAAGCTTAGGAAATAGTTTAAGAAAAAACACAGGAGCATAAAAAACATGTATTCAGTAAAGACAGTAAAAAAGCAGCAAGGCTAAAATATGGGTGTGTAGCGGCATATGGTGAGGTAAAGAAATCTGTTCTATCATAGCAGAAAGAGGACAACATAGCAGAAAGAAGTTGCATGTAGAACTTCATGCTAACCACTTAGGACCTTATTTGTTGAAAAATAAGAACCCATTTTTTTTAAGTATGAGCACAGAAATAATGTAATTCTGTTTTTCAATTTTTTATTATATAGTATTTGAACATTCAGAAATCTATTTCAAATATGTCATGAATAATATGATTAATATCCATGAAATTGTTGCCCAATTTAAAGAACTAAAATAATTCTAATACCATTGTGCCTTTCTTCTGCTTCTCCTCTTATCTGCTTTTTACTTCTTGCTCAGAGTTATCTACTAGAATGAATTTTGTTTTGTCGTTGATTTGCTATTTATAAAGAAAAAAGATATATCACATATATATCATAAACAATATGCATATTGCTTGGTTTTCCTTGGTTTTACACTTTATAAAAACCATATCATGCTGCATATAGTCTTCATGATGTGCTTTTTCTATGAATATTATTTTTAAGGAACATCCATATATAATTGTTATTGTAGCTATAGTTCACTCATTTTTTCAATGTCTAACATGCCAGTGTGAATATATCACATTTATTTATCCAAACTCCTACTAATAGATTTTTCCTTTTTTCTTATAACAAGCAATATATCCTGGCATGCATAAACAAAAGTTTCTCGAGTATGTACCTAGGAGAATTGCTGGGAGTTCAGTTTATAAAGGTTCTATTTTACAAAATAGTAACCAATTTTTTTCTAAAGAAGTTAAACCAAATTAAACCATCATGAGCATTGAGCCTCAAGAACAGCAGTATTTTGTATCATCAGACTTCTTGTCTTTTTGCTAAATAAGAAAACAATAGAATATTTATCATTGTAGTATAATTTCTATATCTCCAATTACTAATGACTTTTTAAAAATATATTTATGTGCTATTATTTCTTTTCTTGTAAGATATGTCTGTTTTTATCTTTTGCCCATTTTTCATTGAAATATTTTTTAGTTATAGAACTATTTCACTTTTCTGTATTTTAAATCAGTTTTGGTAATAATATGTTTCTCTTTATTTTGTCTAAATCTCTGATATATTGGTACTTATGTTCTCATTTACATCCCAAGTATTTTCTATTTGTGTCTTCTCTCTTTTTCTGTTAATCAATCTGGGCACCATTTTGTCTATTGAAACAGTTTTTACAAAGAAACAATTTTGTCTGTGTTAACCATCTGTTTTAATCTGTTTCTTATTCCAGTGGTTTTTTTAAAAAAAACTCATCTTTATTACCTTTGTTATTCTGCTTTATTGGGACTGCTTCTGTTTTTCTAACTTCTTAATTTGATGGCTTAGCTACAAACATATGAGGCTGCAAAATTTTGTTGAGTATTATTTCGATATAATATTATTGTTCAGCTGAAATATTTTTAATTTCCACTAAAAAGGTTTTGATTTATGAGTTATACACCACTATCTGTGTGCCTAATTTCCAATTATGAGGGGATTTTTAAATTAATCCTTTAATTATTAACTTCTAATTTATTTGAATTGCAATCAGAGAAAATGGTCTATGAGTACTGATGACTTACTATGTGAATAATTTTTTAAATGCCTCATGTTTCTTGATAAGAATGCAGTATCTCTAGTTGTGTGCAGGAGTCAATAAATCAAGCTGGTTAATTATATTGATCAAATTTTTCATATATTCATCACTTTTATCTGCTTCATCTATTAATAATTGAAAGGGTTGTATTTGGAATCTTTCATTATAATAAGAGATTTCTATTTGTAGTGCTAGCAATTTTAAAATATATTTTCATGTTATTTTATTAGATTAATGTAAGTTTGCAACTATTATTATAGATCTCTCATGAATCAAACCTTTTTATTAGTTTGTAGTGTCCATTCCTATTCTCGAAGGCTTTTTGTCTTTAAGAATACTTTTTAATTCCTCAGCTTTTCCTTGATTAATATTTACCAGTTAAACCTTTTCTATCCTTTTCTTTTTAATTTTCTGTTTTCTTATAGGCATATCTCTTTTTTTTTTTTTTTTTCTGAGACAGAGTTACGCTCTTGTTGCCCAGGCTGGAGTGCAGTGGCGTGATCGCGGCTCACTGCAACCTCCACCTCCCGGGTTCAAGCGATTCTCCTGCCTCAGCCTCCCAAGTAGCTGGGATTACAGGCACCCACCACCGCACCCAGTTAATTTTGTATTTTTGGCAGCAACAGGGTTTCTCCCTGTTGGTCAGGCTGGTCTTGAACTCCTGACCTCATGATCCGCCTGCCTTGGCCTCCCAAAGTGCTGGGATTAAAGGCGTGAACCACTGCGCCCGGCCAGACATACCTCTTATACACAGTAAATGTCTGCTTTTGTTTTTATATTCAATCAAATAATCTCTGATTTTTTTAATGGCAATTTAAGATCATTTACATTTATTTTAATTGCTAATATACTTGGACTTACTTGTGTTATTTTGCTTTATCATTTCTCTGCCTCTTTTTTTTTCTCTTTTTGTCCCTTTACATTATGAATTAATGAAAACTATTTTTTGTCTTATTCCGTTGTTTTCTATCAACTGGTGTGGAAGTTATTTTTATGAATTTGGTGGTTGTCCTAGAAGTTTTAATATGCATATTTAATAAAGTCTGATATTCCTCAATATAGTAATTCTACCCTGAAACCATACAAAACCTTGAAACATATAATGTAGATTATTATAATGCTCACCCCCCTCCTAACATTTACATTATGCTCTATTTGTTTTAATTCCCTAAACTAGACCTGATTATGGTTATCTATGTAGACAGTGTTTACTTTGATGTATTTGTTTATTAAACAGTTTCTTCTCACTGTTGCTTCTTGCTTTTCATATTATTCTTTTGAGATCATTTTCCTTCTATGAAGTATGTAACTTCAGTATTTCCATAGTGATTGCCTATTAGAAACTCCATTTTGTTGTTTCTTTTTAATGTAAATGCCTCTATTTTATCCTCATTCTAAAAAGATGGCTTTGATATTTATGTCTAAAACTATTTTTTTCTCAGCAATTTGAAGCTATTCTATTGGCTTATGATTCCCTTGTTGTTGAGAATCTTACTATCACATTTTCATCCTTTGTAGCTGTTCTGTTTTTTCTCTCTGTTATGTTGAAGACCATCTACTTATCTTGGTGTTCTGCAGTTTTACTGGATATGTGTAGCTGTAGATTTCTGAAAATTTATTCTACTGACATATAAGGTGGTTCCGTTATCTATCCGTGGATGCATGTTTTTCATCAGTTCTGGACATTTTTCAATTAAATTTTGAATTTAAATATCATATCTCCTCTGTTACCTCTCGTCTCTCTTACTGGGACTTGAATTGTATATTTATGATTAATATCCTAATATTATTCTTCATATCGCTTAACTCTAATAATTCTCATTTTCTTATGTCTACATAATGGTATCAGATCTAAGTCTTCACCTTTGTCTCATCTCCTGAGTCAGATGAATGGTTGTGGTTAGAAAAGGAGAAGTAAGGGATGATTTAGAAAGTGGTAGAGTCATTTCAAAGGTAAAGGAGACAAATTAATTCCTCTATTAGATAACTTACATTAAAACTGTTATTGTTCTGTTTGTTGTGAAATATCTATAAAATTCATGCTGTACAACTGATTTGTTCACTTAAAAGAAATTTAACTGCCTTTCCAAGTATTATATGAGGCCATTAATTTTTCTTTTTAAAAGACAAAATGAGATCTTAATAAGTTTCAAACTTTAGTTAAGAGATTTGAAAGTTAATGCAGTAACATGCATTTGCAGGCTTACTGCATTGATTTATTTGACATGGAATCATCTTCCAAGCCCTCTGAAGCCTTTTTTCTCACATCTGTGATAGGCATGCATGACCTAAGCAAAGACCAGCATCATGTTGCGTGAGCGTGTGATTTGTTGTTTTCCAAAAAAGTCATGAGTTCAACAAATACAGCTGAATTATCCTGCTATTGAACACATTTATTTTATTGACTTGCTTCAGAAATATGTGACAATGGAGCCGCTGTCCCACTCTTCTTAGCAATGACAAATTGGTCATACACTTCAATTAATAATATCTGGTAAATAGCCCTGAGGCACTTGTTTGTTAAAATTAGTATTCCATGTTATACACTAATTAA
The DNA here is from genome assembly GCF_003255815.1 of Theropithecus gelada. NCBI lineage: Eukaryota > Metazoa > Chordata > Mammalia > Primates > Cercopithecidae > Theropithecus > Theropithecus gelada. The sequence continues at coordinate 44,180,161 of NC_037680.1, forward strand.
AGATACAGAGCTACCATTATGAAATGTGTTTTTAAAACTCAACCTATTATGTGTGATAGCCCTTAAGTTTGCTACATCTTTGCAGTCTGCCTTTCCTACAGATTGTGAATCAATCTCTTTTTTCATTTTATAGAAAGATTGGGTTAGTATATATAATTTGATCTCACGGAGGTGTTGAAAATGCATGCATTCTGTGTATCTAATAATATATTGTGGTAACATTCAGATTAAAGAGATAATTCTTTTGTGTCCTATATTGCTGCTCTTTTTCCCTCCCTTTCTGCTTTTCTTTCTTCCCCTTCGCCATATTGTGCCTCCAACCCACTAAATTCAGATGATTTACAGCATTGTGTCAACATTTTTCCCTTTTATAGCGAGTTCGGCTTTTGCCACCATCAGTATTTGGGGCTCATACGTAAAATGACTTGATTATTCATGGTGATAAATGGGGACAGCATTGTGGGAAGGAGAGTCCCCAGTACTCTTAGAGCAGGCAGCCAAGATGTTAGGGTTGGAAGGCTGTCTGACCCTTGATGCCACCCTTGAAGACTTAAAATTCTACCATTCGCAATTTATTCCTTTGGATTAGGGCACTGCCCCTTATCAAAATGCAAATCCCTTAAGGCTAGAAAATGCCTAAACTGCTATCATTCATTAACATCATACAACTAATTCATGTATTGGACGCCTTCCAGCAGAATTAGGCTAAGAGCAATTTTTAAGAAAAACTAGAGAAATCCAGCTTGAAAGAGATTCAGAACTAGATGAGGTCACTAAACATCCAGCGAGTGGTAAAAGGCCATTGCAGACAGAGAAGAGGCAGAGGAAAAACAACTAGAGGTTAAAGAGGCTCAAGAGAAACTCATCTAATTCACAGTTTTGCCCAACCTTGGTCCTAAGAGTGTAATTTTATGTTTAAGTGAAGAAAGCAGACATCCACACGAATACCCTGTTAGTCTAGCCCGGGGAGCATAGTTTCCTGTGGAATTTCATCTGGGATCACTATATACACAATAGTCATGGAGAATGGGAAGTACCTACAGAAATTAACTCGTAGATGATCAAAAGTATGAAGGCTTCAGAATGGACTAGAGGTTGTTTGTTGCATTTGCAAAATTTCAAAGCAAATGTGTTATTGTGATCATTACTATTAAAACTGAGCAGAACTGGTCAAAAGTCTCATTCAGGCCAATGGTTAAGTATGTATTTCACCAAATTTGAATTAGATATATCTGCATATGTTCCCTTTTTCTCTTCCTACATTTAGTAAGCATTTCTACTATCCATATTTGTACAAAGTTTACTTCTAGCATTCTGGGGAATACAATAAATAAGAAATACAAAAAAAAGCTGTTTCCAAGTAGCTACTACAAAGCTGCAAGAAGAAAATAAAACAATAACTATAATGCAAGTTAGACTATGATATGAGCTCTTTGGGAAGCACAGATGAAGCACAATGTGGTATGTGGGGAGTGTTAAACAATGCTCAATGCCATCATTATAAATAACCTATTCAGCCATTGCTGGAAAGATTGGCAGTTGGGGGTGACAATAACTTTCATGCAGATCACCTAAGGCAAGCCATCAGTTATCCACTGAGATGAGCAATAACCTCCAAATCCTGGGGATTTATCATTGACGAAAATAATTTCTGTTCCCAATTTCACTAGAAATTTCCAAAGATTCATTAAGTCATCAAGGAAGACAATGGAAATTAAAATATCTCTTGAAGCTTTTCCTGAGATTATTCTTTTCAGGACAGGATCTCTTCTTGTCATGGTAAAGTAGGGTTGGGGGTTGAGAGATGCCACAGTCCTGGAGATTGGAGTAGGGACTTTTGAGCTGAGGTATCAGAAGGCACCAAGGCAAAAGGAAAGTTCAAAGTGGACAACTGTGTGGAAGTGCATGACTTGGAATGTCAGGCAAAACTTAATGGACCACAAATTAGAAGAAGCCAGAGGCAGGTATTGAACTCAAAGTATAATGCCTAACTCAAGAATTCTGTTAGTCACATTGAACAATGAATTTTAGTGTTTGAGATTTGCTTTTAAGGAGTCTGTGGGAAAAAGGCCATGGACTGAGTGGATATTGCCAGACAAGCCAGTCTTCCGTGGACAAATCAGCATCTCTGTCCTTGCGTTCTCACATTGCTCAATAATAATTGATGAGAATCATTCTTTCTGTCATTCATGCCACACACATTTATTAAGCAACTACTGTGTTCCAGGCTCTATGCTGAGTCTGCACAGAGATTCAAGTAGAAGCAGTTGGTACTCCAAAATGTAGAGTCCAAAGACACCTATAAATAAAAAACAGACAAGCCAGGCATAGCTAAAAATATGTGTATTTTTGTGAGGCTGGCCAAGGGTTGGCCTTAGAACTAGCTTTAACTTTTAAATAGTCATGACTAAGCATCCTACACATGTCATATGATTGATCATGAAAGTCCTTTGGTTCACAACCTTTTCATAGACACATATTGTGTAACAAGTTAACCTTAAGGACACATGCCTTAAAGGACTACTGAGCAAAAAAAAAAATAACTAAGCTCTTTCCAGGTAACACTCAGGGAACTTTTGGAGTGTCATATCCCTTCTCTGGTACCTACGTGTCCGATCTTCCTGCCCATCTGTTTCTTTCACTCAAAGTCCCAGAATCCTACGCCATGGGCAGGATTTTCACCTCTCAATATAGACCCATGTACCTTACCTCATGGTCCAACTGACTTCCTGAGAAATAAATCATTGTCCTTGTATTTCATAAGAGACAACAAACATTGATTTTGTTGTTATCATATGTGAGGCTTCGTTCATCCAATAGACTATATATTTTAACCACCAATAAGTGTCCTAAAATTTCAGATGCTAATGCCCTGAGGGATCAACTTTTAATCAATTATTGACTACAGTTTGAGGGGTGCTATGTCCAGATTAAATGCAGTATGATTTATCCTATGGTAAGTAAATCCTCTCCACTTGAAGTCTTGAAGTTGTTTTAAATGCCTTAAACTAAGTTTCTCCAACAGCGGTTTCAAGATTGTGACATTTAATGCTAGTTTTACAGCAAAAAGAATTATTTAGCAAGTGTTGAAAGGCAACATGAGTTCATTCTGAGTCCTTGATTGTGTTTAATAAGCTTTGCTGTCAGACGGTGAGTCATGATCTTTCTCTTCTGTTTTACAGTTTGTATTTACACCTATTTGCATTTGATAAAAGCAATGTAACAGCTCTGCCCTTTGGCAATGATGACTCCTTTATTTTAATCAGTGCAAAGAAAAAAATAAGAAAATTTGGCATGAGAGTGTGTAAAACCCCTTCCTTTAGCCATTTTAAATTTTAGTACTTATATATGTATTGTTGTAGAATGACTACTTTGTGACATCAACTGTCAGCACATCCATCATTTGATTTACATTAGAAATTGTGCTATCAGGTTCAATTTAGCAAATGAGGCTAAGAAAATTTTTTATCTTGTCTATTTGCAAGCCTGAGTGATGTAGACATTTATAAGCATGGCTTTATATTTTACTTAATGGAAAAAAAATCTATGCTAATTGTATTTCCAATCCAATAAAGCGAAATTTGTCTAGCAGCAGGGTGTGGCCAGAGTAAATAGACTGTAAGGAAAACACTCACGAAGGAGTGGGATTGGTATTTCTGAATCCCCACCGGACAACAATAATTATTAACAATTTATCTCAAGCTTGCTCCTCCCTTGGTGGCATTTTTTAAGTCATTTCTTATAGAAGTCTTTGAGCCTAGAAGCGCCAAGTTTTGTGTTTATTTCTTTCACATACACTAATGTCTTGAGTCAGATATCACAAAATTGAAAATGGGTTTCATTCCTTTTGGTGAAAATAATTTGGAGTTCAACCAAGTTGGTCCCTGGGTACCTGGTACTGACCCCTCAGGTGTCATATGATTAATCATGAAAGTCCTTGGGTTCACAACCTTTTCATAGACAGATACTGTGTAACAAGTTAACCTTAAGGACACATACCTTAAAGCACTGTTGAGCAAATAAATAAGTAAGCTCTTTGCAGGTAACAGTCAGGGATCTTTGAAGTATCATATCCCTTCTCTGGTACCTACATATCCAGTCTTCCTGCCCATCTGTTGCTCTCACTCAAAGTCCCAGAATCCTATGCCACAGGCAGGAATCTATTTAGGATCCAAGCAGTGAGGTTAAGTAATGGGTGAGTGTAATATGGAGGTAGGCAACCTTTTTCTATAAAGGGCCAGATGGTAAATATTTTTGCCTTTGTGAGCCATACAGTCTCTGTCGCAGCTACTCGACTCTGCTGTTGCTGCAAGAAAACAGACATAAACAACATATAAATGAATGAGCTGGGCTGAGGTCAAATAAAACTTTATTTATTTAGGGAGCAGGATAGATTTGGCTTGTGCCCCATGGTTTGCTGACCCCTGGTATAAGATATCACTCCTCTGTGGATTATATTTTGGCACATTACTAAATAAGTAGTGACAATATAAGTTTTCCTGACACTTAATACAGAGAAAGTGTTGTGGCTCCTTTGGATACTGAAAAGTTATTTAAAATGTGTCATAATACCAGCAAACCTTTGCTCAAGGCTTAGGAGGCCCTAGGCAACAAGTACTTGGGTAAAAGGCAGAAGAAAACCAGATGAGATTGGACAGAGGCACCAGACAATCACGCCCTGGTATGTTTTCCCAGGTATTAATAATGTGGAAGGAAGTGGAGGAAATGGTCTGGCTGTGGGAGAATTTCAGAGCAGAGAATATTTTTGCCAATGTGTCCATTCTAAATAAGACTCCATCCAGGACCTTAAGGAATTAGGAGTTATGAGGATAATTGGACCCTAGCCTCGTAGTCACTTCAGAAAACAGTCAGTCCCAGCAGAGATATTGGGCTGCCCAGTAGGCACCACTTTGGACTGATAGAAGGTATGTGTGCTGGGTCAGTGGAGGTGAGGGAGTGGTGGGTGAGACATGCAGAAAAATGAAACTTGTGTTATTACACAGCTCATTTAGTCACCCAAGTTCTTCTCAGACAATTCCTGGGGTACTGCAAGATTTAATTAAGGCACCTCTGAAGTGTGTGCCTGAGTTTCTGATCAAACCATGAGTAGATGTCAGCAGATACTGCTGCAGTCTAGGAAAGGGGATCTTCAAGACCTAGGAACCCAGCAGGGGCTGACACATTACTCCTGTAGGCATTTTGCTCGTATATGGCAAAGGCCACGAGAGCCAGAAATGAACTCTTTCTTTATAAAGTCTCATTTATACCTCCACAGGAAAATCAGACACTATGCCTAACACTGCATCGTTCCAGAAGAGTCTTAGCTACTGACAGTTGTATTGTCTACCTTTTTTTTTTTTTTTTGACACATAAAGAACTTTTACATTATAAAAAGATTTTCTGAGATGCAGTGAGAATTTAACTTGGAAATTGCAGCATTTTCAAGATGGAAAGTGGAAACAAAGAGCAACACAATAGGTATTACGCACAGTAGACACTTCAGGTTAAGATGAGTTACAGTGATGTAGACTATTTTTAAAAAATAAAAAGAACAATACTTTTAACCTTAGGTGTATATTTAAACACTCGCAAAACATTTTTACGATTTATAACAAGAATTCAGGAATGGCAGTGTACTTACGAATGAAAGTAAAGGAGAATACTTGATAGTACCTTTATAAAGGCAGTGTAAATGTAAAGCATATTGCTTTTATAGCCATGAGACCTACGTGACGCTGCAATACCATTTATGTAGATTTATTGTAAACTTTCCAAAAAGAGGTACTCTGTTTGTTTTTTTAAATAAACTGCAGACCTTCCCATCAGTGCAGAATAATAGCATCCTCCCCCCTGCACCCCTCCCCAACTTTGATGTCACAGTTAGTGGCTTCTCTAGATAAGATTTGTCTGAGAGGAAACGTGCACTCTGATTCTTGGAAGTTAACATCTCCTAGGTGAACAAAGCTCTGAAAAGGAAAAAACAAAAACAAAACCTCAACTCAGCAGCTCACAATGGTTGAAAACTGCAGGACTGTCACCTTTAGTCACATGGCTCTTTGGGAATGGTATCTGGGGAGCTGCGGTTGAACCAACGGAGGCAGAGGAAGTGAATTTGAGATAAACTTGACTGACCTGTCTCCTGAGTGAGCCAGGAGAGATGCACCAGCTGAGTGCATGCAGCACTCACTGTGCTTGGTCCCCTCAGGAACAAGGCTAAGTCTGCGTGTGATCAGTGGAATGTGGAGAGGAGACATGGTAGAACATCTGCCTACAGGTCTACGGTGATTCTGGGAAATAACCGGGAATGGGGCCGACCACCAGTGTTAATGAAGGTCCTACTGCATTCAGAGCGTTGCACTGGAGAGAGGGGCCATTGCCACAGAAACTGAGGGCCCAAATGCAATCATACACCTGAGTTTGAAACTTAGGATTATGAGCGGTACTCATTTTAAATAAAGAAAAACATAGGAAAATTAAAACTAAGGTAAACAGCAAAGCCCTCTCTCACTTGTCCAGATTAGAGCAATACCCAGAGCCATGCCCCTTAGCACAAACTGTGAGCAAGAGACAGGCCCGACAATATGCGCTAGCCATGGGACTAAAGCCATGCCAGGTTGGGAGAGCCCTGACCAGCAGGTGAAACCCAAGCACACAACCTGCTGAGGAGTGAAACCGCGGTCAGGCTCTGAGCTTCCTGGTCCTTAAGTCATTTGGTGATCCTCCCACTTTCCATGCAGAGAGAATTCAGACATCTAAAAAGCCCTTGTGAAGCTTTTTCCATTTCTGGGAGCTCTTGTGTCTCCACTGAGAAGGCATTCTGGGGAGATTCTGTCCTCACAGCCACCACATTCCTCCTCCACCCTGCCCGTGAACATGTGGAAAAATTCATGGACTCACCAAATGGTTTGTCTTGATTCCAGACAACCCACTTTGTCATTGTTTCAATCGCACTAAATTTGCTTGCCAGTGATTTTGCATGTTGCTATTCTACATTGCAGACCTTCCACTCACACTGCTCCACCACAGCCCAGTGTGGTGACTCTTAGAGAAGCTGAACTCCACTGGTTGCTAATCCGAGGGAAAACCCACCAGATTACAATCACTTAGCCTCTCCACTCAATTTGCACCATGATAAACTGGGCTTTGCTCATCTTATGCCTGCATTATTCAATAGGGATAATGGAAATAAAATGCATACCTCAGAACAAAGAGAATAAACTATTATTATGGCTGATGAAGGTCTGATTTGTTTCGAATGCCAGTTGCTTAGAGGCAAGGATTTTGTAAAAATCAAATAATAAATGGTTACCGTATTGGCAATGTAAATATTCCCTTATTGATCTTCTATGAAAATCAGATTTCAGACAGAAAAATGCCTGACAGGCTTAAGAATAGATTCCAGGGCAAGTATCTGTGATGAATTGTTATCAAGTTCTCAATTTGCTTACATTACATTTTCAGAAGCATCCTGGTACTTCGACTTACAAATTTTCCTATGTTACTTGATTTCTAGATTCTACAGGTTAATAAAATTGAAAAGTGAAAGTTTCATGACTCAGAATGAGGCTATAATGCAGCAGTTCTCTTAAGTCTGCATTTAGACTCACCTGGGGAGTGTATTTAAAAGACACTTTCCCACTACCATATCCTCTAGAGGTTTTGTTTCAGTAGTTATAGGAGGGCCTAGCAATTTGCATTTCCAATACCCTATGTATTTCTATGCTGGTCACCCTTGATTATAGTTGGAGACAACCTACAATAGAGTGCATCCTACTTTCGAATCACATTTCACAGAAAGAGGAAGGAAAGTTAAGAGGCTTAAAAATAGCTAAAATCAACTGAGATCAAGCCTCTGGTTTAGAGTACCAAAAGAGAGGAAAAAGATAAAGAATATATATAGCCAGGCCACTCACCTTGCTCCCTTTCTCTTGATCCACATCAAGTCCACATCTTACAAGAGAACCCAGCACTAATCTCTAAGTCTATAAGCACCCACTGAGTTCAACACTCTCTGCTTCTCAGAAATAAAAGATAGGTTTTAGTAAGCAACCCTGCAGTTACAAGGCTACTCAACACCAAGGCCACTCAACACCAAAAAAATTAAAATACAAAATAAAAATGTCAATCACACAAATGTGTTGTCTGCCCTACCAATTATTTTAAAACATCTGGCTAGCATACTTAGTCTACAGTTCATCCAGATGTTTTGGCTTTGTGTGCAGAGCCAAGCCATGCATTCAAGCCTTCTTTTTTGATATGTGTTTTCATTCTTGAGCAGTCAGTGTCTAATGATATGTTGTAGGGGGTGGGATGATGATGCAGCCTAGAACCGTGCACAGGTAGCCCCCAATTTCAAACAGATTCCGTCCCACAGGTTGGTGTACAATTCAAACTTCGAAGCATAGTGTCCTCTGGAAACCATTTTACATGCAGTGTTAACTACTGAGGCCAGCCCACAGAAGGCTCTTTAATCCATAACATAGCTAAAGTAGGATATGGATTAAAATACCCAGATGAGTGCTGGAAGTATGATGCCCTTATGAAGCACTGAAGGAGAGGAGGAGAGGAAGAATGTTTTCTTTCCTGGATTCAAGGAGGACCCTGGGCAGAATGTTGACCAGAAGCTGATTGGTTGATGTTGCATTGTTTACCCTCCTAGTATGGCATCCCTGGGCCTCCTACACTCTCCTCCCTCCAAACTTGCCCTTCCATTTCTTCCCGAGAATTCTATGCCAAGGGAGGCAAACCTCACTCACCTAACTGCAGTTGGTCTGAACTAAATGTTATGAAGAGAAATGTGGGCAAGTTTGATTAAGTAACTAAATGGCTGAGAGTCCCCTAACCTTCCAGGAGCTATTTGCCTTTCAAAAGAGACCATTGGCTAGGTGCAGAGGCTCACTCCTGTACTCTTAGTGACTCAGGAGGCTAAGGCAGGAGGATCAGTTGAGGCCAGGAGTTTGAGACCAGGCTGGGCAACACAGTGAGACCTCATCTCTACAAAAAATAAAAATAAATAAATTAGCCAGGCATGGTGGCACAATTTTGTGGTCCCAGCTACCGAGGAGGCTGAGGCAGGAATATCGTTTGAGATCAGGAGCTTGAGACCACAAGGAGCCGTGATGGAGCCACTGCACTCCAGCCTGGGCAACAGAGTGAGACCTCATCTCTAAAAAAAATAATAAATAAAAGAGACTGCTTAGTTTTATAAAATGAATCTCTAATTGTTGAAATGGGAGGTAGCGTAGCATAATATTAGAACTATATGAACATAAAAGGGAAATATTCAGATTCTTTTGAGGAAAGGGACATAGTAGATAGTCTACACTTACTTAAGAATCCTCCCCTAGCCTGCCCATCCCCACCCCCCAGGATGCTTCTCACATTTATACCAACAACTTCTAATTATCTACTTCCAACTGCTTAGATATTCCAAAGGTTATGTGTTAGGTTTTGAGGCAGCCAATATGAAGGCAATGAGACCACCCATAGGGTGTGTGGCAAGCAGGGGTTGGGTAGAGCCAAAGGGACAAGCATTTGAACATACGGAGCATTTGTAGGTGAGCTTTACCACTACTGAAAAACATGTTGGTCTGTGTAGACAAATACTCTTGTTGATTGCATGTAAATACACTGAGTGTTGATGGCAAATCATGTTAATTAACGCAGACCAACACTTCTCAGTGATATGCTACGATCAATACTGTTCTATTACGATATTCATCTCTAATTAATTTTGGCTCAGCAGGCTAGAACAGCTACAGACTGTAGCTACCCAGGGAATGGAATTTGAAATATGCGTTGCTTTACTTGTGGACTAAACTAGTGAATGGCTAAGCTTCTGGGGGTGGAGAAATCATCTCACATCACCGCTTTCTGTTGATGTGTTTCAACCAGAGAACCTCTGCAGAGAGGGAAAAACATAATCACTGCAGGAGAAGAATTTCAGAGGCAAAAAGAGAAAGAAACTATGTGGATGTCCAAGAGAATCTTGGGGCTTGAGTAGAAGTCATCCAGAAGGATTGGCTCATTTACTGCCATTTACTGCAGAAGCTGAACACTCATCTGGTTTCATTCCACCCTTTGTAAGATGAAATACCTCTTTTTAGTGTTGGGGGGCAGTGGGATGGAGCAATAAATAGAGGGGGTTCTCAAGTTGTCAAGTCCAAATGAGTGGATTCAAATCCTACCTCTTCTCCACTTCTCAACCATTTTGTTTGGGACAAGTTACTTATTCTCTCAAGCATCCTTCTCCTCATCTATCATATGGGACTAATAATAGTTATTATCATCCAGTACCTCAGAGGAAATGGTACAGAAGAAGATATGCCTGAAGAAGCCTGACACTCTATCAGCATTCACCAGGTGTAAGCAGTTATTAGGTTGAAGGAAATAATTTGCTGTCGTGCCCCATTCAGTTCAGTGTAATAATGGGCTCTGTATAATAGCATCCTAGTCCACCCATCCAGACATAATCATTACTATATATGCTAACTCTGCCACCCCCACGACTGTGGGTGTCCAGGGGGACAAAATCCACTGTTTCTCAAAGCTGCCTTTCAGTGACCTCAAGTTTCTGAAAGTACAGGTACCTTTCAGGGTTCAATATTTGGGTTAGGTGAGCAACTTCTAGATGGGTACACACTAGAAGTCCAACCCCCACCATTACACTGTAATACCCATGTAACAAGCACAAGTATCCCCCTAAATCTAAAATTTTTTTAAAGGGGGGAAAAAGGCATAGTTACCTTAGTCTCAGGCTAGACTTTTTTTGACCAGTTAAGTTTCTGGAAGGATATGGCCATCTTCATTGTAATCTTAGAACAGGACCAATCACAATCTGAAAAGGAGAGGACTCCCCTCTTATGTAGGTCATATATCTATACAAAGGTCAGCCTATGACTGATTTGATTTGATTTCCTATTTGCCTTATAACTGGGGGCCATGTCCAGAATGAGGGCATCTGGGGTGCACCTTATAAAGCCAGCCCATAATTCAGGGTATGATTCCAGTTCCCCCAGATGAAGGAAAGGAGCAAATTCCGCAGCTCAGGACTGAGGAAGCCGTGCAGGTTCTCTCTTCATTATGCAGTGTTGTAACTCATTTGCTATTTGTCCCTCACTCTAATGAGCACTGAATTCACTCAAAATATACTAAGAGATAGTTTTTATTAAACATGATATTAAGAAAAAGGTTAGCTTCTCTTTTAGCACTGCAGGCAATTACTGAAATATATGAATTCAAATGGGAGTAGAATTATAATAGGTTTTCGGGTTTTTTAGGCTTCCCGGATTCCACCCTTTTTCTTTCCTCTCCTTTTCCTCCTTTCTCAGCTCTGTCGAATAGGACTGTAATAAGAACATATAGCAATATCCCAGAAGTCTCTTTTAGAGAGCCCTCTGATAGATAGGCCAGCCCAGCCCAAGCATAGTCTTTGGTTGTAATCACCTGTGAATATCTGCATCTGCCTCATTAGATCACAGCTCCTATAGACAGAGATGGTATGTTGGCATCATTTTTTTACTCCCAGCCCCAACTCCTCCCTGCCCCAGTCCCTGGCTCAGAGACATTCTGAGATAATCTCAGTGATAGGAGGTAGTGCTGGAGATACAAAGAAAGGAAGGAAGCCCAGGAATGGGCTCGGCCATTTGCATCCTAATGCGTCATGGAGCACTGGATCCTCACTAAGGGCACATCAGCACCTCTGGGCGCCAATCAGTGACTCCAGCCTCCTCTTAAGACGTTGCTGCCTCCGATGCTGCTCCCCACCACTGCTCTGCTTTCTGCCTAACACTCCTCTTTCCTCATGCCTGTCCATTGTCTCGTGGCCTGTTTCGTGCATTTTTTTTCCCTATGAATCTCTTGGCATCAGTGACTTCTCTGTGTGCCTCATATTCAAACTCTCAGGGAACAGATCGATGTGTTAAATTATTATAAAGGGTTTTTATATTAAGTCATCTCCCTGGGCTGCTGGCTGGTCTGCAGGTGGTCAGGCTCAGACCCCTGACCCAGTCAGCTGTGGTCCATGGTAACTGTTACTTGGGACAAAACGTGTCCACCAGGCCCAGTGTGTTTCTGGGTACTCTGTATGGAAAGAAGCTTTCGTTGCCAAGAAGATAAGCTCTCCAAAAATGTTTCCTGGATGGCCAACTGGTATTGGGGGCTGGCCCTTTGCTTTAGGCATGGCAAATGATAGACCTCTTTTAAAGACAAGCACAAACCAGCATACATTTCCAAATGGCAATGCTGTGCAAGACATAGAGAAGAAAATGACTGACAAAACACTGACCCCATTCTCAAGGTGTCCACAGACCAGCAGCAGAAGACAGTAGGAGCCCCTAAGACCAGCAGCGTATGACCGTGGCTAAGAGTGTGGGCCACTGAACACCCTTCAAACTATCAGTTTTCTACTTGATCTTAACTTCCCTAGACTTCAGTTTCCTTGTCTCTAAAGTAGGGATTTGCACTGGGAATAAATAAGAAAGGAAAGATACCGAGGAAATGGGTTGAACCGCTACATAATCTGATGCTATGTGGAGAACTAGACTATGGGGGCAATAATTCCTAACTTGCATGATATTTGCACATAAGTCACTTAGCACGGTGCCTGGAGCACAGAGAGATCTTACTGAAGGATAGCAATAGATTTTCCAATGCAACCTAAAAGTTACAATGAAAGTAGCCATAAAGTGCCATGGAAGTTAAAAAAGAGAAAATGAGGGCCAGAGAAGCCTCTACTGAGAGCTAGTTTTTAGGAGCAAGCCAGTAATTGGTGGGGTTGATGATGAAACTAATGGGCAGAGTGTTGATTTTTTCCCACTGTGCTGTCCTGAGCTGTTGCAGCTTCTCTCCCCATCCTGATAGGGAGCCAGAGGCAACTCTGCAGGGAGAAACTGAAGCATGCCACTGTGCTAGGAGACAACTGCAGCCATGTCTGTAGTAAGCTACTCTGTTATCTTACAAAATGTATATCTTGTTATAATAGGATAGCTCAGAATTTCTATAGATTTGCATTGATTTTGTGTTCATCTAGGCTTTCTGGGGTGTTGTTATAGCTGAGCCACCATTTTGAGGGTTTATTTACTTAAGTTTAACTCCTCCTAGGGAAAGCATAGCATGAAAAATACATGACTATGGTCTTGGATTTATTTAGCTCAAGTTTTTCTATCATTGAGGGAGTCTCAACCTAAGGTACTAGTTTGAACATCTAATTAACAGTCAAGAAGGTCATTAGAGAAGAACTTGAGAGTTCAGTTAGGGATACTGCCATACTTAGTTTACTCCATGTAAAAACATTAAACACAAAGCTATTAGCCAGAAAGATTCATTTTTTGCTATGCAATTGTTTTAGAACACATAGGAAAACTATACTTGTGTAAGCTTCTGACTAAAGTAAACAGCCCCCGGAAATTTTCATAATAAATGAGAACTCATTTTTCAGTAGAGGTCACAACTTACAATATTAACCTGACCAGAATTATGATGGCAGTGAATTTTTGTGAATCATTGAATATAAGGATCTCCATACACTGGGTATGGGAAAATGCATTGTTTTGATGAATGAAGACGCCGGATGTCACAGCAGCAATTGTCCTCTGTAATAATCAGGCCAAGCCCCTACCTGCAACGTACTGAGCAAGTAGGTAATCAGGAACAGTGCAATGCATTGAAATCACAAGAAGGATCTGCTAAAAATCAGGCCTGCGACATCACAGTCACCCTCTTAATCCAAGATAAGATGAAATGCTGAATTTTTTACAGTTCTTATCATCTTCCTTCTAAACATAAGAAAATTATCTTTTGGTATCAGCTCAATCTTACCTGACACGTTTCTTAAGACACGGACTGATCTAAAGAATAGCAGTTGACCCTTGCATGACTTTGGCTTCTTCATTAGTTTCTCAAGCTACCTAATAAGTAGAACTCTTATATGTGCATTAAAATGCTTAATACATGTCATGTGGCACTAAAAATTCTAGAATAGGAAGAAAAAAAGGATACAGATGTCACCCATATCTTTGGCATTCATCAAAGAGTTTATAACATTTTTACTGTATGCACCACTGCATACATCAGAGGCAGGATTTGGAACACGGCATATGTGAGCCTGGAGTGCAGCAGGGTGCTTTTTAATTCAATATTACTTGTGCCTGTTTGACCTTAAGTTCCCTAAAACAGACTCTTGTGGGGCATTCATTGGCAGCATGGTCTCAAGGTTCTAGATCATTTTTCGTAGTGAAAAAATAATAGAAAATACTTTACCAGCAATCACATAGTGATCGTTTACCCTGTTATCAGCACCCTTTTTGTAATAATAAAAACAAGTCCAAGTTTGAATTTCAGTAGCAGGTCTTTTTTCTGCAGCTGAAGATATATTTTCAAATTATGATGCTGGATTGATACAAAGCATCATTCCCCTCAGAACATTGCTGCAGTTGCCATTATCAGATCCTCCCTCGTTGGAGAAATGTCATACATGAAAAAGGAGTATATTTATAAAAGTTAGAAATAAAATTGCAGGTTGGGCGCATGTTCCTAGGTAGCATGCATTCTAACTCAGTAGATTCACAGCATTGTCTCCTTCTTTATGTATGTGTGTATGTAATTTTACCCATTCTTATAATGTTGTTTGGCAATACTATCAATCAAGGCCTTTGTTTTTTTTTTTTTTTTTTTTCATTTGTCAACTGGACATTTAAGGGGAAGCATGGGAAGAGGAGAGATTGTGTGAAAGAGCTGATACCTGGTAACCCAAGGCAGTGAACCAGTACTCCTAGATTTGTGACTATCCAGGGCAAGTGAAACCCCTACTATTTCTTTAAGCAGCCTTCTGGCTTTTTGTTCAGAGGTCAAAGTCTTTCCGAAGCTGTGAAGTTCACCATCTAGAAATAGAGATAAGAAATTGATTATCTTCCACTTCCAACAACTCCACAGGATAAAAAGTCTCTAAGTCCTACAAACACATTCAACCAAGACATTTAATCTACACACATTTAAGGACAGGATCTGCTCTCACGGTCTTTCATGTCTGTTAAATTTCCAAGTTCTAAATAACTCACCTCTTTTTCACTGCTGACTTCCCACCACAATGCCTGGCTCATAGCAGGCACGCAAATAAGTATTGGTCAAACTAAGTCGGAATTCTGAGAGAGTAAGGAATCCCAGATTTGGCTTGGAAATTATCAGAGGGTATAACTTCTCTTTTTTCTTTTTCTAATTAAAAAAATATATGTACATAGGGAAAGGTACATAAAATATAGAAATATGCCATTTAGCAAGTAATTAAAAAGTGAACACCTAGGAGTTTTCAACCTCTTTGTTTTGGCTTCAAAGTGGTTTAGTTTTATTCCCCACTGTTCTTAGCACAATGACATGTCACTTGGTGTTTAATTGAGATGAAAATAAGATTTAAAACAATATCAATACATACAAGAAATTCGGATTACTAGACCAAGAATATGGCATTTTGAATGAGAACTATTTCTTCTTCTACTCTGATTCCTTTGTAATTGCAGTTACATTTTGAGAGAAAATTTACTATCCCTATGAAAATGCTGGGATTAACATTTCAGAAACATCTGAAAGAGTAAAAACAGGTCCTCTTCCTCTGGAGCAGGCCACTACCTCTGCACTCAGGTCAAACAGATAGCTTAGGAGTCTTAAGATACCTTTCAAGAAGGTCATACAAAGGAAGTCTGGACCAAAAATAAAAAATAAAAAAAAATTAATGAACTGAAAAGATAAAATTGAAAAAGACAGCTAATTCTTGTTTAATGATTTATTTGGGTGCCGATGGGACTGAAGCTTCTTTACACTTAGAGTTTGGGGTATGACTGGGCTTCTTTCTGGAGAAAAAACTCCACCAAATTTCCTGAGAGGCTGGAGAGGAATTTGAATTGAACATTTTGTATGAAGGATTCCAGAAGTGGCTCAATTTAGCTAACTTAAGGTTGAAATAGTGAGAAAATGAGTAAGATCCCAAAGGCAACATTCTTTCTTCTGTAAAAACTAATCTTTTGCCAAAAATGCTTGCTTTAGAGCACAAAATGAATGCGGTTAGCGTTGTGATTCTGAAACAGTTACCATTATTCTTGCCCAGAGGGTGAATAGACCCAAAACTCATCAGCCATGTAGGAAAATTACATCTATTTGTAATACAATGCATTTTTTCTTCATAGCGAGTCTTCATAAATATTCCATAAGTGATCTCTAGGTTTCAAAATTATTGCATGTTTTTATTTATTTATTGTTAAAACAATTTTAAACAATGAACATTTATGAAGTACCCAGAATGTGTACAGGGTTATACTAGGTATCTGAAAATGCCACAAGTGAATAACTATGCAGATTCTGTCTTGAATTATGAAATAAATGCTAAAAATATTCATGAAAGTAAAGATCAGAGAAACTAATATTTTCTTTCAACCTTTAGTTGGCCTTTTCTCTAATTAGCAGTTGAAAGGGCATAAAGGAACAACTTTGTTTAATCAGTTTATCAATAAAAAAGTAAACACTTTGGAAAGTAGATAAGAGCTGCATGTTTTAAACTAAACATAGACTGGACAGCATCTGTTGAGACAAAAGAGGAGAAAATTATGGCCCATTCTTCCTGCACTATAGCCGCCTCTATGTCCAACAGACTCATTTTAAGATCTGTAGTAAATTTAGCCAGGTGTGGAGGCGTGCACCTGTAATCCAGCTACTCGGGAGACTGAGGCATGAGAATCACTTGAGTCCAGGAGGCAGAGGTTGAAGTGAGCCAAGTTTGTGCCACTGCACTCTAATCTGAGTGTCAGAGCAATACTCTGTCTCAAAAAATAAATAGATAAATAAATAATAAACCTAGTAAACTATTCAGGTATGAAAATAGAAGCTAATCTGTT
Source organism: Theropithecus gelada (assembly GCF_003255815.1). Taxonomy (NCBI): domain Eukaryota; kingdom Metazoa; phylum Chordata; class Mammalia; order Primates; family Cercopithecidae; genus Theropithecus; species Theropithecus gelada. The sequence continues at coordinate 44,197,041 of NC_037680.1, forward strand.
TGTGTTCAAAATAAAATAAAAGATTTCTGATCACGGGAATCATCTCTAGCCCCACAAGTAAAAGTACTGCATAGTCTAAGAGCATCAAAAGAAAACATGCCCTGCAAGCATCTCCTGGAAGACAAAGGACCCTCATCCTGATAAGTATTCAGATAGGACCAAAAGTGTGAGGTGAAACATGACCTAGAGGCATTTAACTGGAAGTATAGTTGATGCTTTTGGAAATGAAATCACTCCATGCTTAAATGTATGCAATATATAGGTCTCGAATTTTTAAGTGCTATAGGAAGTGGTAGAGTGCATTCAGACATAACATTACTTGTATCTCAATTTTCAACGGATTTGTTGCAATAGAAAAGTTTCCATTTTTTTTAGGTTTAAGAGCTCCAAATAGCACTGTAACCTACATTAAACATTAAGTGCCCCGTCCCCTTCACAAAAGTTTTCTGGCCTATTCAAGTCACTGAATTCCAAATAATGCACATTGGGTTACCAACATTAGTCCCCACTGTCATATTCCGAAATTAATCCTAAATGGTTTACAGTCCTTCAAAATAAGCTTCTCCTTTTTTCCCTTTCAATTATATGACATAGTCCACACTTTTCATTAAAGTTATTAATAATATAAGGGTCTTGGGTGGCAATTTTCTGCACAGCTGGGGAAAAGTTGCATATTCAGTGTAGGTATACAGATGCATACTGAATCCCAAAGACATAAATGGTTTATTCCCCGAAATAGGCCTACCTTTCTATTGTTTAATAAAGGTCTAAATTAGATTGGCATCAGTACAACAAAACATTCATTTTTATTTATGCATCTTGAATACACTTTTATACATATGTAAAATGAACACATTTTGAGAGTTTAATGAGTTTTATAATTATATTTCTAGATAAATGCACTTTTTGAGAAGGACAAGAAAAATAATTATTTTCTGATTTATTTCACATTAGCAAAAGGGCCTAAAACATAACAGAGCAAATAATGAATTCAAATAAGGAAGGACTCCACAGATTGCTTTCCTTCAGCCACAGAATTATTAGAATGTAAGAATATGAAAATAACTAATGGCTTTCTACACTAGATCTTGATCCCTGCTAGTAGACTGACTGCTTGGGTGTAAACAAGGGAAGCCTTGGTAGTTCTTGCTTTACAAAGGCCAAAGAAAAGGAAGTTTGGGATAGGGTAGGATAAGCTCTTTCTTTAGGTATTGCTGGCACTCCCTGCCTTTAAGTGACTCATCTCCAGATCATATGGAGATAGGAACCTTTACCTACCTATATCAGAAAACCGTTCACACTGGCATTTTGGAAGGAGTAGGGACTCCATCCAGTTCTAAGGTCACTAGTCTTGGCTTACTATCACCCTTTGACCATTATGATTGTGTAAAGTGGCTTAAGTATAAACACAGCCTGGAGACCCAGCAGTTACTGCCTGAGACCGTACTGCCTTCTGACTGGTGATCACTGTGGAATTATTATTTGACTGATTGTGTGCACTGTTTATATGGATGGATGGAAGCTCAACAGTTGCTTCCATACATACATACAAACAACAATGCACAAAATCAGCCACATAATAATTTGAAAGGAAACTGAAGCCCAGGTAGAGAGTATAACAAGAATCCTCTTGTTCCACTCAGAACTATGGCAAATTTGTGAGTCCAGGAGGAAGTGGGAGCCCCTCAGGTGTAAGTTCTGTCAAGGTTGGTTGGAGCAAATGACACATTGCTAGTGGGAAAATAGAAATAGTCAATAAATCTCTTGTTCTTGATCCAGAGCAATTCATAACAGGTTTTATTTCTAAACAATTGGGTTTATAACTAGAATTTGCCTATTGGCCAAATGAACATTATTCTTTTCTTACTTGGCTGTAATTAATGAATGAATTAAAAACCAGCATTAATACAAGGAGCAAATAAATTTTCATGACGAAAGGATGCCAAATTTGACTATATAATACATAGACATAAAAATTCTTTGTACTCCAATTTTTAACTCTGATAATGCATGTTAGGAAATGTCTTTTCTTCATCAGATGAAGATAAATCACGAACATTGACTCTCTAAAGTGTATTCTTTACCAGTAAACCTTGTAACACCATAATAAACTTTCACTTTCTTGAGGCTTTCCAAAAGCATTTAAACTCTGTTGTCATCTGTTAGTACACTATTTGAGAGATGAACAGACCTTTGTGACCAAGTGAAAGCATACTTCATTTACTGAGCTGCCAGCTAGTTTTCTAACCCCTTCTGCCCAACAATGAGAGGAAGGAGGGCTTATTAAACAGAATTTTTCTAAACATTCTGGGGTGTTTGAATTCTCCAAACACATATATAAATTTACAGTTGGATGCAAAGTGATTTGATTCCCATAGATTACAGATGCCCCAAAGATCTTTCCAACTACTTGGTTTTGCATCCAAGGAAGAAAGATTCACATGGCTTGGTCTGACGAAACTACCAATGGAAAATCAAAGTTGGAACCAGTGTAAAATAAAGGATGGAGGATCATGAAAAATTCAGTGATCTGAATGCACTAATGGCAAAAGGCTTCTAGCATTACTTCTACTTGTCACTACTAGAAATTGTGACAAAACTCAAAGAAAAACCTTTCTGTAGAAATCATAGCCACATAGGAAAATCACACATACTAGGGGACTTCAAAAAGTTCATGGAAAATGGAATTGAGAGATGAGAATTAAAAATGTAAACTTTATTTCTCAACGTAAGCTCCATGATGTTCAAGACACTTTTGTATGCAATGATATCAGCCATTTATTCCACCCCTAAAGAACTGAGGGTCCTGGGAATTTAACCATGCCAGTGCAATCGTTTGTACATTATTAATTGAAGAAAAAAACGAATATTCTTTATAGACTTTTTAAGATTGGGAAACAAAAAGCATTCAGAAGGAGCCAAATCATGACTATAAAGTGGAATGCCTAATGATTTCCCATCAAAACTCTCACAAAATTGCCCTTGTTTGATGGAGGAATGAGCAGGTACATTTATGTGGTGGAGAAGGGCTCTCTGGTGCAGTTTCCCAGGAGTTTTTCTGATAAAGCTTTGGCTAACTTCCCAAAACACTCTCCTAATAAGCAGGCGTGATCATTCTTGGCCGGTGTGATCATTCTTGGCCTTCCAGAAAGTCAACAGAAAAGTGCCTTAAGCATCCCCCCAAAAACTGTTGTCGTGACCTTTTTACCCTTGACCAGTCCACTTTTGCTTTGCCTGGATCACTTCCACCTCTTGGTAGCCATTGCTGTGATTGTGCTTTGTCTTCAGGATTGTACTGGGAAAGCCATGTTTCATCTCCTACTAAAATTCTTCAAAGCAGTGCTTCAGGATCTCGATCCCATTTATTAAAATTTTCCCTGGAAATTTCTGCTTTTGTCTGTAGTTGATCTGGGTACAACAGTTTTGACACCCATCAAGTGGAAAGTTTGTTCAGTCTTAATTTTTCTGCCAGAATTGTGTAAGCTGAACCAATTGAGGTGTTGGCTATTGTTTCTGCTGTTGTTGGTCCTCTTCAATTGGAGCATCAACAAATTTGAAGTGGATGTTCTGCTGCTGAGGGCTTCTTCTTCAGTATCAACTCATCCTTTCTTAAAATGAGTTATCCATTTGTAAACTGCTCATTTCTTTGCGGCATTGTCCCCATAAACTTTTTGTAAAGTATCAGTGGTTTTTTTCTTTCACCCAATCTTCACCACATATTTGATGCTGTTTCTGCTTCAATTTTAGCAGAATTCGTGTTTCTCTGATCGGGGCTCTTTTCAAACTGCTATCTTATCCTTCTTCATGCCTCAGACTAGATCCTACTCAGACATGTTAGAACAAGTTAGTGCAAGTTTGTATTTGTGCAAAAGAAATTTGAAATTCATGTATAGTTTTTCATAATACACATTTTCCACAGGCAATGTGGAGACACCACATATTTGTTAATGTGTCAGGTACGGGAGAAATCTAGCAGTTTCTTTGAATTTAACCTTAATTAAGTAAATTTCATTATAAAGTATCTTCTCAAAGGGAGAATTATATGAAAAATGGTTATAACACTTTATAGTTCTAACTAGGAAAGTTTTATAGAGAAACAGAACCAATACAAGATATATAAAGAAATTTATTATAAAGTTTTGACTCACAAAATCATGGAGGCTGAGAAGTCCCGTGATCTGCTGTTTGCAAGCTGGAGACCCAGGAAAGCCTGTGGTGTAGTTCAGAGACCTGGGAGCTGACAAGATGGTAGTGTAGATTCTAGTCTCAGTCTAAAAGCCTGAAAACCAGGAGATCGATGTCCCAGCTCAAGCAGTCAGGCAGACAAAGAAATCAACCTTCCTCTACCTTTTTGTTCTATTCAGGCCCTCAAGTATGGGGCCCACCCACTTTGAGGAGGGCCATCTGTTTTACCCAGTCCACCAATTCCCATGCTGAGCTCTCTACCAGAACATCCTTACAGACATACCCAAAAATAATGATTAACTAGCTACCTGGCATCCCTTGGCCCAGTCATGTTGACACCTAAAATTCACCATTACAACAGGTATTTGTAAAATATGTAGAGAAATTTCTTCACGCTGTAGCAACATATTTACTCCATGCTTCCCAACAACCAAAATTTTTCTCTACCCTGAATAGTAGGAATAGATTTATTATGCATCTGGCTGGAATTCTTTCTTCCTTCCTTTCTTTTTTCCTTAAAGAAAATTGTCATCATGGTCTGAAAAATGGTAGGCAAAAAACCTCCTTACTCAGTATTTATGATGCTACATTCTGATGGAAGCCTGTTAACTTGCATGGCATATCCACTCTAGTGCAGAGGCTATGGGATGATGATGCAGTTACAAATTCCACTGATAATAGGAGGATGACAGGAACACACTTATTCTCAAAGATATCGGAACATAAATTAAAATGTTAGATACTCAAACTGACATCTAGAAAAACAAAGGTTATTCCCAGTGTGTAAAGTAGAGATTTGCCTCTGACAAGTTCGTAGAATGCATCCTTTTCTTGGCATCGTCACCTAAAACTCACCCAGACACCTGAAATTTCCCTACTTTTTAAATGCACTTAAGGTTGCCTAAAGTATATGAGAGACATTTGGAAATCACAAGGTCTGACTGTGCTTGATAGTGATTATGTGAAGATTCTAACAATAGCCAAGGTGCCTTTGAATCCTATTTGCTTTTCCTAATGCCTTGTCCATAAATTAGAATCTTGTTACCTTTGCTATTCCATTTAGGAAAGTATTTCTTAAGAGGATCCTAGTCATTTTTAAAAAGTAATATACTTCCAGGATTACTTAATGTTCTCACCTTTAAAGGACTAGGATAAGAACTTTTTCTATTGAATCTAAATGGCTAGGCAGAAGCAGAAAAAAAAAAAATGTATTTGAAACTGCACTCAACTAGTTGCATTCTCCCTTGGGTACATGGTGCCCAGGGCCAAGCAATCTCTCTGGGGTACTGGGCCAGCCTCAGCTGTGGCAGAGAAGCCTCTGAGCTCTGAGACCTCACAGCTGTTATTTCAGCCTGCACAAATCCCAGTGGGCACAAGATGTAGTTAGTGTGCTGCAAGAAGTATGACTAAAGCCAAATCCTAGCCCCCTCCAAACACCTTCCATGCTTCACCAAAGCTAACCAAGGAAGTCTTATGCTGAGTTACATCAATCTCGGTGTCTTCTTTTTTTGGTACTTTGAATTTTCATTTTCATCTTTTTAAAGTGTATGTACAGTAAAATTCACTTTCTGGTGTATACTGTTATGAATTTTGACAAATGTATGGAATTCATAACCACAATCACTATTAAAATACGGAATAGTTCTGTCATTCTGAGACCCCCAAAATCCATCAGGCAAGCCCTTTCTAGTCAAACCCTTCACCCATCATTAACACCGAGCAGAACTAGTCTCTGTTCTTATAGTTTTATCATTTCCAAAATATCATATAAATAGCATCATACGATATATAGTCTTTTGAGTCTGGCTTCTTTTGCCTAGCATAAGGTATTTGAGATTAACCCATATTCTTGCTTTTATCAATCATTAGTTCCTTTTTATTTCTGAGTAGTATTCCCTTATATGGCTGTGCCACAGTTTATTTATCTATTCCTCAGCTGAGGGACATTGTGTTTTTGCCAGAGTCAGACATATAGGAACGATATAGTCAAGATTTTGTGCAAACATGAATTTTAATTTCATTTGAAATATGTAGGAGTAAATTTATGGGTCATAGAGTAAGTGTATTTAACTTTGTAGGAAGCTATCAAACTGATTTCTAGGTGGCTATACCATTTGGCATTCTCACCAGCAATGTATGAAATTTCCAAGTGGTCTACATCCTTCTCGGTACTTGGTATTGTCTGATTATTGCTTGCTGTGTTTGTATGTTTATTTAGGTTTTTCTTTTGTTTTGTTTTTGTAAGACTGCGTCTCCTGCTGTCACCCAGGCTAGAATGCAGTGGTGTGATCATAGCTCACTAGAGCCTTGAACTCCTGGGCTCAAGTGATCCTCCTATGTCAGCCTCCCAAGTAGCTGGAACTGCAGTCATGTGCCACCACACTTGGCTGTTTCCCTTCATTTTTATTTTAGCCATTCTAATAGGTGTATTGTGATATATCATTGTGGTTTTAATTTGCAATTCCTTAAAGACTAATGAAAGGGGGCAGTCTTGCATATATTTTCCATTTGTATATTCTTTTTGTTAAAATATCTGTTCACCTCTTTTGTCCATGTTTTAATTAGGTTGTTTATTGTTCAGATTTGAGGGTTCTTTAGATATTCTGCATATAAGTCGTTTCTCAGAAGTATGATTTGGAGATTATTTTCTTTCAGTGTATGGCTGGTCTTTTCAGTCTCTTAATGGTGTGTTTCTCAAAGCAAAAATTTTTAACATTGATAAAGTCTAATTTACCAATTTTTTTTATAGATCATACTATTTCCACTAAACCTGAGAAATCTTTGCCTTACCCAAGGTCACAAAGATTTCTTCTTCTATTTTCCTCTAAAAGGTTTATAGTTTTTCATATCCATGTCCTATTTTAATGAGGCCAGGAAGTACTCTGTGAATTCAGAGTATTATAAATGGACATAGAAAATTTAAGATGTCAGGGAAATTTTTTAATGCCCAATTAGATTTTTATTTCAATGAAGGCAAAGGTTACATCTCCCAGTGATATCCCTGTGCCTTGCCCTATCTCCATTTTCGATAGCAGCTAGATGTTCAGTAAACACCTATTAAGAATTAATAAATCCTCTTGGAGAAGCTAACTTATTATTTAGCATTGTGTAGTACAGAAAGAATAGGCTTTTAGTCAGCTCTATATTCAAATTACAGCTCCGTGTCCTGCTGGCTGTATGTCCTTGGGCAGGAGCTTCATACTTCAGTTCTTTGGGCTGGGTTTCATGACTTTAAACTATGGACTAATAATGTATTTTGTGATTTTAGTGAGGATTAAATGTCGTAATATGTGAAAGTGTCTTCATAGTGTCTGACATATATTGGCATCCTGTGAAGAGTTATTTTCTCCCTTTTTTCTCTTCCATCCAAATCCTAAATATGTGTGTGTTTAAACAGTCAAGTAGGCCGTGCGCGGTGGGTCACGCCTGTAATCCCAGCACTTTGGGAGACCGAGGCAGGCAGCTCACTTGAGGTCAAGAGTTTGACACCAGCTTGGCCAACATGGTGAAACCCCATCTCTATTTAAAAAAAAAAAAAAAATAGTAATCCCGGCTACTCGGGTGGCTGAGACAGGAGCATCGCTTGAACCCGGGAGACTGAGTTTGCAGTGAGCCGAGATAGCACCACACTCCAGCCTGGGCGACAGAGCGAGACTTCTTCTCAAAAAAACAAAAACAAACAAACAAAAAACAGTCAAGTAGCTCTGGTTTAGAATAACTGAAAACTATCATATCATGAATGAATATATTCCATATTTGCCCTTTGAATGTATTGTTTCATGTATGCATGCATTTTTAATGTAAGAAGACTCAGACACAGCCATTTCAACAGGTTCTCTTCTTAAGACTACCCTTCTACTGAGATCCGGCCACTGCACTCCAGCCTGGGCGACAGAGCGAGACTCCGTCTCAAAAAAAAAAAAAGACTATCCTTCTACTGTGCAAAAGTAGAGGCAATGAAAAGGGGCCAGGTTGGGATGGCGAGGAGGCAGAGGGGAAATCCTGAAGTGCAGCATCCATGGGAAAGTCCATTCTCATGCATATTGGCATTTGGCTCAGTCGGGGCCTGGAAGTGGATATGCTAACCAATACTGAAATACAAACTGGGGGAGAATGGTTCTGCTCATGTTTGCTTAGCAGATCATTACCACTGTAAGTTATGCTACATTTTATTTTAAAATACCAGAAACTTTTACTGAACTAAGAGGATTTTTCTAGTTAGATGGGCTCACTAATGACTGACAAGGGGAATCCAAAAGGCTGCCGTGGTTCCTAGTCCCACACATTAGGTCGGTAAACTAAACTATCAGGTGCCCAATGGATAAGGTGCAAGTAAACACCAAAATTAGTTAGCACAGAAGCACAGTCCGATTTAATGTCTTGAGGCACTCTTAAAATCGATTATTTTGAAAAATGACCTGAAAAGGAAGTCAACGATATTTTTCCTAGTAATAGTGGTATTTATTAAGTGCATGCTCAATGCCACTATCATTGAGGGCTTTTGTGTATTATCTAATTTAGTTCTCGTAACAACCCTGTGAAGTGAGTGCAATTAGTCTCCTTATTTTATGAACAGAGAGACTGCAGGCTTGGGTAAAATATCTGCCTCAAAGTTGCACTACTGAAAAATGACTAACTCAGAATTTGAACTCAAGGCAGTGTAACTGGAAAGCCACTGTTCATAGCTGCTATCCTTTATCACCTTACCCCGCATGGTTTATAGCTTGTAGACATGCTCTAAAACATGCAGCCTTCATTTCAGAGCCTTGGTGAATCAGTAGTGTTCCTCACTTTTAGATATGCAGCACAAGACCTTTTGATTAGGTGCATATATATTTCAATTTGCAATTACCAGATTAAAGGTCAGTCTAGTTTTATGTTTCTTTATTAATCTTCTAAACATTTTAGCACTTTTGAATGTATAACACACTATGTTACTCTTCCCAAGCTCATATAAACATATCCAGTGATGCTGATTAAACATTACTGACACCTGTCAAAAGGTAATTATCATTTAACAGAGCTGCCTAAATGTTTCCTAATTTACTAAGTGCAGAATTTCCGCAGCCAAAAGTAAACATTTCCTTTACCCCTTAGGCCAAAGGGATCTGAAGCCTCTAATAACACTTGCATCAAAAATTTTTATGGGCTTCATAAGGAAAGGAAAATATCCTATTTATTGTGGCACATTGCATTACGTTTCAGGAGAGAAATAATAAATGTTTGTTGTTTTGGTAAATGAATGAACGAATGAGTCTGTTGGAAATTTTTAATTCAATAAGTGTTTTTAGGATGGATGAATTAAGAATTTATTAATCTACTTATAAATTTTAGCATATCAAATAATAGTCTAACCCATTTAGAATGAATTTTAGAACCAGATAATTTAGAAGCAATTTTTGATATTATATGTTGTATTTGAATATAAACACGCAAATATGTATTGTGTATATATGTATGTATATACATATTTTTAAGAAAAACAGTATCATGTTTAATTTACCCTAATTTACTATGCATTTTCATGATATTACATTTATAGTTCACGTATATGTCCTCATGACTAACACTTTTAAATGGTTTACTACAAACTAGATCACTTTTATAAAAGAGCTGCATAAAAGATTCATAAAATAATAAGCAGCAGTCACATGTTAGGTTTGGGACCTTGTATAGACTAAAGATAAGTTAAAAATATAAGAAGGAAGAAATTAACTGCACAAGAGCAAGACACGGACTATACTGTAGTGGCAGACCCTTCAATTCTACAAGACCCTCCCCAGATACAGTGACAAAAGTCAGAGATCCCGTAATTCTGGGCTCCATTGACCTGGCAAAGTGCTCCCTGTGTGGAGACTGCTCAACTACTATACTTTCTGTGTTTCTCCCAAAGGCAGTGGCAGCCACATGCAACCACATGTAATCGGCTCTCTCATCTCTCTTTTACATGCCTGTTAGTTGGCTTCAAAGTAGAACAAAGTGGAAGCGACCATAACCAAGTCCAAGTGATCATTCATTCTTGCCAGTCTACTCATCTGGACAAGACTTTGTCTTCTGACGTAGAGGAGGGCCAGCCCAAGCCTGGACGTGTTTTTAATGAGCTAATTGAAAGGTTAAACTGATAGCTAGTTATTCTAAATGCTCAATTTAGAGAGCCGTGCTTCAGATATTCCAACTGAAGTGGTGTTCCATTTTTTACAGTATTTGAAAGACAATTTATTATGCCTAAATGTAGAGCACATTTTTTCATAACCTGATGTTCACTTGTTTATTTATTGAGCCATTATGTGGATATAATGCAATCACCCAGAAAGTAATTTCTATTTGGTGTAAGAATCCCATGTTACAATAAATCAACCATGTGACCCAGTATGTTCAAATTCTATAATAGTCATTCTCTGGATATTTACTGTTAATGTTAAAATAAATATGTATTTAAGAGTCAAAGTCCTCTATGTTTGTTTACCCCAGAAAACACCAATAATTCATATCAAAATGAGAGCATTACTGAAAACATGTAAGACTGAAGAATCATTTTCTTTGGCATTGTCATTCCAGTCTGCTTCTGTAGTTTTTCTATGTTTATGCTTTTCTTTTTTTTTTTTTTTTTTTTTTGAGACGGAGTCTTTCTCTGTCACCCAGGCTAGAGTACAATGGCGCGATCTCGGCTCACTGCAACCTCCGCCTCCCGAGTTCAAGTGATTCTCCTGCCTCAGCCTCCTGAGTAGCTGGGATTACAGGCATATGCCACCATGCCCGGCTAATTTTTGTATTTTTAGTAGAGACGGGGTTTTATCATGTTGGTCAGGCTGGTCTCGAACTCCTGACCTCATGATCTACCCACCTCAGCCTCCCAAAGTGCTGGGATTACAGGCGTGAGCCACCGTGCCCGGCCTCTACGTTTATTCTTAAAACTCAAACTTAAGCTAGTGAACCAAGTTTTCTTAATTACATTAATAAACTTACTAAAAATCAAACTAACAATCAAAGGAATGCAATTTAAAGTAGCAATAGGATATTATCATTTGCCTCTCAGAGCAGAAGCACTTATTTTTAAATGGTAATGTTTAATGCTGATGAGATTACCTTTAGATAATCACTCCCATGTGTAACTTGTAGTAGTACATTTAACCCCTTGGAAAGTCATCAAAATGTTTTTGCCTTTTGATCCAATCATCTGATTTCTAGAACTCTATAAGAAGGAAGATAAATATGTATTTTCAGACAAAGATTTGTTAATAAGAAAATTCTTTATACTGTTATGTCACACAAAAATTTTAAGCTAGCTAAATATTCACAACATGAAAATAAATAAATAAATTATGGTACATCCAAATGGTGGCATATATTTCATGCAATAAAAGGTGTGTTTAAAACATAATGAAATGGGCCAGGCACAGTGGCTGCAGTGGGCCAAGATCGCGCCCCTGCACTCTAGCCGGGGCAACAGAGTGAGACGCTGTCTCTCAAAAAATAATAAATAAATGTAATGAAATGGTTATGACGATATAACATTTTATAAAATATAGACTATGAAAAGTATAACTCCAATCTATTTTTGAAAGTATACACACACACACACACACACACACACACACACACTTAAACAGGTGCTTCCATACTCAAATACACGAAGAAACAGTATGGCATGTATTACCAATTTCTGTACAATTGATTGCATGACCAGCAACATCTTTATATAAATCAGACAATAATAGGAAATGTGCTTTCACTACATACAGGACTCTACTCCAGAAACTGTCAAATACAGAGCTCTACTCCAGGAACTGTCAAAAGACACAACAGAAACAGTTAACAAAGTCCTTAATCTTCAGGGACCTGTAACTAAATGAAATATACCACAGTCCCGAAAAAACAAACAACAAAACAACCAAACACAGAACATGTATTAGGTAACTATATAAATAGATAATTATGCAACTGTGCGCACACACACACACACACACACACACACACAATTATAGGTATTTGGAATGTTCTCCCATTTTCACAGAGACTGTTCTGACCTGTGTATTCATACCCAGTGCCTCCAGACCTGGATATGGTCTCTCCAATCTTCGAGCATTTATGCAATTAACATAACTTGAAGATACTTTGATATTGAATGACAGGGGACTCCAGAGATGTAAAAACTATGTGAGGGAGTGTTTAGTGAGGAAAATTCCACACTTGTGATCCGCCCGTCTCGGCCTCCCAAAGTGCTGGGATTACAGGCTTGAGCCACCGCGCCCGGCAATTCCACACTATTTTTCCTCAACTGTGCTTCCACAGAAATGGACATGGTGTAGAGGAAAAACCATGACCTTAGAATTCAAAGACTCCCACCCACTCCGAGTTCTGCCACTGGCTGGGTTTCTTAAATTACTTTACCTTACTAAACCTTTTCTCTGAAGTATGAAAGACAGAACTGATGACATGGGGTTTTCTGAGCAGTAAAGCAGAGAACACGAGTGACTGAGCTGGGCAGAGTGCTGACCCATGGCAGGCACTCAATATGTTTACTTGAAATTAGATGCGGAGCCTAGATGTGGACTAACCAGGAGTGGACAGGCCAAGAACTCCACTTTGGTTGCTTCTCTGTATCTGACACACTGTTTGGCAAACATGTCATAAGAATTTATTTTCATGGGCCCCTGCCTTGAGGTCGTCCAGGTCTATGAAATGGGAACTTACATAACTTCAGTGTCTGCTTTTTAAACATTTGAGGGACTACAGTGGCAAATCTGAATTAGATCATCAGAGACTTGAGAATAACATTTAGAAAAACTTTCTAAATAACTTCTACAGTTGTACATCTTGAGTCTGGTGGTATCTAGCTTCGTTTTGTCGTTGAAAAAATAACTTACTTTTCCTAACTTCTTACTGGTTTTCGTCTCCACTTATGTGTGTTGTTTCTTTGTGTGTACACAGACTAAGGGTTTTTTTGTTGTTGTTGTTCTGCTTTGTGTTTGTTTTGGTTTTTAGGGTCAAGTAATGATCTATTAATATGGAACAAAATATATCACAGTAACTTCTCAGTGACTGTTGGAGAGAAAAAGAAGAAGAAGAAGAGACAAAGTCTCTAATTTTTCTAAGTATCAGGCATATACTTGACTTTCTTGCAACTAAAAATATACAGCCACGCTGTTTATTAGAGTTTTGAAAAAATGGAGTTTATAATAGAGTTTTATAATAACACAATCATAAAATGAGCAAATAACCATATATTTAATATGAAAATGACACCCAATAACACTTCTCAATATGTCAATTATGAATGATCATTACAAAGCATCATAGTCTACCAATAAACAATTTTCTTTTTAAAAAACTTATTATATTGTTTTTTTTTGTTTTTTGAGACAGAGTCTTGCTCTGTTGCCCAGGCTGGAGTACAATGGCACGATCTCGGCTCACTGCAACCTCTGCTTCCTGGGTTCAAGCAATTCTCCTGCCTCATCCTCCCAAGTAGCTGGAATTACAGGCATCCACCACCATGCCTGGCTAATTTTTTGTATTTTTAGTAGAGATGTGTTTTTGCCATTTTAGCCAGGCTGGTCTCAAACTCCTGACCTCAGGTGATCCACCCGCCTCGGCCTCCCAAAGCGCTAGGATTACAGGCATGAGCCACCACACCTGGCCAAAACCTATTATATTGTTATAGCATTCTTGCAAAGGCGTACATTGTCAATCCCCTGAGACCAATTAACTATCCTAGTTTTGTAACTACAGTGTGACATATTTTTATCCTGATGTCTAAATATCTCATTGTCACTAATTACCAAGTGCATCTCATAGCGCTGAGTAGATATAGTACAGTGTGACATAGGACTAGGACAGTGATTCTCAACCAGAAATTTTTTGCCCTCAGGGGACATATGGCAATGTCTGGAGACAGTTCTGGTTGTCACGTCCAACAGGAAGCATGGTGCTGTGGTATCTAGTAAGTAGAGGCCAGAGATGCTGCTCAACATCCTACAATGCACAGTGTCCTGTGCATTGTATGATCAAAGAATTATCTAGCTGAAGTTGTCAATAGTTCTAAGCTTGAAAAACACTGGCCTAGCACAAGAATGAATTTCAGGATAATCTGTAATGTATCCATTTATTCAGTCCATATGGAGTGAACAGCAATGCAAAGTGCCACAAATAGTTTAGACATTTGGCAGATGAACATTTGCAGTTAGAGAAGAAGATAGTAAGAAGGTTTTCTCCTTAACTCTGAATTGGTTTATCACTGTCTCCACTTTATCTTCCTTGTGTTCTACTCTCTCCTGTATTTATTTGCTCCGTTTCCTCCCCCTATTTCTCCCTTCCACCAACTCCCTCATTTCAATTTCCTTTTCTTTCCCTACCACCCACCCTATACCTTTTGTCTTCTATTCTTTTATCTTTTCTTAATTTTTAATTTCTTAATTTTAAAGAGTTTATTTTAATCCTCTAAGATCCAAATATTTAAACATTCTTTCCAATCAATGCATAAACTATGTAGAAATGCAAAACCAAGTTGTATTTGTAGAGATACAACTACAGTTGCAACTCCCTCTTCTCACAGGAAGAAGAGACTGCAGACTTCTTTCATCAGTACTCAGAATAGAGATCCAATAGCTATTACAATATTTTGGCTATTCTCTTCTTTTGTTAGTATTTTGAAAAAGCTTTGGATTTGTAAGTAACTTATGTCCTTTTAACAAACAGAATCTTGTTTTCTTTTAGACCACATATTCACAAGAAAAAAACAACTTATAAGGAGTCTGCACAAATGTGTGTGGGTGGCAAATCCTTTGGCATGAAATTCTCTGGGAATTGATAAAATATTAAAGCAACCCATTTTCTCTAACTCATCCCATTCTGCTGGACTGAGGGGAGGGGACCACACAGAGCAACTCTCAGACCTCATTGGAAAGGTTAAGATGCATAGGATCATTCTCACAGCCAACTTCTTTTTACCTCCCAATGAGGATGTAACAAGATTTTTCTGTGACACCTGTCAATTCCTACCCATTAACAATGACATTGAATGCAAATATTTTGACCACAGAATTGGAAGAAGGCTAGATCTATGCAGACGCACTCTACTGGAAAGCCCAGGAATGCATTAAGAAGAATCCACAAAATAGAAATACATCTTTCTTTCATTCACTCACTTTTCCTCACCCATTCATAGAATGTTACTACATATATGCCAGATGTAAGTGAAGTATTTGGATAACATGTCTTGGGTTTTTTTCTCCCTTTTTCTCTCTTTCTACACATTTTTGGAGGCTATTTAAATAAGCCGCGTAGCAGAAGAAAGACATTTGGAGCCACTTGGAATTGCTTGCCATATGTAGATATAATCTGAATTTAATGATCTGCATGATTAGAAGGGAATGACAGACTCACCAGGAAGCTAGTGGAAATGTTTCAGGCTGGTAAATATTTTAAGGCCAACAGATTTCTTTAAGTTACCTGCTATGACAGGTGCATTTTCTTTCCACTGTAAAATGGCCCTGAGTTGCATAAAATGTATCCACAAGTCATTTCCTGTTTTTCTGATGTAGTTAGCCCTGATCAATAAATAAGCTTTTTGGGGTCATTGTTTAGTATTTATTGATCATTGCTACTTCACTGAGAATGACTGTTGAAATGCAAACCAAGATGCATGCTCCGAGGGACTATTAGTGTCTTGCACTAATTTGTAGGCACTGGTCATTTTATTTGTCCAGACGCTCTGCAGTTCAGTGCCTAACAGCAGGGCCAAATTTGAAAGTTTGTTTATGAAAACAACCATCAAAAAGAACAGTAAGAACTGGAGCGTTACATATTGCATTGTTCTCACAGTGCCACTCAAAACTCCTAACTGTTATTAATTTCAGAGTAATCACTGAATGATAAGAGTTCTATCCATCTGTTCAGAGAATTGCGGAAAACTATTAAAAGATTTACCACATATGCAGTCTCTTCCATTTGATATAACATATCCTAAAAACATCCAACATTTAAAAATGTATATCAAAATGTCAATGTGAATGTTAGAAAGATTACTTGCTAAAGCTATTTGTTAACTGCCAAGGTCTATTTTACTGCCCGTATCACAAATCTCAAGCAGGTTTGAAAGAGATTCAAGAAAATATAATACAAGTGTTTATTTTTTAATCTTTGCTGTGTAACTTCCACCATATTCTAGAGAGTGCCTCAAGACAGTGAATCAATAGTTCAAATAAGTTTTTGCAAACACAAACTTTATGCACCTTAGAGAATCTTGAATTACAAATACTTATGGAAGGTATTGCATTGCACACAATATTTTAGATTGGAGCTTCCAAGCTGGTATGCTGAGATATTGAACTCTCATTTCTTGTGTGTGTATTGGCAAGGAAAAGGTTGAGAGTGTGCTTTCAACAATCAGCTTTAGTAATCATAAGAAAGGCATTTTGTAAGCTGCAAGGATCACTGAAATTTTAAGAACTCACCAACAAAGAGAAGGCAGCTATTATGATGGCATCTATACACACTTGTTCATAGGCAAGCACCTTCAAATAGGTAGTCAGTTCCAACAACACTGCTCTGCCCATAAAGCTTCTAGGAACAGTCATACCTTTCTGTTAGCGCATCTTGACAAACTCTTAGAGATGCACACTTTGTTGGTGAAGCCTGACTTATTGACCAGATTGCTATATTTTGGATGCATCATTGTCCTCTGAAATTATTTCCTGACACCACCAAAATGCTACTTTTGTGGAACCAAAGATGTGATCCATGCTGAAGTTTCAGGTATGGACTTTATTGATTCAGGTATTTCACTTAATGAAACTTGATTTCAGCTCTGCAGGTGTTATTGTATCTGACAGGCAGCCTGAATGAATGTGTGAAGTGTCACTCTATGGTCATTGACAGAATACACCAAGAGGGGTTCCTTCTGTAGTGGTGAAAATATTTTGGAAGTCAGTAGAGGTGGTAGCTCACAACACTGTGAATGTACTAAGTGCTAAGTGCCACTGAATTGTTCCCCTTGAAGGACTTAATTTTATGTCATGTGAATTTCACTACAATTAAAAAAATGTTTAAAACATTTGAAATCAGAGAAATGTAATATTAGAGAGGGCTTGGAGCCCACCTAGTCCAGCACATAGTTGAGGAAGAACACCCCTCAGGATTACTAAAGTTATATGCAACATTTCTGTTAATTGATACATAAGCATAGGAAAGTTTATTGGTCATCTGTAATGAATGAATGACACCAAATAAGCCCTACTAAGAATTTTTAGTATTTTTTTAATACTCAGAGTTCTTTAATACTATTAAATGGAAGGGTGAAAAAGAGAATGATTGACCATTTTTTGGATCCAGCACAGCAAAGAATGTTTTTAAAATATTTTGGGCAGTGACTCCTCCTAGAAAATATGGCGACATCCTCTCTTCCCTGGCAAAATCTAATTGGTTTTTTCACAGGAACTTTCTCAAAGCCAGGGGTTCATCTCCTGTTTCTATTAAAAGTTAAACAGTATTGCTGGATGAGTGCAATACTACATTTACTAAGGCACATTGCGATTCTTCTGAAAGTTATATCTGTATGTAAAGCTTCAGGAACCAAAGAGGAAGATGAAGACACAAAGCATATGAAAAATCAAAACGATTTTGGCTCAGAGTTTGGTGTTATTTCCTCATGGTATTTCCAGATTCTTTCTGAGTGGCTGACCTCCTTTCCCTGTCAGACAGCGAATGGACCATGGTCAGTTTCTTCCAGTCTGGGCCCCTGGGCTTGTGGTGGGTGGCAGGGGGAGGGGGCGGGTGTTGGCTGCCTCTTTTTTTGTTTTTGAAACAGGGTCTCACTCTGTCACCCAGGCTGGAATGCAGTGGTGGAATCTCGGCTCACCACAACCTCTGCAGACCTCCTGAATTCAAGCAATCCTCCCACCTCAGCCTCCTGAGTAGCTGGGACTACAGGTGCATGCCTCCACGCCCAGTGAATTTTTGTACTTTTTAATAGAAACCGGGTTTCACCATGTTGGTCAGGCTGGTCTTGAACTCCTGAGCTCAAGTGATCCACCTGCCTCGGCCTCCCAAAGTGCTAGGATTACAGGTGTGAGCCACTGCGCCCAGCCGGCTGCCCCTTATTTATGGTTGTGATGGGGGAAGCCAGAGATAAGAGACCAGGAATTGCAATTCTGACAGAGAGCTGACAGCTAAAACTAGAATAGCAAGTCTAACACTACGGCCAGGATGCAGGGACCTGGCTGGAGTAAGCTGAGATTCCATGCTTAAGGAAGAAGCTGAGAAGGTGAGCAGCACCCACAGAGCAGGTGAATGAAAGTGGCCTGGGAATCCTGAAGAGGAATGGTGATGCCCCTGGTGACTTTATTGAACATCCCTGCATGGGTCTGGGTGGGTATGCAGGGGTGAGGGTTGTCAAAAAGAACCCCAGTGGTACAGATGTGGGGAAATCTAAGACCCAGAAAAGGGGCCAGGAGTCAACACCTGGCATCATCTAAGTATACCTCAAGAAATGTCAGCATCTGTCTGATAAGATGGGGCACAACTCTTGATACTCTGAGTAAATATTTCACATTTTCACAATAGAAATCTCACCTTAAAATATTCTTTTCAAACAAAATCACCTTTAGACTTTTAAATGCAACAATATCACAGAAGGATTTGCTCATCCAAGTGAATGTTGCATATTTATCTCAGCTATTCCATAAATAAAATAGTTAATTATATACCCTTCCCAGCTCCTGGGGGGGAAGTTATTTTAACAGGGTGTGCATGTTAAGATTCTTAGTAGAAAACTATGCAAGCATTTTTCTAAACATGATTTCTAAAAACTTTAAATTGTTTACAAAACCTTCCTAAATATGTACAGTTATATTCTCTACCAAAGTCCCCTTGAAAGGCGTGTTTATAAGGTCATGAAATTATTTTAGTATGAAGAGTAAAATGAGAATAATAAGAATATCAAAAGAAATAAAACTTGTAGATAAAATACTAGACACAGCATCTGACTGCATGATTTATTGGATCACTAGGGAGCTCTCACGAATGTATGGGCATAGAATCTGGTGAGATGTTTAATTTATGGTGAATTGGCAGAGAACAAGAAAATAGGCTATCTACTGTGAATTCTGAATTCATGGGGGAATAAGGTGGATAATTTTAAACTCACCACTTCTGCCTCCTGTGATGCCCCCAATCTCATGCCAAACAAGTGAAGTTTGAAAGAAAAGCAAAAGTGATTAGAAAGAATAAAGAGGTATTTAAAAAAAAAAAAAAAAGTAATGTCTCTTTCAATAAGGCTAATCATTGAACTCAACGAGAGTACATGAAGGGAAAAAATGTCAAATGTTAGAGGCCCATTTACCATAAAGCAAATAATATGGTAATAATGTCAAATGTTTGAGGGGACATTTTTCTGTTTATCTTCGTGTCAACTATAACTGGTGGTGGTGAGTGAGGAGATGGTAGAAGCTGAGAGTCCATGCAATTATTATTCCCTTGAGCCGAGTGAGGTGCAAAATCCATTACGTTCCCTTCCCATCTCCACCTGACGCCTGACTCTGAGTCACCATGTGATGCTCCCACCAGTAGAGTGGGAGTTATTTTTCTGGAATCTGAAGAAAAAAAGGAATAGACATTTTCCACACATTTTTTTACCCTGAAGCAAGTTGGGAACTTATTTTCTTATCCACAACAGAGCTGACAGCTTTAAGAGCAAAGAGGAAAGAAGGGTGAGATGACTCTTCAGCACAGGCTGGAAAAGGAGGAGGAAACTCTGTGATCCTGTCCATGTGGCTCCCCAGTGACTCGGCAGGGGGCAGGGGGAAATAGAGGTCAAAGAGACAGTGTGCCCCTCTAGCTAATCTCGGTTTCAAATGCCAGGTCCGACAGTCAGGTGAAATGGAATCCAGCAGAGTTGCTGTGGTCATTAACTTACTCTGTCTTGAGGAGAACACCCATCTCATTAGATTTGAAAGCCATTTTTCCAGGCCAGTAACCTCTGGAGGAATCCGGGGCTGATGACAGTGTAAAACAGAAATAAGCATGATCATCTGCAGTGACCACAGTGGCAAGGTGGAAGAGGGGGAGCCAGCTGTGGTGGTTGTAAAAGGGTATGAAATAGATGGCTTTGAGGAATTTGAATCTGGGAAAGCCAGAAGAATTCCAAGCCACCTTATCTAGACTTCTTTTTTTTTTTTTTTCAAACTCCAAATCATTGCCCCCTGGCTCTGTCCCCTCCCCTTCGCTGTCCCCAGAGTACTGATTTCTAGCAGGTCAGCTAAAACACACAGAGGGCCTGAAGCTGAATCATCAGAATACACAGCCACCCCCAACACTGCATCTACAGATTGCTGGCTTCTGATTACCAGGAGATGTATACCCCTGCAGAGTCCTGTGGCCATGCATGGCTGCTGAAGATGCTGTCCACAGACCGTTGTTTTTGTAGAGATTTGCAGCGATGTCATTTTTTTCATGACCATGTAAACATTCATCGAGGTAGACAAAGAATAGAGATCCCCAGGTGCTCCCATTTATTAATGGCAGCACTGCTAATTATTGTTATTTTTCAAGAGTATACTGGCACTGCAAGAGCTAAATAAAATGATCATGCCCCTTAAGCTAAGTATTCCCACCTTGGGGAATTGTCTAAAGAAAATAGCATTTAAGCCTACTTGTACAAGGATGTTTATAGCCACTCTATTTGTAATAGCACATAACTGGAAACAACCCAAATACTCAACAATTAGGGGGTGATTAAGCAAACTTTAGAACTTTAATATGGTAATAAAGTCTGTGGCAATGAAAATGATGAATATCTGGACTATGTAAATACTTAGAAAGCCTATGTAAAACAATGCTGTATTAAAAAGGAGACCACACAATATTCCAAGTATAATATAAAATGTTATTATGATATGAATATCATAACCTAGCAATGATAAGAATAGAAAAGACCACAGTCTCATACAATTAGTTCTCAGAGTGAATGAGGACTTTGAATTTTTAAGGTAATTTAAGGTGGTCTTTTTTTTCACATAAAATGTAAAGCTATTTTAAAATGTAATATTTCAAGATAGTATCATTACTTTGGCATAGAAAGCATTGAAACTGTCCATATAGTCTACCCACTCATCTGCCGTGTACGTTTGATCTATACCACAGGATCAACATGAATTGGTGACCCTGGAGAAGTCAGTAGGTTAAAACGATATATAACTGACATTACCTAAAAGTAAGACCTAACGTTGCCTTCGGTAATAATATTCACCATTTGAATCAAGATATAAATCAAGGCCAAGAATTTTATAGACAAATAAGCAAAGGGAGACTCAGAGTCGGAAGACTGGATCTGAGTTAGAAGCACAGGACAGGTGAGGGATCTGTGGGAAGATGGTTGGGATCATAGAGGTATAGATCAGGGAGGGAACAGCCAGATCCAAAGACTGGAATAGAGAATCGACCGAGAAGCAGACCTCATCCAGGGCTTTATGCACCGGGCTATCCCAAGGGCAGCTTCATTCTCCTTAGTATTTGTTTTCAGATTTCAGAGAATAGTGCCACAGCTACCCCTTGGGAAGGACCCATCTTAAGTTTTCTAGAAAGGATCCACATACCATTCTAATCAGGTTGCGTTGCAGGTAAGAGGCCATGTGAATTCTGAGATTCAGATGAACAGTATTATTTTCAGTGATGGACACCGCGGTATATGGTCTATGTCATATTATTAGAAATATTTTATTTCCTACTCCTGGAATAAATCACATAGCTAATTGGAACAAAATGCATAAAACCTTCAAATGTCATGCTTCACTGAGCATTTAGCAGGAGTGCTTGGATCTAGAATTATTCATGCAGGGATTTCCTTATGAATGCAGTGGTTAGTCAGACTCCAGACTCCCTCTTTGTGGCTTCTCCTCTGGGAAGTGGCATCCTTTTTCACTCTGCTCTCTGTTGGTGAAGTCCTACGAGAGAAGAGAAGTCAAAGCCCTCTGTTGGAGGTTGACAAAGCTCTGTTCACCCTTGGGGTTTTTCTATGACTGCTTTTCCGATTTCATAGCAGTAAACTCTTAACAACTGTTCAAATCAACAACAACCATTGATTCATGGGTGCTACGTTGAAAGCAATTTCCCCTGCTCATTTCCAGTTGTTCCCACTACTCAGCTTTTCTGAGTCACTATAGCTATTAAATCAACACAGATGCAAATGGCAGGACTGTCTCCTACCCTGAATTTGGATCAGCTTTGAAATTACAAAAGAGCTATTGACCCTAGATCATTCCTGTTAGTGTGAAGTAGTATAAAAAAGACAGTTTTTTAGAAAATCTGGGCTTTAGTTCCAACCTTGGGTAAGTTTTTCACAACAGGGAATCTCAGAAACCTCGCCTGTTACACAGGAATAATAGCATCACTTGTCTTACAGAATTGTGATGAAGGTCAAATGAAATAAATATGGGGAAGTGGTAATTAAACTATATAGCATCATTTGATTCTGTTTCAGAGAATGGTGCTTTGGTAGCTACTGTGTTCATTTTCTATGTTGGCTGCAATCGTACTACCCTTATTCAGAGCTTACTTAATAATATGACCTCAGGTTACTGACGAAAATTCTACTTCTCCTTTGAGTTTCTTTCTATGTTATAATAATGATTTTAGTAAGTTAAATGGTAACTTGACATAGTTAAGAGAGAGACAGTAATAAATGTAACCTACTATATCTTCATTCCTTTGTCTCATATGTTAGCAGAGTGGCATTTAGGCACATGGAATATTTGTAACTGAAATATCAAGGATATACTGTTTGGTAACTTCCCTTTTGATTGCATAGAAGTATCTACTAATATTTCTTTTCAAAACCTACTTTCTTAGCAACGTTAATTCTCATCTGCAACCCAGAAAGTACTGAAGTAAGCAGGAATGGTTCTTACCCCTGGCTGCAATTAGAAATATCTGACAAGCTTGGCACACTCCATGCGTGAGTCCGTTCCCAGACCCGGAGATTCTGATTTAATTGGCTTGGGGAGGTCTCAGAAGGGGTGTGTTTTTTTGTTGTTTGTTTGTTTTGTTTTGTTTTTTAACCTCTACATGTGATTCAAATATACAGTTAAGACTGAGGCCCACTACTTTGCATTTTGATTAACTAGAAGTAGGAAATCCTTGGGATCTGATTATGGCCTGGTCAGTCTGTATTTTGACCAGCTAGAAGGCCATCAGTAGCCAGGATGCCTAAATTCGCTGTGGACAGGCAAGTGTGAAATATCAGGAAAAACACAGCCTTTGGAGGCAGCATGGGGTGAAATCTGGATTTGCTCCATCCTAACAGTGTTGCTATGGACAAGTGACCTGACCTCAGTGTGTCTTATCTGTCACATGGAGATAAGAGCACCTATCTTGTAGGGCTGCTGTGAGGTTTAAATCAGGAAGTATATGTACTAGCAGGTACTAAAAAATGATAGCTCCTTAGGTAAGTAATGCAACAAACCAGGTCCCTATTTCCTCATCAGAAATGAACAAACTGAATAAGAAGGTCAGAAAAAAATGACCTCGATGCTAATGCAAGGGAGTAGGATGTACCAGCCAAATCAAATAAAAACTTTCTGGTTCTATGTATTTGATTCTATTTGTCTTGAAATAATGAGAGCATAAATGGTACTTCTCTTTTTGTCTGAAGTCTCTGCCGAAGCCTCAAAGCTGACATATTAAGACTCGCCATCACATTTTCAAGAGAGGTGCTTCCCCATCCATTCTGGACATGCCATGGTAGAGCAAACTTGGTTCTGTGACCCCTATCCCAACACCATTCCAGGACAGGGCATGCTGCCAAATGCTGCCGAACCAGAGCCGTCTTTAAAGGATCTTTCCCAAGACGACTCCCTTGAGGGTGGAGCAGCCTTAACCCAAAGGTTAGGAGCAGAGAGGAGGTCAGCTGGAGAGTCTATCACCTGTCAGAGATGAGTACTGTTCAGGGGATCCTGGGGATGCAGCATTGAGTGGGTGGTGATAGGCAGAGAGGAGACCTTGAACTTGCCCCAAGAGCCAAAGAACCAGCATTTGGGCCACTTCCAAAAATGTTGATACCAGATTACAGTACCCCCATTCAGGCTGGACCTTGGTGTCTTGCTTGAATGCCTAGACTTCTTCCTGGCGCTGGTGGAGCCAGAAGTGGCACAGTGAGTAAGGTATAGCGGAGAGGAAAAGAGAAAAGTGGAATAGTGGTGCAAAAGGAGATGCCCCACCCCTTTCTGACCCCTGACCAGGTCTGAGCTGGGAAATAGAGTTTCTTTCAATTAGATGAGAGATTGGAGATTTAATTTAGATCAGTAGTCCCCAACCTTTTTGGCAGCAGGGACCAGTTTCGTGGAAGACAATTTTTCCACAGTCCAGAGGTGGGCGGGGGGTAAGTGTTTTTGAGATGATTCAAGCACATTATACTTATTGTGCACCTTGTTTATATTATTATTACATTGTAATATATAAGGGAATAATTCTACAACTTGCCATAATGTAGCATCAGTGGGAGCCCTGAGCTTGTTTTTCTGCAACTAGAGGGTCCCATCTGGGGGTGATGGGAGACAGTGACAGATCATCAGACATTAGGGTCTCATAAGGAGCATGCAACCTAGATCCCTTACGTGAACAGTTCACAATCGGGTTCATGTTCCTGTGAGAATCTAATGTCACTGCTGATCTGACAGGAGGAAGAGTTCAGGTGGTAATGGGAGCGATGAGGAGCAGCTATAAATACCATTGAAGCTTCACTCATTGCCCACCAGTCACCTCCTGCTGTGTGGCCAGGCCACAGACTGGTACCAGTCCATGACCCAGGGGTTGGGGACCCCTAATTTAGATGATACTTGGCTTTTCCATAACTTGAAAATGAGACCCTTGTAACATCCCAAAGTGACCAGAAAATTTATAGGAGGAACCTAAGATAATGACCAAGGGAGAGGAAGGGAGAACCAATAAAACAGATTCAAAGTAAAATAGTGTCAGAAGAAGTAATCATATTTCATGACTGTCTTCTGCCAAGTCCAGTCCATTCCATATTCCCGTGTATATTTTCTCCCAGTTAGAGGGTCAGTTGTCCCTTGGCACTTCCAGAGATGACTTGAAATGGCATCAGGACTCTTCTGACACATATCGTTCTAGTCCTGTAACAGCTCCCTTGATTTCTTTCAAGCTAAAGACTTCCCTGACATTTTTTAAATTGGTGCGAGCCGTTAACTTGCATGTCACATAACTTATTTAATTCTTATTTAGTTTGAGGCATCAGAAGACAGGTCACTACATCACTTCTAGTTTTTTTCTGCAGCCTAAGCAGAAAGATATCACCATATCTTTGTGGCTTTGTCATATAGCCCTTTTCTCCCGATGACAGTCCTGACCTCATCATTTATACAAGTATATAGAGAAAGTTAGAAGCATAGGTTTGAGAGTCAGACTGATGTGAGTTTTAACCCTGGCTCTGTCACCAAGTATGCCTTATTTGTGTGTTCCTTAACCTCTCTAAGCTTGGCTTTCTCACCAACAACACGGCTGTAATATCTGCTTTATAGGATTGTCTTAAGGATTAAATGATAGAGTATAAACAAAGCCTTTGGCACATTCTATGGTTCATAAATTCTAGAGAAGAGTGGATTCTAATATAATAATGATGATGGTGATAGTTACAATAATAACTATTAATATTGAAAGGATGTTGCCACAGCAAACTGCTGTATTCATTATTGGGGTAATAATAACACCAATACCAAATGCCAGTGCCAGTACCCAATACCAAAAAGGCACTTTCCTTTAGTACATACTGGAAAAGAGGAATGTTATTGTAGATCCCTCCAGAGTTTTCCATCCCTTTCCTCCTTTCCTCCCCCACAGCTCCCAGCTCCACCATGGATCAGCAGTCACTTGTGCCCAGTGGTTACAGTCTGGAAATTTTAGACACGGGCCCCTTGGAACAGTGTCTTCAAATCTGCAGAAAGAAGGGTGACCATGCAGTAGGCCCACTCCTCTTGTCCTTATTCTTTTCTTTGCTACACAACCACCACCATGCAAAGACAGACAAGTGGTTCAAACTTCTCTGGGGATTAGTAATAACTAAAGAGAATTACAGGAGACAGGAGTTTTGTTTTGTTTGTTTGTTTTAACCTAACTGTTTATTTCATCAGCTTATCCCCTAGTCTGATAAATCCTTTCACTGCTGCACCTTGATGGCACGCTCAATTCCTAGTCTTGCTCTCTTCACTCGGGTTGTCTGCCTCTCCTTTTACGTATCTACTATCATTTCAATCCCCCTCTTGAGAAATAAATTCTGCCCAGTGAGTCAGACTTACCTTTTTCTGAGCTCTGTTTCCCCAAGCCTGGGGAAACTCTAGAATTACTCCAGAATACTCTAGAATACTCTAGAATTATTCTCCACTGGGACTCAAAATAGGAATTCAGGGTGGGCTTTGGTAATCTACATCTGCTGGCACAGAGAGGCCAGGAGGGGCACTGCCAGTCTGGTTTCATCTGAGATGTCTCCACCTGGGTAAGCTGTGGCTACACTTTCCTATTCTTCCCTGACTCTAACAAATAACTGTTGGGACTGTCCATCTCTACCACCATCCCCATCCTACCCTCAACACAAAACCATACGCTTTCCATGCACAAACTAACATTCTTAGAGGCAAGGCTTGGAAAGCATGGAGGAAGTAAGGCATTTCTCTGAAAGGTGAAAGACCCATCCCTCCCACCTCTTCTTCAAAATGGAATTAGTGTCCACATTCTTGTGTAAAGCCTGGTTAGCTCCTTCCATCAAAACCTTTTCCTCCTTTTTCTGTCTAATTGTGCCATTCATTGTTGGAAAGCCTGGTTAGCTCCTTCCATCAAAACTTTTTCCTCCTTTTTCTGTCTAATTTGCCATTTATTGTTCTAACAGGACTTTTTTTTAAAATATCAATTTTGTACCTTTTAATGGCTGTTCCCTAAGCTACAAAAACACCAAGCCAAAGCTTTGAAATTATATTTTGTATTGACCTAACTAAGTCTTAAACAAGGTGCTTCCCTTTTTCCCTAGTTATATTATTACATTATTTTCTTCTAGTTGCCCTTTTATGTTGACGTGGCAAAATTCAAGGCTCTACTCTAGATTTCTATTTGCTAGAACCGTGTCAGGAGATGAATACAAATTATTGTTTATCCACCAAACACTTACACAGCACTTCCTATGTGCCAGGCTGTGCTCTAAGTGTTTTATAAACATTAGCACATTTAATCCTCATGAAAACTCTATAGATAGGCATTATCATCACCTCCACTTACACAGGGGGAAACTAAAGCACAGAGAGGTTAAGTAACCCAACTAAAGTTACCCAGCTAGTGAGTGGTAGGATTCAGGCAGCTTTGACCGGTAGACACTATCTTACCTGGCTTTGTCATCCAAACTAGTTTCACCATTTTTATCACACTGAAAAAAAAATCCAGATGTAGGTAATTTTATCATTGTTTTTAGATCTCGAACGAAATTAGACCCTAAAATGGCTACATGGTTTTTCCAAGTCATAATTGGCCAAATCTCAAACTCAGAAAAGTACTTGTATAAATCCACAATCTAGCTACAGTAGACTGCCTTCTGCCTGCCTGCGTCTACTCAATGTAGTCTCTGAAGATAAACATGAAGGAAATTTTGCTATAGAATTTTATTTCCTCATTCAACTTTGCTATCAATACAGTCATTTGATCAGACTTTTAACTAATGCAGAGCACATGTGCCCAGAGGATCCTGTAATGAATCCTTTTTGTAAAATATAGAGAAAACTATAAATTATTTCCACGTAAAGTGAGCATAGATCAAGGCTGCTATATTCCTATGAGCATTGTGGTTTACCCTTAACCAAAATTGTATTTTCTCCTTGTAAACAAGGATGAAAATTACATTGTTTTGACCCTTAGATCACTAGATCTTGTATTTTATTTATATATTTCTCAAAAGAATTCACAAAGTTATACAGTCATTTAACCTGCTCCTAGAAAAAAAGAAAAGATAAAAAAGCAAAAATACTGGGCATGTAATAGACATGCAGTAACTACTTCTTTATGGATTGGATTATTGAACTATTCATACTTTGATCATTATTTAGTGCAATTTATGACTTTTAAGAGGCCATTTATCAATAACTCCTGAATGATTTTCCAAAACAAGTGCAAATCAAAAAAAAAAAAAAAAAAAGAACAATATAATCTCTCTGATGGGATCCTGGTTATTGTGGTATTGATCATACCCTCTCATGATACAGGCATTATTAACTAAAGGTGAAGAAAGCAAAGATACTATATACATTTCTCACATCGAGACTTAAGCCCTCTTGAGCTAAAATTTCCCACCTTTGCCCTGTAGACGTCTCTCCAAAATCAATCACAATGTACTTGTTAAACACCTACTATGAGCAGATTAGTCGATTGCACATTAGAGATTCCAAAATAAATAAGGCATGGCCCCTGGCTCCAAGGAGTTTGTAGTTTACTGAAAAAGACAGAATTACAAACAAATACCAAGGATATTTTGATATAAGTACTGGTAAAGCTGCCTATAAGATACTAAAGTGGTACAAAGAGGGAGTAATCCATTGACCAGAATGGGTCAGCAGTAATGTACAGGGAACTTCTTTCTTTTAGTTAGGTCTTGAGGGATAAGTAGGAGCCAGTTGAACAATGTCCTAAAAGAGCATTTTAGGATACAAAACTTGGCAGGAACCAGATGGTAGAACACCTTGTAAACCATGAAAATAGTTTGGACTTTGTTGACCATTTCTAACGGTAAGACACTGTTAAAGAATTTGAGTGGAAGAATAATGGGATTTAGTTTCCCTTCTGGAAAGGATATTATGGTTACAATTGGCTGGATAGACATAGAGCCCCAGCCTGCAGACAGGGAGGTCAGTTAGAAAATATTCTAAAAGCTCAAAACAAAGACATTCAGGAACAAAAGCAAGATGGGGAACAGAATTTTTTTTTTTTAAACTAAGGAGGTAAAATGGATAGAATTGGGGAGATGAAGAAAGAGGAAATAAAGGAAGATAACTACTCACTTATGTGGTTCTGGGAGAATAGTGCTATTCTCCGAGCTTAGGACAGAATTTATCAGTTAAGGTGCTGTCAGCAGCAAATAACAGAAATTTCAACGAAAATAATATAAACCGAAAAGGAATTTATTTTCTCAACCACAAGTGTGGAAGTCAGGTAAGCCCAGAATTAGTCAACTGAGCAAATCCACCAGGGCCCAAGCTCCCTTTCCCTCCGTCTTTTCACTCTCCATGCTGCTGGCAGGCCTAGGATAGTGCCCACAGTTGCAGGCGTCAACACGTGGCAGCATAAAGGGAGCATCGTGCACCTAGTGCTGCTTTTTCAGGTAAAGGAAGCCATTTCCAGAATCTCACAGCAGATCTCAAGTCACAGTGCCAGAATGGAGTCAAATGCTCCTGCCTCTCCCAATCGCTGACGAAGGAAAGGCGCCCCCGGAGTGGCTTAGATCACTGTGACTGCTGGGGCTGGTTTGGCCCGTCCTGGATCACGGGGAGGGTACAGATAGGAACAAAATGCTGTTACTAAGGAAGGGTTAGAGAAGAATAACGCCAGGTAGGAACTAGAATTAACGTGGTCTACTGCTGGGAAGATGATTACTTTGGATTTTCTTCCACATTTCCAATTGTGTAGGCAAGGTGCATGGAGGAGAAGGAAAACTCTAAAAGTAAAGTGGTAAGTAAAATTTCCCCAATATACATAACCCACATCATCAATGTTTTGGAGACTCAGGAGATAAAGCAGACATCTTCGATCATTTTTATTTTTAGAAACAAAAAATTCAGCCCCCTAACCTGATGTTTGACTTGCATGGCGTCTAGTCCCAGATACTTAGCAAACATATGAATAATGGACATTCATTTGCCTTCTGCAAATGTTACAGGCCACAGACTGTGTCTCTCTATAAATTCCCTGAACACATTTCCTCTTTCAAAAACTCTCCTTTCACTCCCTCCGCATAGGAAGAGATGAAGCAATCAGACCTGACACTTTACCACTCAGCAGATTCCCTTTTACTTCAAAACTAGCCCATGTTTCAAATGAGATTTTCCAAAAAGGGGAAATTTAGGATTCTCCACCACCAGATATTTTAGTGGAAAAGCCACAGCAAACATATGATGCGCTTTTTGCTACTTCAAACCCCATATGCACCTCGGAATTCTAAGTCCTCTGAGCCGTTCTCACATTCTAGGACTCTGCTTCTAACTGCTTTGAAATATTTCTAGTATTCCTTGAAACACAAACGTGTTCTTCTGAGTTTAACACTAGTCTGATTCAATTATTTTTCAGCTTTATTATCACTGAATAAACTAAAACCTTACAGCGAGCCTAATGAATGTATGTTTTATTCAAATAAGTCTGCTTGAATTTGATGTTTTTAATAAAGAAATACACCGTCTGGAACATGTTGCTTTAGTTCAGGAAGTAAAAGAATAAAATTCTTTCTGTTGATTTACTGTTGCGTAAAAAATTGTAAGAGAAGTGCCAACTACTTTGTTGTACTTCGTATAACAATAACCAGAGCATTTAATAAACAAACCATATGTTGAAAATTCCCTCATTTAGCAGGAACCCAATTGAAGTGATAGTTTCGAATTCTGACTCCTCCCCAGCCAACCTAACAGAACAGAAAACCAGAAAGCTTTGCTGCATACCCGTTATTCTCCTCAACCTTGAAATTTATACATAAGGCATTTAGTAAAGCCCCTTTGATGTAATAGAAAGGTCAATTGCATTGTCATTGTTTTTCTAACATGCTATTTGTTGAGCAAATCCTTTTTATTTCTCTTCCAAAAAAGTTTAGGTTGGAATGCACTAATGTGATAAGCTGTTGACTTTCATCCTGGTCATTTAATTCCACAAAGTCAAAATGATCAAAGACTAAGCGATTTCTCACCTTGCTTTAATCTTGCTGCCTCCATGGAAGAGGGAAGGTAAACAGTCACACAAAGCTCCAATTACCAATATCAAGATAAAAAAGAAATAGCTTTCCTTTTCCCATCTTTGAAATTATAGATGGATGTATGTAAAATACATTTCATAGCCTCAAGTCCTTTCTTTCTGATTGCCAACCATTGATTCTGAACAAGAACAAATAACATGGATGAGTAGAAGGAGAGGTAACCCGGTTACTAGGTAGTCTTAGTGAGTACCATGGTAGCACGGTGCCCTTTGGACAGGCTTCTACTACCAAACTCAGCTGCCCTTTGCTTTTTTATTATTTCAATTAAAGTTCTATTGGAAAACTATGATTTATACTTTCCCATGAACCTATGTAGAAGATATGTGGTTAAGAGAATTAAAGAGAGCCAAAACTCTAAGGCAAGACAGAAATAATTTCATATTATTTTCTCCAAAACAGAAACCTAAGGGGAAGAGTATTCTGTGACCACATGACACCAATGGTCCCTTTTGAAAATTTTAATTAGGAAAAACCACCCAAATAACTCACTTTTGCATGTGGGCTGCCTCCTTTCTGCCCCGGTGAAAGTCATCATTGCTTTTTTGGCAGAATTGCCCTTGTGTTTGCCTGAATTCACTAAAATAATTGGTTATTTTATATCTGCCTTAAAAATAACTCCCTCCCCAAACCATTTTTTTTCCCTGTTCTTTGGTAATATTCAGGACATTTACTCAAGTCTTAGAATCAATCCAGTGCTGTACTCTGAGGAGAATCCTAATGCCTTCACTCATTTCTGTGCTAAGATAGGTTGCCCCCACAGCCTCTACCAACAGGAATCCATGCTGGTTGGTTTTCTCATTTTTCACAGGAAACTGACAGTCCTACCACCGGTTGATTTAAATTCTAAAGCTTATAGATCCATCACCAATCAGCATTATAGAAAACTAGCTCTCCAAGGTTTCCTCCGGAAAATGAACTTTGAATGGTCAGCAATGCAGATATTTCTAGCACCAGATAAAAGAGTGATTTAAGAGAAAATGGAGGGTAATTGACTCATTCATGTATTCATATCCTGGGCAATGCATTCATGTCTCAATGATCTGGTTTCTCCTGAAATTGACTTCACTAAATTGTGCTTTAATGTTTATTCACGGCTTTCAGTTGATTTAATAACCGGTTATGTAAAATACACTTCAACTTTTGGATAGTGCTCATTATATAATTTAGTCGTCCCTCTGTATGCACAAATTATTCTACAATTTAATGTCAAAATAACTTAGTCTCCGTGAGAAACTGATACATGTATTACTTTCTGATTTTTTTTTAAAGTATGTGACTAACTTGTCACATTTCTTACCTTTGCACTGGCTGCCAGGAAGCTCAATGCAAATCTAAACAAGGCCTGTGGCTATTAGTGACAATAATAATTTTTATGATTAACTTATTTGATTGTTTCATAAATCGGGTCTGATTTTTCACTTTTCTATGTGCCTTATGATTATATCTTCTGCCTTATATCCTTGAAGTATTTTTTGGTAAGAGATGATATGTCTGAAAATGCAAAAATTAAATTTTTCTTATCTTGGCATAATAACATTTTCTCATTCTAAAACATATGAAAGTTTTATAGGCCAAATACAGTGGCTCACGTCTGTAATCCCAGCACTTTGAGAGGCTGAGGTGGGCAGATCACTTGAGACCAGGAGTTTGAGACTAGCCTGGCCAACATGGCAAAACCCCATCTCTACTAAAAATACAAAAAAATTAGCCGGATATGGTGGTGCTTGCCTGTAATCCCAGCTACTCAGGAGGCTGAGGCACAAAAATTGCTTGAACCCAGGAAGCGGAGGTTGCAGTGAGCTGAGATTGCGCCACTACACTCCAGCCTGGGTGACAGAGTGAGACTGTGCCTCAAAAAATAATAATAAAACATATGAAGGTTTTATAAAGAAATTGTAATCAAATATTTTATCTTTTATGTTAAAAATATTGAAGAACAGAAATGAATATGATAGATTATAGT
Organism: Theropithecus gelada; assembly: GCF_003255815.1. Lineage (NCBI taxonomy): Eukaryota > Metazoa > Chordata > Mammalia > Primates > Cercopithecidae > Theropithecus > Theropithecus gelada. The sequence continues at coordinate 44,230,184 of NC_037680.1, forward strand.
AGACATTAGCAAGCAATTAGTAAAATTAAAGATTTTTCTCCAGTGAGGCTAGGTTGATGCAGGAGACTGCAGGAACATTTTCTTTTCTTTTTAAATTGAGCATTTTTTTCTTCAGCTTTTATTTTAAGTTTTGAGGTACATGTGCAGGACGTGCAGGTTGGTTACATAGGTAAACGTGTGCCATGGTGGCTTGCTGTACAGATCAACCCATCACTAGGTATTAAGCCCAGCATCCCTTAGCTAATCTTTCTAATGCTCTTCCTCCTCCTATCCCCCAAAAGGCTCCAGTGTGTGTTGTTCCCCCATCCATGTCTCCATGTGTTCTCATCATTAGCTCCCACTTATAAGTGAGAACATGTGTTATTTGGTTTTCTGTTCCTGCTTGAGTTTGCTGAGGATAACGACTTCCAGCTCCATCCATGTTTCTGCAAAGGACACTAACTCATTCCTTTTTATGGCTGCATAGTATTCCATGATGTATATTTACCACATTTTCTTTATCCAGTCTGTCATTGATGGACATTTTGGGTTGATTCCATGTCTTTGCTATTGTGAATAGTGCTGGAATGAATATACGAGTGCATGTATCTTTATAATAGGATGATTTATATTCCTTTGGGTATATACCCAGTAATGGGATTGCTGGGTCAAATGGTATTTCTGCTTCTAGATCTTTGAGGAATTGCCACACTGTCTTCCACAGTGGTTGAACTAATTTACACTCCCACCAACAGTGTAAATATTAGACCTTTGTCAGATGGATAGATTGCAAAAATTTTCCATTCTGTAGGTTGTCTGTTTGCTCTGATAATAGTTTCTTTTGCCGTGAAGAAGCTCTTTGGTTTAATTAAATCCCATTTGTCAATTTTAGCTTCTGTTGCAATTGCTTTTGGTGTTTTCATCATGAAATCTTTGCCTTTGCCTATGTCCTGAATGGTATTGCCTAGGTTTTCTTCTAGGGTTTTTATGGTCTTGGGTTTTACCTTTAAGTCTTTAATCCATCTTGAGTTAATTTTTGTATAAGGTGTAAGGGAGGGGTCCAATTTTAATTTTCTGCATATGACTAGCTAGTTCTCCCAGCACCATTTATTAAATAGGGAATCCTTTCCCCATTGCTTGTTTTTGTTGGGTTAGTTGAAGATAGATGGTTGTAGGTGTGGTGTGGGTCTTATTTCTGAGTTCTCTGTTATGTTCTATTGGTCTATGTGTCTATTTTTATACCACTACCATGCTGTTTTGGTTACTTTAGCCCTGTAGTATAGTTTGAAATCAGGTAGCATGATGCCTCCAACTTTGTTCTTTTTGCTTAGGATTGTCTTGGCTATTGAAGCTCTTTTTTGGTTTGCAGGAACATTTTCAAGAGGCCATAAAGTAGAGGATAGTTTTGGCAATTTTTTCACATCACCTTACATATGCTATCATTATACCACTAAATTACAGTCAGATTGTCTATATTTCTGACTTTTCTAAAAACTGTTGTCTTCTTGAGGGTATGACCCATTATTTAGTCATTCCCAGTAGATACCATGATATGTGACCCATAGTAGGGCTTCAAGAAATATTTCTGAATGTCAAGTGAGTTTTCATATATTCAGAGGCATTCCTGTCTTAATGTTTCAAGGTGCTTTCCAATCCTGTAATTTCAATGAATGCCCTCTTATTTATGTTGCCATAGATACCATTTCCTTAATATAGTACTTGATGCAGCCCCTTGGTTTTGAAATCATTTCACCTGTGAGCAGGACATTATCAGATTTTTGTATTTCAATAGCTTTAGGAGTACAAGTAGTTTTTGATTACATGGATGAATTGTATAGTGATGAAGTCTATACAATTCCAGTGCTCCTGCTGTCCGAACAGTGTACATTGTACCCAATAGGTGATTTTTATATCCTTAACCCCCTCCAACCTCCCCCTTCCAAGTCTCCAAGGTCCATTATGTTACTCTGTATACTTTTGTGTACCCTTGGCTTAGCTCCCTCTTATACATGAGAACATGCAGTAGGACATTTTCAGATTAAAAGAAGCCTGCATCCAAGCATTTCTCTCGTTGTCGATGAAATATACCAAAATCAACTCTTGAAGACAGACTGTCATCTTCAGAACCCAAGAAAAATTAACACAATATATTGCAAAGGATTGTTTTTACTATACTAACTTTTCCTAAAAATAGTGGTGATTATCCAGCACATATAAACAGAGAGTTTGAACAATTGTTTCAAACCAAATCATTAAACTCGATTTTAAGTTTTGAGAAGTCATGCTTTCTAGAGCACTCTAAATGACTCTTAGTGGTTTTATTTCTTGTGTCTGGTGCCTGTTCCTGTCAAGCTGTGATGAGGTTGTAATCTCATTAAGAAATGAGGGGCAAGTTTAAAGCAAATGTTAAAGGACAATCTAATTACTTTGTGAAATGTGAAATGTGTTCAAGACCCACAGACAAAAGTTCTTAGTTTTAACAAAATTTCTGTCTGACTTCAATAAAAAAGTTCTATTAATGCAATGCGTATATACACACATATGTATACACATAGTTTCTCTTCGTTAGAACATATGCTTCACCAGAGCAGCGATTTTTGTCTGTTTTGTACACTAATTTATTCCAAGTACCTAAAATAGGACCTGACTTGAATCTTTTCTCAGTAGACATTTGTTGAATGAATATAAAAAGTTCATGCTGAGTGAAAGATAGAATTTCACTGTTAGCTCTAATGTAGTCCAATTAAACTGTTCCCATCATTTTATTTCATGGACATAAAATCATTGGGACAGGAAGCCCCAGAGGAGAAACATGGAATATACAAGTAGCTCCCAGAATAGTCAGTGCTCAGCATCCTTGTATGATGCCTCCAAAAATTTGGAACCCCAAGATTATTTATCCCCATGATCACATAATCTCTGGAACACTTTCTTACCATTAAGTAGAATGTTTAGGAAGGAAAAACTCCCACCTGAACTATCCTCCCCCCACCCATTATCACTCTACCCTGTTCACAACTTTCCCTTGAAACTTTCTTCCTGACAGAGCAAAATCAAATAAAGCAAAAAGACATACAAGTACAATTAAGTTCCAACCTAAAAGAAAGTACTTAATACACTAAAAGTACTATCTGCCTAGTACTATCTGTGTCTCAGCTTCCCTACCTAACCACAGATCCTTGAGACTTTGAAATGATTCCTCACTGTTGGACAGCCTTTGGAAACTTGGCCTCACACTATTTAAACTCATCTTTTCAGCTTCACAAAAGAGAGATTTCCAGGGAGAAACCAAAAAAAAAAGTCTGTTGATCCTTGTCTCTGTCAGTGACGGTATGGGCAATTGTTGTCTGAATGAGACCAGTTCTTGTTGAGTCCTTAGAGACCATAAAGAGCGTAGATGGACAGGTTTCACGTCTTCACCTAGAGGTCCCAAGGTCATTTAGCTTTGACAGGCAGAGTCTAGAGAAAGCATTTGTAGAAAGGAGACAGCGTCTAAACACCCATGTTTGGAAACCATACATGAGAAATGATTTCAAAAGAACCACTCAGTGAATATATCCATTGAGGGTTGTTTCTATTTGACAGAAATTCATCAGGGTGAAAGGTGAAGGGGCCAATCAGACATGTAAATAATGAGTAAATGCATTATTTAGTACTTGACAAAACAGGCTTTTGGCTAGAATGCACAGTTATAGACATAGTCTTAAATACTGTACTGCAGACATCCGGGCCTGAGGCTCTGAGCATAGATCCTTCAGAGCAATAGTGAAAACAAAACCAGTTGATGTGTATTTGTCGTCTATCAAAGAACCCATCCCTGGAAAATTCACCCCATTTTGTTTGTCTTCCCTCTGAATGAATAAGAGAAATCATCGTAGACATAGGAGATGGAAGAAAAAATGTGAATCTTCGTTTTAAATAATTCATTTCCTCCAGACTACACTTAAAATTTAAAGATCTAGTTTAAACATAAAATGAGAAACTTGAGTCTTATATTTGTGATGTTTTTATTCACTTCGCATCAAAGACTGGTCTCATTCAACTGACTTTATTTTTACTATTGCCCTGAAGGACCTATATTGTCAAAGCCTCAGGCCCTGATGTTTGTAGTACAGTATTCAAGACTGTACTATGACTATGCAATCTAGGCAAGAGTGTGTTTTGTCAAGTAGCAAATAATGCATTATTAAAACCTGACTGGATTCTTCAGAAAAAAATAATAGTGCATCTGCTTTCCATTAAATTTTCTGAAGGACATAAATGTTTTTATTTGCTATGATGGGTTACCTGAATGTCATGCCATAATACAACGTGACAAAACTTAACCCGGAGTGATTCAGCATGGCAACATTTATGGGGAAAGCATTTCAAGTATTTTAGATTGATTTACCATATTAGCAAGCGTTGCCTGGAATTTGCTGCAGCCTCTCAAGTCTAAAGGCATTAAATGTCACATGATTTCAGTGCACGCCTAATACCAAATACCAGCTCTCATAGAGTTACGCTGAAGAGAAGCCACCATGGATCAGCCAACTACAATTTCCTGGTGTCTGACAGACTGGGATTTTTATACAAGCTTTCTGGGGTATCCCTTCACATGTTTGGAGGCAAGAGGCAAGAATCATTCTTTCTCTCTGCACACATAGGCAGCTGTGCCACAGGGCACAGTTGGTTGGGAATATACTGTAGAACTGTAGCCACACTACAAGTGGACGTACTGAGATGACAACTTGTACTGCAGTCCTCCCTGTGAGCTCAAACAGACTTCATTGTGAAGTGTCCAGCACACCGACTTAGCATGTGGTAGACATGATTGTCAATTTCAGGGGCAGCCTCTGAAGTTACAAGGAATGAAAACATTCTCAGCATCTGAACTTAAGCCTAGTGGAAGAAAACAGATCTGAGAGAGGCAAGACCTGGAGCCAGCACCTCACTGGCCCCTGAAGAGGCCATTGATCTCATTTTGTGTGGTTGTTTTTCATTATTTTTTAAATTATAAGAGTAATATTTGAATGCTTGATTGTTGTAAACCCCTCAAACGATACAGAGGTCTAGAGAATGAAAAGAAATCCCTGTGCACCATCAGCTCCTTGCACAATTTCACTTTTATACCCAGAGGTAATGCCTATTGTTTTGCACATGTTTTATTTTGGGGCTAAGCCTAAACATTTCATCTTAATATAACCAAATGGCTAAATGATTCTTATAATGGAACTCATTCATAATTGAAAATCCTATTATATCTATCATACCTCCATTGTATTACATGCCCCTATTAAGCCTTTGTTATAATTATTTTATTAGTAACTCTTGAAATACATTACCCCAGGTTAGAGCAATGCATCTAATCCAAAAAGGACAACTCTTTCTTAACGTTTAAAATGTTCTGATTGCCCATAGATAGTTGCTATGTTTTTCTAATCGATGGATTGAAAAATAGCAATAACAAAAATGTACAATGAAGTTGGCAACACTTTTAAATAAATTAGTATTTTTTTATCGCAAAGGTATATATTCACATTGGAAAAATTATAGTACCTACACATATGTTATTTAGGCTGCAAAAAATTATTGATGTGCAAATGGATTGTGAGGTAACAGAGGAAATTAATTAAGTCATCACTGCTGACAATGTTCATTTGGCCCTAACACACACACACACACACACACACACACACACACACACCCCTTGGGCTGGGGAATGGTTTCAGAATACAGAAACTTTCCATCAAACAGGAAAGTCTACTTAGAGCCAATCCTTAAAAAAATTGCGGTGAAGCAATAGTGCACTAAACAAGATGGCTAAATGGGTCATCATTTAATTTTTAGATACTTATGCGTTTGAAGAACAAATAGACTTCCTATTCCAAAATAGCTCAATTATGTTTTGATTGCAACATCAGATTTTCCAAGGATCTTGGATCTCAAATACTATAATCATTTATACATAAATTGATCACTACTTTACAAAAATAAAATCTTGCTGTGGCAGTGGTATAGTGTGGGCGTATGTGGAGTTTTCTGTCGTCCCTGAGATTTCACAGTCGGCGTAGGTCTATTGTTTTTGGGAAACATGTTGTTGGATTCTGGATGATTTAAGGTATCTGCAGTCTTCCAGGTAAGGAAGATGAGAAATGTGCTGGTGCTGTGACTCCGCAGAGCCCCATCAGAACGGGGGCTTGTGTGTAGCAGCTCACCCATCCCTTTGACCTTTAGCAGATGGTTTTGCTCTGCGTACTTGGCATCATTGGCTTTCTGAGCAAAAGCCTCATAAATGAAAGAACATTCAGTCCATTTATCCAAAACTCTCCTAAGGAATACTTTCTTTATATAAAGTACACTTTTACTGAGCCGTTCACATTCTCATTCTATCACACACGGCACAATCCTATTGAGTAGTGAGCGGTTCTAGGGTAGGCATTCAGCCCCATGAAAGAGTTGTATTTTACTTTAATGGAGGCATATTTCACAGGTGCTTTTGTATTTATGACCACCTTTTTTCCAGGGGAATATGTATTGCACGAAGTATACACACATTTGCCCTGATTTATGACTCTTCTCAAAATGTGTTTTGAGATGGAGTCTCACTCTGCTGCCCGGGCTGGAGTACAATGGCGTGATCTCGGCACACTGCAACCTCTCAGGTTCAAGACATTCTCCTGCCTCAGACTCCTGAGTAGCTGGGATTACAGGTGGGAACCACCACGCCCAACTAATTTTTATATTTTTAGTAGAGATGGGGTTTCACCACGTTGCCCCAGGCTGGTCTCAAACTCCTGACTTCAAGTGATCTGCTCGCCTCGGCCTCCCAAAGTACTGGGATTACAGGCATGAGTCATCATGCCCAGCCTTAAAATTTCTTTTTTTTTTTAGTTTATTTTTTCATTGAAAGAGGAAAGTGAACAGATTGGTATTTAGGAGCCAGACCAAGAAGAAGGAACAGATTGACTGCTTAAGGTGTCGTATCTTTGGGGTTACTGTTGTGCCAACTTTAATGAATATAGGCAGAACCAGGAATCTTAATGTAAATTTTAACTCCAACATTGACCATTCCAGCCATCTGTGTATTACAAAGTACGTCATTGTTTACTACCTAGAGTTTAACATCCAACTAAGCTTGCTAAGCCTCATAGATCCCACTGCTTGCCCCACACAAAGAAAACAACACAAAGGCAGCTTATCAGATAATTTTTAATAGAACTCCAGAAAAACTCTGCACATACTGCCCCAAGTTGTCGATTGTTATCTTGGCAGAAAGATAGTTGCTTTTCCTCCTATCTGTTAAAATGTACAGCTTCCTCCTGGGAAGAAATCAGGTAAAAGTAATAATAGAAGAAGAAAGCAGGAGGATGTAGCTCATTCACTGTGTTCTCAGTACCAGAATGGGCTGCCTAAACATCAGAGAAGTTCGAGGCAACAAAGAGTGGCAAGCTGTCCAGGTGATATATTGCAGTGGAGGTATATCTGGTATACCAAGAGCCTTTTAAAATTTTGATGTAATTTTATAATGCCATTCAGGAATATAAATGTTCTAATTTATATCTACCTATAAAATTTTAGCCTAGATAAATGAGTTGTTTCATAAATAATTTTGGTAGAACATACACTTACCTTTATAACAAGCAAACACAGAACAATGGGATAGATCCTTGTTAATGTCTGGCTGTCAGACTTTTTAGATATAGCTTTAGGTCTCTGCCTTTTCAGATGGAAGAAACTAGTTATTAAAATTAAGTCCATTCCAGGGCATATGTGCCAAGGAATTTTGGAAAGTTTATATATTGACTGAGTCTACTTCTGCCCAGCTGGATTTCTCAGGTCATGCTTAGCATATCTTGCAAACACTGTTATAGGAAACCATGCCTTGTAAGCTCATGGAATTTGAACGTGACTTCTGATTTTAACACGGGCTTTCTGCAGCCAGTTAGCTCCAGTGAGAAATGACACTGAACATCTGTGGGCAGTTGTTTTGCTTTTGCTTATTTTTCTACAGGCATTTTGTTCTAGATCAGTCTTTTTAGAAATGGATATTGTATCTGTTGATACGGAAAATGGGCGAGATAATAGTCCAACATCTGTAAACATGTATCACCACCACTGAAAAACAGCAAAACAAAACCAAGAGGTTAATGATTATGTCCTATAGACAGTTGAAACAGCAATAGTATCTCTTAATTTAAGGGATGGCATCTTGACCTGATATATGCTTGGAAAACAATCCACCTCCTGACTTAAGTGGTTCTCCATTATACCAGGAATATTTGTTACAGATGTTGGCAGCTGTATTGACCAGAGAGGCATAACAGGGAACCTGCAGCAGCCCCCAGAAGGTAGGAGATTGGGAGACCAACTTGGGTTTTCTCCATTCCTCTTTCAGTCCTCAGGACCTAGCATATGAATTCCATGTAAAAGCAAAATAAAAATATTGCTGAATTGTTGAAAAACTAGCTCAGATGTATTTCAGTTTAAAGTTGGGAAAAATAGGCCAGATTATTTTTAGGGCTCCAGGCTACATTCCTTCATCCTCTCAATATCCCCTGTTTGATCAGCAGAAACAGTAACTGGATTTATATTTTACAGTCCAAAAAAGGCAAGCTTTGCTCTTAATTACCAATATTCTGAATACCTCATTCAAGAGGAAAATGCATTTAATCACACACCAAGACATACACACACACACACACACACACACACACATACACACACAACCACCACCACCACCACCACACCACACAGTTCAGAGTCCCTGTTTTTTTATTTTCTCCATTACTATACTTTATTATCTGGATGATATCTGTCTCCAGAAAGACACAAGATTCTCTGTATCCCCAGCCCCTGGCAGAATATAACGGTACAGAAAATAACACAGTTTTTTTGAATGAAGCAATAAATATAACAGGAGAGGAAGAAACTGAATACAGAATCCAAATGTGGCCCTAGCTATATCTCATCAATTCATTTAAGAAGGTATTGAAATAGAGTCTGTGCTGGCTTGTGATGTATAAGACAGTTTGCTCCCAATGATTTTATGTCATGGAAGAGTATTTGTTGGAATCCTCACTTTCTGTCTTCTTTGATGCTTGTTATAGAAATGTGGTAGCTGATAGAACAGATATAGTCAATATTCAGTCACTTTTTAATCGCTAAATTTCAGAATCATCCATGCTTGTCTTATTGAGTTTCCACATTCTAGCCTTATTTAAAATCAGGACAACTTCCCCCCCATTTTATGCCTTTTTTTTTATATATATAAATTGATTGCCTAACTGATGTTTTTGCAGTTACTACATTGCCAGGAGTTAATATGGGTATAGGATGTAAGGTGCAAAGCTGAGAAGAAATTCTGTATAATCTGGGCTTGTCTGTCAAATCTTGTATATTCCTTTAGTTGCCTTTTTCTATAAAGAGCTCAGAAGAAGAAAGAACTTTGATACATGTGCAGCTTTGTTCAGAATAGTACCCTTAAATATTTCTGCTACCCAAGCTAATGGTGAACTCTCCCATACAAACTCTCTGATTTTCCTAAAGATAATAGTATTTAAATACAGCAATTGGATATTGAATTGCATACAGCAATATCCTTCTTAGGATGGACTAAGTTTAAAATCAACTTTTAAAATAGCTGGAGTGATTTTAACTGAAATTCTTTGGTTAAATTCTTGGCTAATGTATCTAAAATCTTCTCCTACCTTCTGCACCCTAAACTGGCTCCAAAAATATTTTATAACTTCATTAAACAAATACATGCCATAATTATTGTTATTCTACTTCATTAGTATGAATGACCATGTTTACAAGTAAAGGCATAGCAATACAGTTAAACAAAATCATTTCAGTAATCATTTCAGCTGGGTTTGTTTTTTCTTTCTGAGTACTTTATTCAGGATCTTGTTTGGTCATTATTAGTACTTATTAAATACTTCTTTGATAACTCTGTCACTTGGGCTTTGGAGGTCATATCACTAAGTTGTATCTTAAAGAGAGTGTTCCATTTCCATGGGAGCTTAGTTGCCTCTTTCAGAAAGTCAGTAAGAAAGATCACTGATAACATGGCAGGGATAGAAATCCTGAGATTAGAATAATACTTGGTAGAACAGAGGAGACTTGGCCTAAAGAAGCTATAACAATACAAGACTTAGGATTATTGTATAGAATTCCTTCTATTGTAGCACTGCTAACAATTATGAACCCAGATCGCACCACTGCACTTCCAGCCTGGGTGACAGAGTGAGACTCCATCTCAAAAAGAAAAAGAAAGAAACAAAGAAAAAAAACAACAAAAAAGAATTTATGGCATGAATTTGGGCACAGAGATATGGAAGCAATCTTTCTTCACTGTGGGTTTTCTGGCAAACCAGCTTTCTAGGCAAGGGAAGTGGGAGAATCCCTGATTTCTAGCATTGCCTATTAGTGTGTTATAAATGTATATGCCACCAGTTTCAAGATATCAACATGATGTCATTGAATGTGAAGTTGGGAAGAAGTGTGCACCACCAGCTCTGCCCAAGCCCATGCAAGCTGGCCTGGCAGCCACTGGACTCTGCAGAACCATCCCAACTCCAGAGCTCCCTGCAAGGTCAGCTCAGGTCTGTGCTGTGACTGCATCAAAGTCCAGACTCTCCCTTTGCCTTCTTCTTTCTCCTCTCCCATTAGGGACAGGTGTTGTTCCTAAGAACATACGCCAATAAACTTCCTGCATGAGAATCTCAGAGTCCCAAAGCGACCCCACCTACAATGAAGACAAATTGAAAGTTAAGTTCATGATCATTGAAACAGAGAGAGCGAAAGTCCTCTGTTCTCTCTCCTAAATTCATTAACTAATGACATCAACTATGGCCTCCACCTGGTTTCCACCTGGCTCCCTAATGAATCATAGAATTTACCTTGATAACTTAATAAATGGGCAACTCAGTGGCGCTTTGTGTTTTGTTCTGTTGGTCTTTATCTAAGTCCTTTATCTCAAACAGACCACACACAAACCAGGATCAAATGTAGCCAGATGCTGACATTAGACATCCACAGTACAAAGTCCTTTGTTTCCACAGAGGGCTGTAGCAAAACTGGGAAGACTAAATCTCATGTCCAAATATTATTACTGTCTTGTTTATCCTATTATGTCACTAAATTCTCCCATAGCTAGCACTCAGAAGTCGGTACACAGAAAGAATGGATTTCTCAGCCATAAACAGCACTGACAAAATTCCTTTTTGCCACATGAAGCTAAAAAGAAGGGGTGATATTAATGAAATGTAATGGAATAATGTGCTAGAATAGCTATAATGTTTAGACCTGATAAAATTGTAAACTAGATTAAAATGTGGGTGACAAATTTTGAGTCTAAGCTATTTCCCCAGAAAAACACAACAATTTACATAGTCAATTTTCAATTATCTGCCCAAGGAGAAATAGCAATAATGGCAATTATCCAAAAGAGTAGATAATGAACAAATTCATTTCTACTTGACTTTGAAATATTATTTTGTATTCTAAAACCAACATGTGAATGTAGATGCATTTTATATTCTGGAAAGTTGCAGTGCCTCTAACTTAAATACTAAAATTTTACTTTAGAAATCAGACTAAAGAAAGTAGCTTATGTTTTTCATCTTTTCTTGTACAATACGTTCCCACTTTCTATATTATTGCTTTGAATAGATGTCATTGTCTCTTAGGATAATATTCAGTTCATTCTAAAGCAGAGAAAATTTGCATGTATATATGTTTTCTAGTTAGTATTTTCCTGCATTGATGGCAATTAAGTATTTTGATTAAAAGGACACCCTCCTTTCCTGCCTCTGCTTTGCTAAAATTATTTTTTAATGTGTGAAAAGAAAAAATCCCAAGACAAAACAGAATGGCTATTCAAGATAAATTTATATCTAAGTAAGATTTAAGTTTTAAACCTACATCTGCCCATGGAAAATTGAGTTCGCTATATACACATTTTCCATACCTTTTTCTGGCCCTAGTTTGGTTATTTTTCACTCAGTGAATGCTATGATGAATATAATAATACTTAGGATGGGGTCTGTCTCATGGTAGCATTCAGTAACTTCTCATTTCTTTCATTCTTTGCTTCCCTTGTCTTCGTTCAATAATGTTTTATAGAAGACGCTTCATATTAATGCTTCATACAATAATGTTTATTTTTATTCAACTTTTTGCATAGTAAATTCTACAAAAGCAAGAAAATTTTTTTAAAATATCCTAGAGTAAAATCTTCCAGGTGCTATTTTTCCAATGTCAACATTCAGTACATGTTTAAATTCTTAAAAGCTACCTCCATTATTTTATCAATATTAAGCAAATAATCTAGTAAGAGATACAGCACTTTAAAGGGAAGAGTGAGGGTTCATGCAGACTAAAAACTGACTACATGCTCTCCCGTCTTATGCTTAGTTACATGGTACACTCCCATTATTCGAATAAGACATTTTTTACATAAGGCAAAAGATTCCCAAGTGTTGCAATACTTTTGATTGTTTGCTTTGGGCCTCTTTTGCTTTGGTATTTGACTTGATAAGCAATTGGTGTTTGACCAAATAGACTTGCTCTCCTTTAAAGTTCTGAAATTTGTCTTCAGTTGAACAAATGACAAGGCACTGGAGAGGTAGGTTAAGCAACTGTCTAGGCTGAGTAGATCTAAGTTCAAACACTAGCTCCACTAATCCCAGGATGACATTGAACAATAGACTTGCTCTCCCTCGGTCACGTTTTCTCATTATTAAAATGAAGTTAATAATACAAAACTAAGAGGATTGTGGAGATGATGACAGATAATACATGTAAGTAACTTGGTGTAGGCATTCAGTAAATGTTGGTAGTTGTTACAAATACTAGCTAACATTGATGTCTACCTATGCAAGCACCATCCTAAGCACTTTCTATGTATTCATTTATTTGAACCTCATGACAACTCTAGGACTCAGGTACCATTATCATGATTTTGCACATGGGACCTAGAGAGGTTAAGTATCGTCAGTGGCTGGGTCAGTCTCTAAACCCAACCCATACACTGACCCATCACGCAACACTGATCATCATGAAACAGACAGTGTTTTAACAGAAACTGGAATCAGCAAGTGGATCCACTGGAACCCACTTGTGCCTCTGTCCATATTCTTCATGGGGGGGCCACATTGCTTAAATACCATCTCAAACAAATGCCTTTAATAACAGTTTTATTTCATATGAGGACCCATCACATTTCAGTCACTCAGCATTACCCAGAACTTACTCTATGATATACGTGAACAGTTAGAATAGAACATTCCACCTTTTATTATGAAGCTTTCTATACATATAGTTTGAGACCCAAGAATCTGATCAATAGAAGGCAGGTCTAGTTGGCTTCCATCCTGTTATTTAAACAGGTCTGGATCAGATTCAGCCAGTGGCAGAGTGGTCATAAGTGACACTAAAAGGTCTTAAGTGAAAGGGAAGGTGCGCATGCCTAAACTCCCAGCTGTGCCATGAATGAACCAAATGTCTTTGCCTCAAGGCAGCTTCAGCCCTCTGGACCTTTTTTATCACTTGGAAAGTTAAGATGTTGCAGTAGGCCTTAGGTAAAAGCTGGCCATCCATGTGCCCATCCCGACCCCTCACATGGGCTTTGGTTTTAGCTTTGTCTGACCTGTGCAAAGTTTTGTTTTATTTTTAAAATTAGATCCTAAAATACAAAACTCAAGATATTTCACATTTAAAAATCTGTATTTCTGTTTTTCCCTACAAATTGGACGTTGTGACCTCACTGGGCCTGTTCATCTTTGTGGCATCAGTCAAAATCGTCAAGTAGACCTGAGCAGTAGTTGCCCCTTCAGATGGAGCATGGGCTTACTAGCTCATCACAGTGCCCACCATTCCTTAGTATCTCACACCCAGTCCGCTGGCTCATTGGTACCACCTGCATGGGCTTGAAGGCATCTGAGTTTGTAATCCTAGTACCAGTTGAAACCCTAAATGAGGTTAATTTCTTCCTTCCTTTTTCATTCAATCCACCTCTATTCAATGCCTACCCACATTGCCATTCTTTGTATTGTAATGTACTTAAATAGAAACATTTTTTTAAAGTGGCAGTTCTGTTTTCATTTCTCTGAACCCAGTTCATTTCCATTATTTCTAAATTTTTCTCTCTTCTTTGTGTCCACTTAGGGCTATGCAGCTTGCTCCTGGCACGGGCACCTTGAATCTCCTCCTCAGGCAGATTGAGACCATGCTTGATTTCCCGAACTTGTAGTAAGAAGAAGGAAAACACAGCACGCTGGAGCCAACAGGTAGGAGAGAAACACATTTCTCAGTTATGCAGCCCAGCATCGAGGAAAAATAACAGCAACTCTACAAAATCAGAAATCAGCGTCTAAGGACTAATGAGCAGAGAGAAAATTCTAGGTTTTTTTCTTTATTAATGTTTACCTGCTATAGTATGCAAAATATCCTTGCCATAAAAGCCTTATTTCTCTTTTAAATTTTTTATTTGATTGTATTTTAAGTTCTGGAATACATGTGTAGGACATGCAGGAAAATGCCTTTATTCTGAAAGATACAGGAGAAAAAACTCATAGCTTAAAAAAAAAGTGTCTTTTTAAAAAATCCATATTAAAAGTGTCTATGAAACCTTTGACTGATTTTAGTGGCGGCCTCTTTTAAGATGAACTATTAGGGAACTAAAGATATGCTTTAGGTGACCTAAGACAATTCCTATTTAAAACCCATTTCTCCAAGGCCATCACTAATTGATTCTTGAATCTTCTTTGCTGAAATAAACTCATCCCACAGGCAATTGTGCTTTCAGTTGAAAATAATAGGATTTTACATAGAAAATGATGGTACAGTTATTAAAAGTCTCTAAAATAGTGAATAATTAAAATGTTTTTATTTAAAGTGATAAAAAGCAAGAGAAATACTCAGAATATTCCTTTATACACTAAATGGCACATTAAATAAATAAAAATGATTGCAACCTATCGGGACTGTGATTCAGGGAAAGAAGCACCACAGTGGCAAGAGGTCACCTGGATGACACTCCTATCTTTCCCATCATAGCCTCTGTGACTTTGGGCCACTTACTTAACCTTTGTAAACTACAGTTTCCTTGTCCATGAAATTGACAGTTATTTCAGTGTGCCTTCAAAATGCCAAGCAGAATTGGACCCTGAAATACAGTTGTTAGTGGAAGGTGGCGGGTAGCTCTGAGCCAATTCCCTGTGAGCTAATTTCCCAAAAGCAAGTTCAACAAAACTCCAATTCACCAAATTCCTCTCTCCGGGTCCTTATTTACAAAATTTCTAGTAATGTGCACTGGATATGTTGGTTTTCACCGTCTTTGGAGATTTCTGTAAGGTTTCAGTTGATAGTTTTTTTTCCCACCACTTACTGACAGCATTGGAAGGAACACGCAGTTTGTTTCAGCCCCTGACAGTGAGTAGCAAGAGGACCCTCTGATGAGGAGCAGTGGAGCAGGGTCAGCACAGAGCCTAAACAGGTGGACATGGACTAAGAGACATGAGATTATAGTCATAAGGATTCTCCAAGTTCAAGACAAATATACTGAGTATTTTAAATACCTGAAGCCAATTGGGTACTTTTGAGAACAGCTTTATGGAATCAGCCTGCTGGTATAAATAATACTTCCTCTTACGGATCTTAGCGTCCAACGGAGGAAACAGACTAAAAACAAAACAGAAAGTAAATAAATAATACAATTACAAACTGTGATAAGCACTATGAAGAAAACAAACAGGGTGCCCAGGTAGTGAAGAGGCGGAACCTGCTTTAGAAAGGGTGGTTACGGGAGGTGTGAGAGTCAAGAGAGCTTTCCCCATGGCCCTTCCCTTCTGGGCAAAGGAGAGGACCAGATAGACTGGGGCCGGGGATGTGAGATGACCAGTGAGTTGTGAGTAGTAAAGGATCTATGGCACTTCCATGCTGGAGCATTTCATTGCTGTTGCAAGATTCCCTAGCTCCCTTTCCCTGTGGCATTCTGCTGGTGATGTGGCTCAAGATGTGGTTTCTCCTTCAGCCTGGAACCTGTGTGACTGCAAAGAACAGAGCCCCTCCCCCCACCCCCCAACAATGGACCTGTAGCCTGAGCAAACAACAAGCTTTAATTGTCTTAAGCCACTAAGAAACTATCCTGACTATTATTATTAGGGGTTTTAAGACAAAAAGCGTTAAGCTTCGCGGGTTTGTAAAATTGAAAGATAGCCAATATGGCTGGATTATAGCAAAGCAAGAAAAAGTAGCAAATTAGAGTTCTCCGTCTACTACCGGCTGCCTGCCTCAGGCTGTTCTGATGTTTATATTCCTGGCAATGCTTTAAGACAGATTAAGTAGCTTGACTGTAAATGCTTTTGATTTGTTTACACAAATCAAACTCTCATATTTTATCTCTGCCTCTGGATTCTGATAGTTTTTATCAAGAACTTTGCATGTGGGCTATTGATATGATAATGCAATCCTAATGCCTTCCCAAGAGCTAAGAGCCTCTATCCTTTCAGTCAATATTGAGATGCACTTTGGTGTATAGGCCATTCATAGCTGAGGCTTGGGATGGGCAGTTCACAGCACTTTGCAATTGAATCATGTGTAATACTGTGCAATTTTTAAGCTCTCAGTTTTTCATATCAATTTCTAATATTCTGGCAACAGAAGCTAGTGAAAAGCCCAACTTTTATGGGACTTGTCATAGGCCCTTGAATGTTTAAGTCTTTTGCACTTAAGATCTTGTTTGCAAACAAAACAAAACCCCCTAGCAGAAAGCAAATTGCATGATACGCAATTTATCTTCGTTGGAAGAAAAGAAGAGCTGAGTCAGCCCTCATGAGATTTGACAAGGAAAGTACTTTTTGTTTTTTGGTTTTTGGTTTTTTTTAAGATGGAGTTTCACTCGAGTCCCAGGCTGGAGTGCAGTGGCATGATCTCTGCTCACTGCAACCTCCGCCTCCCGGGTTCAAGTGGTTTTCCGGCCTCAGCCTCCCAAGTAGCTGGACTTACAGGCATGTGCCACCACGCCTGGCTAATTTTTGTGTTTTTAGTAAAGAAAGGGTTTCACTATGTTGGCCAGGCTGCTCTCGAACTCTTGACTTCAGGTGATCCACCTGCCTCGTCCTCCCAAAGTGCTGAGATTACAGGCGTGAGCCACTGCACCCAGCCTAGGAAGGTATTTTTTTTTATCCTTGACACTGCCCAGACAGAGCCACTGATATTATAACTGCCTTTATTGAAGTTTGGTAGCCTTAAAGGAAGTACATCTGTCAGTTATTACAGTTATTCTTGTACAGTTCTTAAAGTCTTAAGGATTTTTATTTGAGATAAATGAAATCTCATTAAAGAAAAGGAAGGTTGGGAAGGGGAAAGGAAATGGATCTAAAATTAAAATTGTGTCCTTAATATAGTCTAGGCTTAGCGCTAGGTGCTTTCATCTGCATTACTACCCCCTATACCTACACAGTGGAGGAAGCAGCTCAGAGAAGCTATGATCACCCAGCCAGTGAGTGGCAGACCAAAGACGAGGTCTTCTCCCTCTAAAGACCCTGCTTTTTCCTCTTGATTGTGTAGACTAGAATGTAAAAGTCTCCTGTACCATCCCCACAGTCAAATCCAAAATGGCCAAATCTCGCATTCCAAAAATCCCGCATTTCCAAAATTTAAGAGTTCTCTAAAAAATAAATGCTGGGTCACTACTGCATATTGATTTATTACATATCTAGGTTCAGAAGAGGCTCTAAACAGAGCTGGTTATAATAAGCTGTGCTCTGCTAATTGTGCATCTTCCCTTTGTTCCGCCTCATCCTGTGTAATTAGCACAGTCTTGAAAATAGAAGTTTCCATGACATTACAATTCTTACACAGCACACCCTCTAATTATTTCATATCTTCACATTAGGGACCAAGATACTTATGGTGGAGGGTGGAATTCTGTTTGTTGTTTAATTACTTGAAGAAGGAGCACAGGAAAACCAAGACAAAGAGATTATTAAAATAATGTTTACACTTGACTCTGAGTTGCCTACACACAGACCAAGGCACAGGCATACATTTCTTCTCGCCTTCTCATTTCCACCTGGCTTTAGACCTCATCTCTCTTGGCACTGGTTTCATCTCAGTTATGCCTGTTACCATCTCTTCCTATCAAGGACTTGCTTGTTCTTCAAGCCCCACTCAAAATACACTCCTCCACATGTCTTTTCAGATGTCCACAGTGAAAATTAAGCTCCTTCTTCCCATACCCGAGGGCACTTTTTACTAATCTTACAGCATCTCTCTGCATTGTACTATGAGGACAAGGGTGGGACAGAGAATGCTAATGATTCAATCAAATGTGTTTTCTCTTTTTTCTTCCTGGGCATGTAGATAGACAGCATTTCCTAGCCTTCCTTAGAGTTGGGCATGACCACATAATAAATTTCTAGCAATGCGAATTGAGTAGAAGTGACGTGCTTCATTTGGAAGCCAGGGTTTTGAGGAAGGAGGTATGCCTCCTCTACGCTTTTTGCCTTGCTGCCATCAGTAAAGGAACTCTGAAACCCCCAGGCAGGGGCCCCATGGGGTGAAGAAAGCCTGGGTTCCCAAAATCACCGGGTGAAAAGCTTTCTGGCCAAGCAGCAACGCTAGGCTGTTACACAAATAAGAAATAACCACCTATTGTGTTAAGGCTTAGAAATTTAGGGCTTATTTGTTACAGTTGCTGTTGTGTACCTAACAGAGAGTATGCATCTTTCTAAGTGTGTGCTTGAGTGTGTGTGATTTTAGAAGCCCCAAAAGGACTGGGACTAAAAAAAAATCATTCTTAACTGTGTGTAAAATTAAACTGAATTGGTGTCTCATTTGGAAATGGAGCAGATGGTCATTAAAATGAAGAGTGGAGGATACTCTAAAGCATCTCCAATATTGGGAATGCCATTTTCTCATTTGCAAGCAGCTGTCTAGAATTTTGTAAACAATCTCATAGGTGACTAATTTGGTATAGAGAACAAAAGGAATACCCAGTTAGTTTTCATGTTAAAATGTGCCCTGGTTCATTTCTCATTCAAATATTCATTATTTCAATCAACAAGTACATATGGAACACATTCTACATGCCAGGCAGCCCTCTAACAGTGCTGATCCATTAACAGTGGCCCCAGCTCATTCCAAGTAGACAGGCCAGTGGGGGAACCAAATATCCACTAAACTCATCACACTGCTGAATATGCTCTCAGCATGTCACCCAGGTTCTCTGGTTCCTCTCTTGGAAAATAAGAATGATAATACTGACTATTTCTCTAATTTTTAATTAGATAATATTTAGATATAACAATTATAAAATATTTAGCAGTGTGCTTGACACTTGAACTTGGCAAGCATGTGATACTTCTTAGCTATTATTATTTGCTTTGATTTAGAGAAATACTATGAGATTATATAATAAAGGAATCTGACTAGGCTGAGGAAGGGGTGTGTAGAACACAACAGTTTCCTCTGTAAATGACTCCTGATATGATAGTTGAGAAGTTGGGAAGGATATTCCAAATTTTTAAAACTAGAGTAAAAACAGTATATTCAAAGAACCCATGATGGAGACTTTATTTTCAGGAGTTAAAAGAAAAAGCTAGTTTAGCTGGAGTCTAGAAAGCAAGGGGAAAACTGCGGCAGGATAACACCATGCAGAGCCACGGGAACCACCACATAGCCTTGCTAAGAATTTCTTAGCTTTCTTGCTAAGCACAACAGAAAATCATGGTATGATTTCCAACAGGTAATGGCACAGAATGATATGATCAGATTTAGTTTTTAGAAAGATCACTGTAGCTGGAGTGTAAAGAAAGAGCATTAGAGGACAGACTGAGAATAGGCAGCTATTTGCAACTTGCAACTTGCAACTTAAAAAGTTAATATAGGAGTCAAGATGAGAGATACCCATAGCTTGAGTGGTGGTAGTGGAGCTTGAGAGAAGTAGAGATATAAAGAAATTTCTGAAGTGACATTGGCAGGATATGGTGATGGATTAGGTACCGAGTTAAGAGGGAGGGAGCTGTTAGGAATGACTCCAGGTCTTTCCAATACAGAGATGTATGTTTCACAGAGGTGGGGAACCCTGAAAGAAGATCAGGGTTGCAGGATCATGGATTTATCTTTGCATACGTTGCATTCAGATGCCCTTCAGATATCCAAGTACACAATTAGATGCATGGGTCTGGAGATCCATAGAGAGAGATCTCTGAGCTAGAATACAAACTTAAGAGTTATTCACATGCAGAAGGCAACAGAGGCCACGGGCAGGGAAAAAAAAAATGACCTTGAAAACAAACAAAACTACCTGTAATCCCAGCACTTTGGGAGGCCAAGGCAGGCAGATCACGAGGTCAGGAGATCGAGACCATCCTGGCTAACACGGTGAAACCCCGTCTCTACTAAAAATACAAAAAATTAGGCAGACGTGGTGGCAGGCGCCTGTAGTCCCAGCTACTCGGGAGGCTGAAGTAGGAGAATGGCATGAACCCAGGAGGCGGAGCTTGCAGTGAGCAGAGATTGCGCCACTACACTCCAGCCTGGACGACAGAGCAAGACCCCGTCTCAAAAAAAAAAGAAAAGAAGCAAAACTTAGAGTGAGAAGAAAAGAAGGTCTAGGACCTTGCCTTGAGGAACTTCCCCCAAAGGAGACAATGTTAGGGCTCTCCAGAGAAAAAGAACCAATAAGATATTTGTAGGGGTGTGTGTGTGTGTGTGTGTGTGTGTGTGTGTGTGTGTGTGTGTAAGATAGATATATATATAGAGAGAGAGAGATAGATAAATTATATACACATATATAAAGAGGCTACCAATAGAAGACAATTCTCTTACTAATTCCACATTGTCAGGCTGAGAGTACACCATAAATAATTTTTCCTCTTAGAGCACGTTTATCATTTTTACTTCTGAGACAGGGATCGATCCCTTTTCACTGACCCACCCAGGGCAGTTGTTCAGAAAGCACATCGCTCTTGACTCCAGCTCCTGTAGAAATTAGAGACACAGTGATTGTGCATCTGCCCCCTCTGACTTTGTCTCGGGCTTAGGCAAGGAGTCTGTGCCACAGCCCTTGGCTCCACTCTCCTGTCTCTGTAGCCATTGCATAGGTGTTTAACAGCTTATCCAGCTTGTTATTCAGTATCCACTGTGAGGTTGCCAGGTGGTTTTATTTTTCCTTTTAAATTAAATACTGATAAAGACCATGACAAATTCAGAGCAAATGTTACCAATGTTTTCCCTCTGATTCCTTCTCTTTCAGTCCGGTAAGCTAAGGCCTTAATTTCAGCATCATTTCTTTTTATTCAGAGTAGAGATTGGTGCCACACAATTTGACACCACAAGATGGGCTTTTCTTGACATTCTTCAGCTGAGCAGAGTAGCAGAGCCCACCTCTGCATTTGGTTTCTACATCTTGCCTGCATTTCCTGAAGTGATGTGGGGTGAGCCTAGGTCACACAGCGGGGAACGGGTCAGGTCACTTGACTCCCGGTCTTGGGCTCGGTCCTCTCTACCACTCCACCCTCCAGGGCTCATGGCTTGATTCTCTCCAGCCTCAACCTGGCCAGGTTTCCCCTCAAGCCACCAGAGCCTAAGGAAGAGGAGTTGACAGGAAGGACAGGGACCAGTGGCATTTGGTCCCTGATCTCTCTTGGAACAGCTCCTCAAGCAGCTGAGCCAGAGCTGAGGAAGAGGAGGCAACAGGAGATGCTGGGCTAGACTCAATTCCCCACACACCAGCATAGCAGTCTAGTGCTCCCTATGCCCCTGAGGAGGTCTCTGAGTCCTAAACCCTTGAAGAAACTCAAGAACTGATTAGAAGACACCCTGTCAGGAATGGGGTGAGCGTAAGGATCAGGTGGTGGCCAGTATTGAATAAGGCTCAAAGAAGGAATGAAAGTCAAGGATGGGGTGAGAGTCAGGGATGTCTGTGGCACATATGAATCAGTCCACTATATCCACGGGTTCCACATCTGAGGCCTCAACCAACTGTGGATTGAAAATGTTTGCAAGAGAGAAACAATAAAAGATAACAATACAATAATAAAAGATAATATAAATTTTAAAATGCAGCATAACAACTATTTACATAACATTTACATTGTATTAGGTATTATAAGTAATCTAGAGATGGTTTAAAGCACACAGGAGAATGCATGTAGGTTATATGCAAATCCTGCACCGTGTTATATAAGGAATTTAAGCATCTGCTGATTTTGTACGGTGGAGTCTTGGAATCAATCCCCATCAGATACCAAGGATGACAGTATTGGTAAATAAATCACATATTTTTCCACTGTACTCTACCAAATGTCCTCGACACCAAAACAATCATGCTTCCTGTTCAGAGGCAGAACTCCAGGCTCCAAGAACACCAGTGGGACAGAATGTACAAAGGTCAAGACTCAGACACCAGCACAAATGGCACATATTCTGTGTGCCAGATGCCTCACAAGCTATTTCATTCACTGCCCAAAACTGCTCTTCAAGTCAGTGCTTAAAGATTCACCTGCCTGTTAAAGAAACAAGGCTCCAAAGGGTGGGGTACAAAGAACAAGACAGATGCCAGTCACGGTAAGCAGGGTACAAGGTGGCCTATTTAGTCACAAAGAACAAAACAAAATGTAGTTGGCTCAGCTCCTGAAGGCTGAGCACACGCTCAGTTGGAAATATGATGAGATCCTTGCCACTGTGTTACTGCCCTTGGGCCCCCTAAATTCTCCCTAACTAGGGAACTGCATTGGTCTAGACGGGCACCTAGGTGAGACTGAACGGGCAAGATGAAGCCAGGCAGCTCTCGCTATGGGCAGTAGTGAGCTAAGGAGCAGGGAGTCAGGCCTGTTTTCTGCAGATAGCGCCCAGCCCACCCCTTCCCTCTCCAGCAGTCCCCGCTCAGTGCGTGGCTGCTGCTCAGAGTGCACTTTCTGATGGTGTGTTTGCTTATGGCCTTGGATGCTCTATATCTACAGTCCTTCGCAAGCTGTGCTTCAGCCGCTGAACAAACTGGAATGGAAACCAGAGCATGACACAATTCCTGGGTTTACAAACTTAAAAAGGCACCAAGAGTGGTTTGCTGGGTTTGGGATTGGCCACATCCCAGTGTGCTTTTCTGGGACTTTGTAACAGTTATTTCTGAGAGGGCTTCACTGAGCCCTAGAGAGATTGCTAGAAGGTCAGCACAGAGGGCTCTCGAAGCACAGCAGAGACAGGCAACAAACCTGTCACAACCACAGCATTCCACCCGCTCCTCTGCCCGCTTAGGGTAGGTTGCTCTAAGCTCTCTAAGAACACACAGAATTAAGGAAGGGTTTATTTCCCAGTTGCCTCAACAAATATTGATTCAGCTGTGTGTAAGGCCTCACGTTTCTTACCAGACTGTGATGCTGTGTAATGCACCTTTGATTCCCTGGCACCTATTCTTGGGCCTTAAAGAAGTGGATGCTCTGCAGTTGTTAGTTAAATGAATTAGCATACACCATCTAGTCCCAGAATTTGGAAAACGCCCTATAAAGTGAAACCGTCAACACATCCCCTGTCACCAATTGAGTCTACCTACCGTCCCATAAATGACTTCTCACATCTTTCCTAATAGCACAAAATTGCTCTCAAGCTCGAGTGAAAGAAGTCTAACCTGTGATGAACTGCCGAATGAATTAATAAACACCACTTCGTGGAAAGTGTTCTGTGGGAATGTGACATGGTCAGAAATATGATTGGCAGAGGTGATAGAGTGGATGGGAAACCTACCAGTGTGTGGTTTCTGACCTTTTTCCTGCATAAGAGATGAATTTCTCATGGCTCCTACATTCCCAGCAGGCACGCTTAAACCATGCCCCTTTCTTTGTCTCTCAGGAAAGTAAATCAGAAGGCAAATGCGTAAAACTGATATCTTCACAAAGACAAACTTGAATGTGCTCTCTTTTTAAAAAATCCCAATCCTAATAATGGACAGCCTTTACTGAGTACTTACTCTATGCTAAGCACTGTGCCATGAGCTTTGCGTGTATGACCCCATTTAAGCCAGGAACAACCAACCCTGTGTGGTTTGTTCTGTAGGATCTTCATTTTGCAGATTGGGAAACAGGACCCTATAGAGGTTACAGAATATTTCCAGGTGTAATATGTGTATGGGACTGAAAGTGTCTTGACATTAACACTATCCTGTCTCTAAAATTATCAAACTCAAATTTCAGTACTTGGTGACTATCATCATAAGTTGTCATGCTATCCCTCACAACTGATTGCTACAATCTGTGTACTATAACAGAGAGAAACTTTTACCAAAAGTACAGTCTTGCTTTTATCAAAACTAACTTTTTGCTTCATGGTTTGAACTGAATTGTCCTATACTGATTTGAGTTACTTGGGTTTTACAAAGCAATACATTAACTATCTCTTACTGATTGTCTATATTGTCCTACTCACTATATCAGACATTTTTCAAAAATTATTTCTAATAAAAATAGATATCTAGGCCAGGTGCAGTGGCTCACACCTGTAATCCCAGCACTTTGGGAGGCCTAGGTAGGTGGATCATGAGGTCAGGAGTTCGAGACCA
The DNA here is from genome assembly GCF_003255815.1 of Theropithecus gelada. NCBI lineage: Eukaryota > Metazoa > Chordata > Mammalia > Primates > Cercopithecidae > Theropithecus > Theropithecus gelada. Next base: position 44,254,707 of record NC_037680.1, read on the forward strand.
GCCTGGCCAACATAGTGAAACCCCATCTCTACTAAAAATACAAAAAATTAGCTGGGCCTGGTGGCAGGCGCCTGTAATCCCAGCTACTCAGGAGGCTGAGGCAGGAGAATTGCTTGAATCTGGGAGGCGGAGGTTACAGGGAGCCAAGATCATGCCATTGCACTCCAGCCCAGGTAACAGTGCGAGATTCTGTCTCAAGGGGGAAAAAAAAAAAAAGAAGAAAGAAAAAATAATAGATATCTAAAGTATGATAAATAAAGCTGAAGCAGGACAGAAAGGGGACCAAGTCTTGCCCCACTTATGAGTTTCATTTTTCAGGCTCCAGAGGCCTCTCATGTCTCTTCCCCACTCTTGAAAAGCCTCAGTTGATGCCTTTCCTTCTCTCCTCCTTTGTTGATATCCTTCTCCACTGGTGTCATATCCACCCCTCCCCTTGGCTGAGATGTGAGCTATGGCTTCCTGCTGGGCAGGATGAGATGATCTGGGAGAACAGTCCTCTAAGATGCACGGGAGAATGGGGTGGGAAGTTATGAGAGAAAGAGAAGCCATAGGAGGGTGAGTGCTCCAAGGAGGGGTGCAAAGCCCACATAGGTAAATGAAATGGAGTGGTGGTCCTTCTGAGGAGAAAATGGAAAGGCCAGGAGAATGGGGCTGGCTGCAAGTAACCACAAAGTCTTTTGGGAGGAGAGGAAAAGGCAAAAGAAATGTCTAAAAGGCATGGATGTTCTTTATGAAGAAGAACCACATAGGAAGATTAAAAGCAGTTTTTTCCTCACCAAGCATTGACATTCGTGTGAAAGTCCTGTTGACCACTGCATCATTTCTCTGTCTGATCACCAATCCCTACCAGAGTCTGGAAGTCATGCCCCAGAGAAATGTCTTCAAGGACTGAGCAGAAGCGAGTTCTCTGCAGTCCTCAACACTTGAGCAGCTTCCTAATGACAAACCTCACTAAGACCAGGTCTTTTCACAGACCTGGGAACAGGGGTCAGTGGTGGGCAGGCTGTGCGGCAAACATACCATTGTCATTTAGATGAGGAAAGATACTAAGCGGGAACAGGGGCAGGGTAGGCATTCATTCATACTTTAAAAAATAAAAAAAAAAAAATTTGGTTAGAAAATCAAGGAGACCTGCAAATGTTTCCCAGCCTTCATTGAAATGCTTTCAGGCTTTCACCTGAAAAGTTTGTACATTAATTTACTTCAGACTTGTCCACAATTTTGAACTGTCAATATCAATACGGGCCCATGTGCTGCCTATTTGAAGATGATGCTACCAGTGTTGATCATCCTGGATGTGTATGAATTTAGTTGAAAAGACTGCTGCATGTTCAGCTGTTTCCTCTGTTGCCAAAGAATTGATTTCAAACTGTAGCCGTTTTGAAAATATATACTACCAAAAAGTTTGATGTAAAAATAAGCAAGCACTTCCTTAACCTGTGTTTTCACAAACAGCTGATTCAATCACTTTGATTTTAAATGAGCAAGTCAACAAGTCAGTTTCATTAAAAACACGTGCACAGTCTAATTGATTGGTTGACTGAACTGACCATTCCCAGGAAGAAGCAGCGTGATGTGATGCTAAGAGAAGTGGCTTGAATGGCAGGGCAGCCTTGCCATGGGTTTGGACTCCACTGCATACCAGTTATAAGAACATGGGTGAGCCTCTGAGCCTCCGGACATTTGTCTCTACCTCCTGGATTCTGGTGATAATCATAGTGTAAGTAGAAATAAATTTGTATGCCACCATGTTCTCCACAAAATCCAGTTATTACTATCAATAACTGTCACATAGCCCCAAAGCCAAGTATTCATCAACTCTTTGAAATGTCAGCATTGTATTTGACACACTTATTCATGGGAACCTTCCCATACTTAACAACTGCTGTCCCTCTCCTGTCTGAATCATATTTTCTAATAGTTCTCAACAGTGCCCTTTATTAACAATTTAATTCAGCACTCCCATAGTTAGTTATAAGCCCAACTATGACTGCAGTTAATGGAAATTCTCCTTTATATGTGGTGCATCTGCTGTGACATCTGTCTGGAACCCATGGAAAGGATTCAGTGTTCACAAGCAAATTGAGTAATTACTATGTAATCACACTTTAAATTGTGTAGTCACTGGTTTGCTGTCAAAATTCATATCTTTGGGACATACTCAATATTAAAACCACCTGCGTTACTTCAAAATGGGCAGGTATGTTCTTAAAAATGGCCAAAATAAGAATTTGAGGTAAACAGTTGTGGCCAAAAAATTAGAGTTTTATCTTCAGAATAGAGAAAGTGGTGCAGCAGGAAGAAATGAGAATGTGGAAAGGAGATATGAATAGAGGGAGAAAGAGATGGGAGGGATGCTTTAAAGGTGGATTACTAAGTGCTTTCTCAGTCATCTCATGAAATCTGTGACATTTTTGAGCCTCACTGGTTGGAGAAAACACAGAGAAATATAAATGAGGAAGAGAGATCAGAGATGCAAGATTTTACCTGTCTCAGGTAGAGCCCATCACTGGTGACAGCTATTTGGACTTTGGAAAACTGTAGCATATGTAGAGAGGAGAGAAAACAATGACTCAAAAGACAGTGTCTAATAGTCCTTTATAATCACCTAGATTTACAGTGGTAAAACCTGAGACCGAATAGTTCGCTAAATGGTTATAAAACACAAATCTGTGGCACTCTCCAAACTCCCTTCTAAAAAGCCAGTCGACAGACAGTAGCTATATATTATATTGAGTGTGTCATGTATACAAGGCGAGATTCTTGAAATAAGACAAAATATAAATAAATAAGGCAGCAGCATGGCACCGTGGAAGGAAGGCTGACTATAGATTGTGGCTGCCACTAGTTTGAATCCTGGCTCTCCTGAAGGCCATAGAGAGCTGCTGATGTTCAACCATTTTTAAGCTACGTTAATGACAATTTCATGTGCTTTCACCAAATGGAATTAGAAGTCTCTAAATACTCTGGGCTTCAGTTTCATTATTTCTAAAATTAAGGATGATAACTTGAGAATTACAGAAAATAGTTTCTGACACCAAGGTACTACACATTATTAGCAAAAGTAGTATTGCTATCAAAAGTTGTAATTACCATATAAACACATGCCAGAAGAGGTGTAGAAACCTCCCACTGTCGATCCCCCAGCAAAATGACACCATTACTGTACAATGGGAATGGGGACAAGATAAGTCAATGCAGCAAAATCCAAAGTTATGAGAATCTCACTTTTAACCATCGTATACTTAAAAATACAAATTTCACTAAACAGGTAATATGAGGACTTTCAATTAAATATGAGGACTCACTTGTTAAAGCAAAGGCATTTACATAACTATGCAAACAAATATATGTCCAGTTTCTAAAACCAAAATTTTATGCTGAACACCCACCCTCAACAAAGGCTCTATTAAAAATGAGTTACTATGCAATTGCATTGACATCAAATGGTTAGATTTTTAACAGCAAAGTACTTTCCTAACAGACATGTTCCTTCACGATCTTCAAAAGTTCTATATGGGGCAAGTGGGGGTAGTGCAGTGTAGTAGTTCAATTTACAAAGCAACGTAAAGTAAAAATGCAGCCCAAACCAATCCATTACCTGAACATAGGTTCCTTCCTTTGGGGGAGGAGCGGCTGCACCCAGCAGCATTAGAGATGACAGCAGGGAACGAGCCAGGGCCATTAGTCAGTTTGCTAAGTAGAAATGGGAAGCAAGTTCAATGGAGCAAAAAGGTTTCTGCTCTGCAGAGTTGATGGAGAGCAGTGTGATTGGTTTCTTAAGGGACAGGCAGACGGGCAATGCGAAATTTCTCCTCCCCTCACTGAACGTGCCTGTTTATCAGAGATGATCAGCACCTTAGATTACACATTATGCAAATGACCGTGGCAGTTTGGCATCTAATGCCGTCTCCCTGCCAGAGTTTAGGTTCACTCCCACTGTGGTCTGGGAAAAGTGAAAATAAACATGTCCCGCTTCCCTCCTTGGCTTCTTTGTCCTTGAAATAAATATAGATTCTTCCAAGCCCACAGCTCGGAGGCTTAGCTATATGGCAGATGGCAGTATCTCCTGCAGAGGTTATGAATATGAAACTCACAGGCTAGGAAATTAATGTAACAAAAACAAAAATAGAGGCACTAGGGATTATTGCAGGTCATACAGTGAGTATCTCAGGGAAATTCAATTCCTTACGATTCGGAAAGATTCCAAAGATGTTTCAGTGATAACGAATCAGATGAAAATCACTCCCCAAGGTAGCTATTTCCTGATTTGCTCATTGAAAAATGACACTGGGCAATAACAGAAAAACTATGCGTGATGTAAATTCTTTTCTCCCACCATTGAAATGGGTGTGTCTTAACCTGGAGAAAGGAAAACTGAAAGTTACCTATCTATCTAAACATAAGTACTATAAAAAGATAATTGATTGGACCAAGTCCCAAAATAAAACTGGAAGATGCGTGCTAAAACTATACAAATAGCTATTCTATCCGTGGAAAAATGACATCTTTAAGTAAATATGATCAGATCTGAGTACAAAGTCCCAAAGGAAATACTGGAAACTCCTGCTGTAATTCCTAAGATACATCTGTATCTAAGGTGCTATTTACCCCTAGAGTAGATAATTGTCCTAAATTATTTCTAAGACTACTTCCAACACTGAAATTTGAGGTGTAAGGACAAAATCAGAATTTTTGATTAAAAAAACAACAAGCTCAATGTTGGATTTCTGTATCAGTGAGGAGTAGAACTCTATTGCAGAGTAGATTATTATCTAAAAAAGGAACTTTGCTGTACAAAATAGGGTGTGCTGGTCTGTATTTCAAAAATTGTCTTTAACAAAGGGCAGAGCTCAAAAACAAACAGAATGAGATCAGAGCTGTGGTGTTCCTGTGGGTCATCATGTCTTTATACTCAGATTAAAAGAAGCTTCCACTCTGTATCATGAAGACTGGGTACATGTAACAGTCTTCTGTATAAACACCTGTGCCTAACAGTAGAAAATTTAAGCTTGAAGTTAATAATAAATAGCACCCAAATGGAACCTAGGTTTTTCCTTATAAAAAGCCAACAGTGTCTGAATAATGGTTCCCTTATTGTGCATCCTTTGTAAGGTCATAAAATGAGAAGATGGAGAAAGATTGGCTTATCCTGGCTTGTCCATCCTTGAAAGCCATTGTGGTCTCTTTTCCAGATGATGACAAGTCTCCTAATAGCGACTTCAGTTCTAGGTTAGATTCTGCAGGTTCTTTTATTTTGGTTACAAATTGTTAGACTTTCTACAAATGTTCTCCCCATAAGATATAGTAATAAAGTTTCTAGGCCGGGCGCGGTGGCTCACGCCTGTAATCCAGCACTTTGGGAGGCCGAGGCAGGCGGATCGCCTGAGGTCAGGAGTTTGAGACCAGCCTGGCCAATATGGTGAAACCCCATCTCCACTAAAAATACAAAAATTGGCAGGGTGCAGTGCCGCACACCTGTAATCCCAGCTACTCAGGAGGCTGAAGCAGAAGAATTGCTTGAACCGAGGTGGTGGAGGTTGCAATGAGCCGAGATTGCAACGCTGCACTCTAGACTGGGCAACAGTGCCGCACACCTGTAATCCCAGCTACTCAGGAGGCTGAAGCAGAAGAATTGCTTGAACCGGGATGGTGGAGGTTGCAATGAGCCGAGATTACAACGCTGCACTCTAGACTAGGCAACAAAGCAAAACTCCATCTCAAAAAAAAAAAGTTTCTAAACTGATTACACTCATAAATATGTTGAGATCCTCTGATGCAAGCACTGTGCCCAAGGAGAGGGCTGGCATTTTTATGCAAGCTAAGAAACTCTGCCTCTTACACCTTGTCATTAATTTCACTGAGAATGACAACTTGATAGACATGCCTATGTGATAGTCATAACCTCCTTGAAAAGCTTTTTTGAAAAGCCATTCAAGGGCCACCTCCTGCTCCACGGTGTTAGAGCTCAATACAGGTGAGCACAACAGACTCAGCCTTACAACAGGGAGGTCGACTTTCTGGTTCCTCACATCTGACATTTAATCATTGTGACCACCTCAGGGTCTAAATGGAGACCCAAAATTTGGGTTGGTGCCTTTCTATGCCTTTGGGCCAATAAAGACAATGGGATTAAACCTCCTATTTCACAAATTCTCCAGAGATACTGAGATTATATGTATACTCTTTCACATTCTCCAATTAGCAAACCTGGCTGCAATGATATGGCCACACTTGCCTGAGCAGCATCTGTGAAATATACAAATGAAATATATCAACCACCTAATGAGGATAGAAGGCCCCTTCCAGCCTCCCCCTTCTCCTAAGAGAGTAAGAAGGACATTCCAGGCTGGTTTTTTTTAGCCAGAAGCCACTGAACCATGCTCCTAATTAGGAAAGTAAAATGCCCAGACCAAGATACTAGAAATCGGAATGGTTACAGTGAATATAGCTTTTCAGACTCTGTATTTGCCAAGTGACTATTTCAGGGAAAGGGGAAAATAAGGTTAACCACGGGAAATAATGATAGAAAGACTAATATGTTTAAGTAACTTTTCATACAATAATGTGCTTCCTTTAAAATAATAAAATTTTTTGCTTGTTATTTGCTTCAACACCAGTACCTATTAACTTGACTTCATCCAGGTTTTTAAGCACTTTGTTAGAATGTGGTTTGGCATAAATATTAACGAAGCCGAAAAAAGACCAAATGAATTAAAATGTATTCCCTGAACTGGGCTATATAAAGACACATATTATTACAAAAGTTACTTTTCACTTATTATGGTAGGGACCTATTTTATCATATTTTATCATATCTTCCAGACAATAAAAGCCAATGGTCAAAACAAAGCAAAATAGAAACACATGAGGTCTCTCCAGTTCTTTAGATTTGAGCCTGAATTTAAAACCCTAGAGGGAAGTAGCAACTACAAACTTTCAGTTACCCATGCTGCTGCGTGGCCAAGTAAAACTCCACTGCAATTGCCTTTTGACTCCGGCAATTCCTTCCCACGTCTGTTCAAGCTGAGCGATGCATGTTCACGTTTCATACTTACTTCTATGTCATTATTTCATCAGTTTCTGTAGAATGTATACTGAAATAAATCATAAGTGACTACTGTTTAGACTTCAACTCCTTAGAGGACAGGAGCACCTGCACTTAGTAGAGACAACAGTAATAACAGCACCTAGATTGCTAATAAGTTGTATTAAATATTTAACTGTATGTATAATTTTCTTTAAATGTTAAAATTAATAATATTAATATTTGGCTGGACGCAGTGGCTCACACCCGTAATCCCAGCACTTTGAGAGGCTGAGGCAGGAGGATCGCTTGAGCTCAGGAATTTGAGACCAGCCTGGGCAACATGACAAAACTCCGTCTCTACAAAAAAATACAAAATTAGCCAGTTGTGGTGGCACACACCTGTAGTCCCAACTGCTTAGAAGGCTGAGGTGGAAGGATTACTTGAGCCCAGGAGGTGGAGGTTGCAGTGAGTAGTGATCACGCCACTGTATTCCAGCCTGCACAACAGACCCTGAATCAATAATAATAATATGTATTAAACACTCTTATGTGCCAAGGCTGGTATTAAGTGCCTTTCTGACATTTATGTCTTTCATTTTCATGAACCTGAAATAGGCACACTTTTCCCATGTTGAAACTGAAGAAATGATTGCAGAGCAGTGATACAGCTAGTAAATGGCAGAATTTGATCCCAGGATGCCGGACCACATGGTCTGTAGTTTTAGCAATTCACAATACTGCCTCCTGGAATAAGTCCCTTAACAAATGGTCTTCAAAATCACTGACAAAATTAAAAATCCTGATAAGTAAAAAATAAAAGTTTGTAGCTGTAAATTTTCATAAATATTTGACACTTAGAGAAAGCTGATATATTTTTAGTCTAATTTGACTGCCTTTATATGAAAGATTATTTCAAGATACTTCACAATTCGGGAAAGTAAGATGAAAGGAAATCAAGATGACATACCTGGAATAGAGCTCTATTTAGACCAGGGAAATCCAGCCTGCCAGACTCCATCATGCCACACTTGACCAGATGCCCAGAAGGAGCGCTGTGGTGAACCCCAGACAGGAATCCTCAGTGCTTGGCAGTCAGGTCAAATCATTATTCTATTGGCTAATCAGACAGACTGCCAGGATTACTGATTTTAGCCTCTTAATAACTGCCGCTATAGTGCTAGAGACACTACCTAGGATAGAAGTGATGTGTCTTTGTCATTCCAGGACAAGCTTTGAAATAAATAACCTGTAAGACTTCAAACCAAACATGGTACTGTCTTATGCTGCCACCCTAAAGACCCCACCCAGATTGCATACTCTTGTCATCCTAACATCAGCAGGGTTGACTTAGTGCTGTTCTGTGTTTTTGACCCATAAATTGCAGATTTCAATTGCCTGTATTGTTCCTCTGAAATATTAGTGGCCTGGGAAAAAGTTGTAGTTGCAGAATGATGAGCCAGGTTGGGAAGTTATGACTTTCAGTGGCACTATGAGTATGATTTGAGTACTCCAGACGGCAAATCATTGTTAGTGCCTTTGTTATCTGACACCACAACTGAGTCATGTGAAGTTTCTAGGACAAGGCTTTATAGAACCAAGAACGATGTCATATGTCCCAATATTCATACCTCTGGATTCTCTGAGAATGCTAACAGAGTAAATGTGGGAAGAATAGGAAGCCTATTAGACTAAATATCTAATAACAGTGGAGAGATGCTTACATGATTGGAATATGGCAGTCATTGAAAATGAATGGCACCAGAGTACATAGTCAAATGCAAAAGGGTTGATGATGCTTGCTAAGTGGGGGAAAAGCACATGAAAATCTGCAGACTACATGATCCCATATTAATAAATGAAAATATATAAGAGGAGGTGAGGATCATCATGGTGGACAGGAGGCAGGACTAGACTGCAGCTCCACACAGAGCAGCATGCAGAGGCTCGCATTATGAATTTTAGCTCCAGATCGACTGCAAGAGCAAACCAGAAATCCCAAGAGGACCCACAGGCCCTCTGAAGGAAGCGGACTGCTCCTGCAGGACCCGGGAGACACCCCAAGTACTATGAGTGCCCCAACTGTGGTAGTGTGAAAGGGAGACCCTCCTCTCCCAAACACACACCTCTACTGGACAAACTAAAGGTCTGTTTCAGACCTTACCTGGATCAGAGTCAATTTAGAGAGGCTGGTGAAATACAGGTGTAGAGGAAGGAGCAGAAAGGCCTTGGGAGCTCGCTGGGTCCCCAAACAGGCCATTCCTGCTGGGCACCATGAGGATCCATCGAGAGGGCAGCCAGAGGAGCAGGGGGTAAAAGTCCACAGAAAGAAAGAAATCTCTAGCTGAACTGTGTACCAATTTGAATGGGGCAAGAAGCCTCTTGGCCAGAACTCAGGGGAAGGCGCAAATCCAGTGTGCACACTCCACAGGCAGGAGAAGAACCAAGCCCTGTTCTTTCCCAGCTGGGAGGCAGGTAGCCTGGGGCAGGTTTTCAAGCCTGGCTTGCCCTCTGCCTGGAAACAGACTGGAGGCTGTTGGGGGGCACAGTGGGAGTGTGAATGGCCCTTTGGTTTGCACGGGAGCTGGGCGAAGCCTTTGACTGCTGGCTTTGCCCCACTTCCCTGACAACCTGCGTGACTCAGCAGAGACAGCCATAATCCTCCTAGATACACAACTCCAATGACCTGAGAATCTCACCCCCATCCCCCACAGCAGCCACAGTAACACCTGCCCAAAGAGAGTCTGAGTTCAGACACGCCTCGCCCTGTCTCCACCTGGTGCTCCTTCCCTACCTGCCCTGGTAGCTGAAGACAAAGAGCATATAATCTTGGGAGTTCTAGGTCCCGGCCAGCACCAGTTCCTCTCCATACTACCACAGCTGGTGCTCTCTGGAAAGCGCCACCTCCTGGCAGGAGTCCAACCAGCTACAAAAATAGAGCATTAAACCACCAAAGCTAAGAACCATCACAGAGTCCATTGCACCCCCCAACCACCTCCACCAGAACAAGTGCTGGTATCCACGTCTGGAAGACCCATAGACGATTCATATCACAGGACTCTGTGCAGACAACACCCAGTTCCAGCCTGGAGTCAGGTAGATTTACTGGGTGGCTAGACCCAGAAAAGAGACAACATTTTGGCTCACAGAAAGCCACATGCATAGGAAAAGTGGGGAGTACTACATCAAGGGAACATCCTGTGGGACAAAAGAATCTGAAAAACAGCCTTCAGCCCTAGATCTTCCCTCTGACAGAGCCTTCCCAAATGAGAAGGAACCAGAAAAGTAATCCTGGTAATATGACAAAACAAGGCTCTTTAACACCCCCCCCCCACCACCACCAAAATCACACTAGTTCACCAGCAATGGATCCAAACAAAGAAGAAATCCGTGATTTACCTGAAAAAGAATTCAGGAGGTTAACTAGGGAGGCACCAGAGAAAGGCAAAGCTCAATGCAAGGAAATCAAAAAACAATAAAAGTGAAGGGAGAATTATTCAAGGAAATATATAGCTTAAAGAGAAAACAATCAAAAATTTAGGAAACATTGGACACAATTATAGAAATGCAAAATGCTCTGGAAAGTGTAACCAATAGAACTGAACAAGTAGAAGAAAAATTCAGAGCTTGAAGACAAGGTCGTTGAATTAACCCAGTCCAACAAAGTCAAAGAAAAAAGAATAAGAAAATATGAACAAAGTCTCCAGGAAGTCTGGGATTATGTTAAATGACCAACCCTAAGAATAATCGGTGTTCCTGAGGAAGAAGAGAATTCTAAAAGCTTGGAAAAGGTATTTGGGAGAATAATTGAGGAAAACTTCCCCACCTTGCTAGAGACTTAGACACCCAAATACAAGAAGCACAAAGAACTCCTGGGAAATTCATTGCAGAAAGATCATCACCTAGACACATTGTCATCAGGTTATCTAAAGTTAAGACAAAGGAAAGAATGTTAAGAAATGTGAGAAGCACCAGGTAACCGATAAAGGAAAACCTATCAGAATAACAGCAGATTTCTCAGCAGAAACCCTACAAGCTAGAAGGGATTGGGACCCTATCTTCAGCCTCCTTAAACGAAACAATCATCACGCAAGGATTTTGTATCCAGTGAAACTAAGCATCGTATATGAAGGAAAGATACAGTCTTTTTCAGACAAACAAATGCTGAGAGAATTCACCACTACCAAGCCACCACTATGAGAACTGCTAAAAAGAAGTTCTGTATCTTGAAACCAATCCTGTAAACACATCAAAACAGAACCTTTTTAAACCATAAATCACACAGAACCTATAAAACAAAAATATAATTTGAAAAGCAAAAACAAAAAGCAAAGTACACAGGCAACAAAGAGCACAATAAATGCAATGGTGCCTCACATTTCAATACTAACATTGAATGTGAATGGCCTAAATCCTCCACTTAAAAGATACAGAACCACACAATGGATAAGAACTCACCAACCAACTATCTGGTATCTTCAGGAGACTCACCTAACACATACGGACTCACATAAACTTAAAGTAAAGGGGTGGAAAAAGGCATTTCATGCAAATGGACACCAAAAATGAGCAGAAGTAGCTATTCTTACATCAGACAAAACAAACATTAAAGCAACAGCAGTTAAAAGAGACAAAGAGAGACAATATATAATGGTAAAAGGCCTTGTCCAACAGGAAAATATCACAATCCTAAACATACATGCACCTATCACTGGAGATCCCAAATTTATAAAACAATGACTAGTATACCTAAGAAATGAGATAGACAGCAACACAATAATCATGGGGGATTTCAATACTCCACTGACAGCACTAGACAGGTCATCAAGACAGAAAGTCGAAAAGAAACAATGGATTTAAACTATACCTTGGAACAAAAACAGAACATTTCATCCAACAACCACAGAATACACATTCTATTCAATGGCACAGGGAACTTTCTCCAAGATAGATCATATGATAGACCATACAATGAGCCTCAATAAATTTAAGACAGCTGAAATTATATCGAGCACTCTCTCAGACCACAGAGGAATAAAACTGGAAATTAACTCCAAAAGGAACCTTCAAAACTATGCAAATACATGGAAATTAAATAACCTGCTTCTGAATGAGCCTGGGTCAAAAATGAAATCAAAAAAGAAATTTAAAAATTCTTTAAACTGAACGACAATAATGATACAACCTACCAAAACCTCTGGAATACAGCAAAAACGGCACTAAGAGGAAAGTTCATAGCCCTAAACGTCTATACATCAAAAAGACTGAAAGAGCACAAACTGACATTCTGAGGTCACACCTCAAGGAACTAGAGAAACAAGAACAAACCAAACCCAAACCCATCAGAAGAAAGGAAATAACCAAGATCAGAGCAGAACTAAGTGAAATTGAAATAAACAAAGAAAAGACAAAAAATAAGTGAAACAAAAAAAATGGTTCTTTCAAAATATAAGATTGATAGACCATTAACAAGATTAACCAAGAAAAGAAGAGAGAAAATCCAAATAACCTCACTAAGAAATGAAACAGGAGATATTACAACTGACACCACCGAAATACAAAAGATCATTCAAGGCTACTATGAACACCTTTGCACACATAAACTAGAAAACCTAGAAGAGATGGATAAATTCCTGGAAAAATACAACCCTCCTAGCTTAAATCAGGAAGAATTAGATACCCTGAACAGACCAATAACAAGCGAAATTAAAACGGTAATTTAAATATTACCAATAAAAAAAAAGTCCAGGACCAAATAGATTCTCAGCAGAATTTTACCAGACATTCAAAGTAGAATTGGCACCAATCCTTTTGACACTATTGCACAACATACAGACAGAAGGAACCCTCCCTAATTCATTCTACGAAGCCAGCATCACCCTAATACCCAAACCAGGAAAGGACATAACCCAAAAAAGAAAACTACAGACCTATATCCTTGATGAACGTAGATTCTAAAATCCTTAACAAAATACAAGCTAACCAAATCCAACAACATATCAAAAAAGGTAATCCACCATGATCAAGTAGGTTTCATACCAGGGATGCAGGAATGGTTTAACATATGCAAGTCAATAAATGCGATAACACCACATGGACAGAATTAAAAACAAAATTCACATGATGATCTCAATAGATGCAGAAAAAGCATTTGACAAAATCCAGCATCTCTTTATGATTAAAACTCTCAGCAAAATCGGCATATAAGGGACATACCTCAATGTAATAAAAGCCACCTATGACAAACCCACTGCCAACATAATACTGAATGGGGAAAAGTTGAAAGCATTCCCTCTGAGAACTGGAACAAGACAAGGATGCCCACTCTTACCACTCCTCTTCAACACAGTACTGGAAGTCCTAGCCAGATAAGAGAAAGAAATAAAGGACATCCAAATTGGTAAAGAGGAAGTCAAACTGTCATTATTTGCTGATGATATATTGTTTACCTGATGATATATTGTTTACCTTGAAAACTCCTCCAGAAAGCTCCTGGAACTGATGAAAGAATTCAGCAAAGATTCTGGATACAAGATTAATGTACATGAATCAGTATACACCAACAGCAACCATGTGGAGAATCAAATCAAGAACTCAACCCCTTTACAATAGCTGCAAAAATAATAAAATAAAATACTTAGGAATATACCTAACCAAGGAGTCAAAAGACCTCTACAAGGAAAACTATGAAACCCTGCTGAAAGAAATCACAGACAACACAAACAAATGAAAACACATCCTATGATCATGGATGGGTAGAATCAATATTGTGAAAATGACCATACTGACAAAAGCAATCTACAAATTCAACACAATCCCCATCAAAATACCACCATCGTTTCTTCACAGAATTAGAAAAAAAAATTCTAAAATTCATATGCAACAAAAGACGAGCCCGCATAGCCAAAGCAAGACTAAGCAAAAAGAACAAATCTGGAGGCATCACACAACCTGATTTCAAACAATACTATAAGGCCATAGTTACCAAAACAGCATGGTGCTAGTATAAAAATAGGCACAAAGACCAATAAACAGAATAAAGAACCCAGAAATACACTCAAATACTTACAGCCAACTGATCTTCAACAAAGCAAACAAAAACATGAAGTGAGGAAAGGACTCCCTTTTCAACAAATGGCGCTGGGATAATTGGCAAACCACATGTAGGAGAACAAAACTGGATACTCATCTCTCACCTTATACAAAAATCAGCTCAAGATGAATTAAGGACTTAAACCTAAGACCTGAAACTATAAAAATTCTAGAAGATAACATTGGAAAAACTCTTCTAGACATTGACTTAGGCAAGGATTACATGACCAAGAACCCAAAAGCAAATTAAATAAAAGCAAAGATAAATCACTGGGACCTAATTAAACTAAAGAGCTTTTGCACAGCAAAAAGAACAGTCAGCAGAGTAAACTGACAACCCACAGGGTGGGAGAAAATCTTCACAATCTATACATCTGACAAAGGACTAATATCCAGAATCTACGACAAACTCAAACAAATCAGTAAGAAAAAATCAAACAATCCCACAAAGAGTGGGCTAAGGACATGCATAGACAGTTCTCAAAAGAAGGTATCCAAATGGCCAACAAACATGAAAAAATGCTCACCATCACTAATGATCAGGGAAATGCAAATCAGAACCACAATGTCATACCACCTTACCCCTGCAAAAATGGCCATAATCAAAAAACAGTAGATGTTGGCACGAATGCCGTGATCAGGGAATACTTCTACACTGCTGGTGGGAATGTAAACTAGTACAGCCACTATGGAAAACAGAGTGGAGATTCCTTAAAGAACTAAAAGTAGAACTACCATTTGATCCAGCAATCCCACTACTGGGTATCTACCCAGAAGAAAAGAAGTCATTGTATGAAAAAGGTATTTGTACATGCATGTTTATAGCAGCACATTTCACAGTTGCAAAGATCGTGGAACCAACCCAAATGCCCATCAGTCAAGGAATGGATAAAGAAACTGTGATATTGGAGACTATTATTCTAAGGGAAATAACTCAGGAATGGAAAACCAAAGATCGTATGTGTTCACTGATATGTGGGAGCTAAGCTATAAGGATGTAAAGGCATAAGAATGATACAATGGACTTTGGGGACTTGGGGGGAAGAGTGGGAGGGGGCCGAGGGATAAAAGACTACAAATATGGTGTAGTGTATATTGCTTGGGTGATGGGTGCACCAAAATCTCACAAATCACCACTAAAGAACTTACTCATGTATCCAAATACCACCTGTACTCCAATAACTTATGGAAAAATAATTAATAAATAAATAAATACAAAAAATAAATAAATGAAAATATATAAGATACAAAAAAAGCAAATATCTACTTGTCAATAGTGCCTATATGTACTTGATAGGATTATGAGTGATTTTTATTTTCTTCTTTTTGTTTTTATCCTTTAGATTTTCTGTTTTTGAGCGTGCATCATTTTTGTAGTACTAAAACAAAAGCTTTCTCAAAGGCAATAAAGTCGTCAAAGACACTGTCAGAGAGACATTTAAAAAATCAAGAATAATAAGCTACTAAATTTACAAGAATTAAAAAAATATACATATGATTATGTTTACCCCATAAGGCAGACCAAAAGGTGGTAACCAGCCCCACATTTTATTAGATCTCTTGTTTAAAAAGCAAAAAACACAATAACACAAAAGTGATGATAGTCATTTACAATTCCAAAAAGGAAGTCACGGAACATCCTAACTGTCCACTAGGGCATGACACCCCAAACTGTCTTCTCAAGAAGCTGTGAGTAAAAACAAAAATCTGTGAGCCATGTTATGTCTCCGTCTTGAGTTTCTCAAAGGAATGGATCATATTAAAGACTCTAAGCAGTCTTTCAATAAATAAATCGATGAACATTGTTTAACTCATTGTTTCTACCCATTAGCACCTCACTACCCAAACTAATAGGGATATTGGAATACACTCTGGCTATAAGGAAGCACTTAGAAAATCTTCTGTGTTACTTCTACTGAGCATTTATTTATGTGCTTAGCTCTCCAGCCCAAGTAGAAGATAAATAATAATCCTGATTTCTGACAATTGTTCCAGGAACCATTCCCTAGAGTTCCTCAGGGACCCAGAAGCATTGGCACTTCTCTACTAGTCTTCTGAGACTGACATGTGCCTGGGGAGACACGGAGCACATTATTGCTGTTGTGCCTCATGCTTTGAAAACTTTCCAGTTGCTGGAGGGTTATTCTTCGCCCCACTCCTATTACCCAGAAATGCAATTTATTCTCTTCAATCTGGCAGTGAGTAGCCTATGTAAAGAATTTTCAAGCATATTAAAACCAACTTACCAATAGCTCTGCTGATAACTTCCTGGAAGGGCAATTTTGGCAGTGAAGTTATGTTGTCTTCAAACTTTTCAATGTATATATTCTTATCAGTAGCTTGGGTGTGACATGAGGTAAAGCATCTTGTTAGGAGATTTCAGAGAAGAACACAGCACAGCAGCTATTGCAAATAATGACTGTGGCTATGGTCACCCAAGGTGAAAAGCACCATTTGCATCACTTTATCACTCCTTAGAGACGCAATTTACACATTACTGCTCTTACTGGACAAGATGGATATAATCAGAAATGACCTACTACAACAGCAAATCAGAAATTTATTAAAAATCAGCTCAGAAAGACATTTAGGAAAGAATAATTCAAGGATTTGACAGTTGACAACCTGTGAAAAACTTTGAAAAATATTCATCACAGAAAAGATTCAGATTTTGTATTAGGTTTCCCAAGTGTCTCTTTTATTCATGATGGTGTGTGTGTGTGTATGTGTGTGTGTGTGTGTGTGCGTGTGTGCACATGTGCTTATCGTCTTCCACTAGGATTATTTTCCTAAACACAGGATCTTTTATTTTATTGGAAAATTTATTTTTAATCTAGAAACATAATGAAGTTATGTGAGTTCAAGAATTAAATCAGAGGCAGAAATTTGCCTTGAATGGCACAGTGAAAAGGGCTAGGCATAGGAAAAGATACTGTATACTCAAAATATGAATATAAAACATCTTTTGATACACCTTTCCAGCACATCACATAAATACTTACTCTAGAATATAGTCCACTTTTCTATGATATCTCAGCAAAGGACTCTTGTTGAAGTTAATACTGGATGATGAATTACTGTTTTGGGCTATCTGGAAGCCATTTACTCTAATTATTTCTTCTTCAACAATGTTTCTTGCACTGTGCTAGTATGCTAAGGCAAATATGATAAAGACAGAAATAGTAATGAGAGTGACAAAAATAATGATAAAAACCACATTAAATCTTTGCCCTTGCAGAGGTTAAAGTTTATCAAAGAGTCACAGTTCAAAGCAGTTGAAAAATTAACCTATTATTTTCCCATTTGATGTAAGGAAACAATCAACCTAAAATGCAATCAATTGTAAAGCTACAAAGGATTACTGAAGGAAACAATGATGTAGGTATGGTGAAGGAAAAAAATTCAGATGATCAAAACCTCCCTTCACATTCTCAATTTCAACTTTATTCTACCATGAATCCAGCATTCTCTCATACTAGACAGCTCCCTACTCTGGAAATAAATCAAATAATTTAACATTTTTATGTCTTAGCAAATATTCTTACCTTACCATTGAATGTCTCTCCCTCACAATCGATTTTTCTCCTATTGAGACTTCTCTACTTATTTTTTTGAGAACCACGTCAAATATTGTCTCTTCTAAGAATCTAACACAATTATCCTTATCAATAATTAACTATTTCAATTGTAGTATCATACAAGTGGTACTGTTCATGATTCCTTATTTTTTCCCACATAGATTATAGTTAATATAACTTGAAGCTCCTGAATGGTAGGAAATTTGCATTTTCATTTGTATATTTATTATAATGTTAATAAATGTTAATAGTGGGATTATCAAATATGATGAATTAATAAATGCAAACAAAAGCATAGTGGTTTTCCGTACCAAAAAGTGGAAAGAGAATAATAAGTTGTCAGCATGTCTCCAGACTCACCAACAGGCACATGTATGTTGGCACATGTAATTATAAATAAAAATTAACACATCACAATAAATGAACCAAATAAATTATCAGCAATTTTTGAGAGTACATTTATGGTGGCCTATTTTAAAATGAAGATTCTGTGGTTTTCAGTTCCCTGAGAGAGATAATCAGTTGTCATCCAGGACAAGCTCACAAGAGGGCCATGTGACATCCAGTCAAAAGACACATGCCATTTTTAGACCATATGAAAAGAGAAAATACGGTTTTCAGATATAATCTTCAGTTCAAAGTGCTGCTTCTCACATGGGCAATGCTAAGTAGCATTTTCCAGGATGAGCACAGTAGGGATTGATTGATTTAGTTTATGGTGGTTGATATTTCTCTTGGACAATGCCAAAATGACCAGCAATTAATAAAAGCCAAAATTAAACTCTGTGCCATACTAAAGTTTATTATTTACCTCACAGCCAGCCTGTAAAATTAAATTATCTTCATCTCATTTTATACTTAAAGAAATAGAGACAATGGTGTGTGGCTAAGGGTTGTAAACAAGGGAATCTACTCAACCAGGCTAAGGAGAAAGGGACTTATCAAAAATTGTCAAGGAGCTCTTGGAATCTCTTGAAGGGCTTGACCTGTGTTTATTAACTAACCAGCCAGAATGACATGGCCATGAACAATGCAGCCAAAAAAGTACCTGATAATTCTTTGGAGCTGTTTTAGTGGACACATTATTGCTTCTATTACCTTTACTCACAACTGTGATGTTTACATTTGGAGGCTACAAATTCTATCATAGCTGCTTCAGTAGAATCAGGGACCTTAGTCACTCCATGTGTTTTCTGGAGCATCCAAATAACCAGAAAACATCTCATGCTGCTCCTTTCTCCATCTATGTCTCGCCCAGAGGTATCCGATGGGTGGAAACTAGGTCATTTCCCTTTATCCTAGTTGTAAAGGAGCCTGGGAGACTTCATTATGGATGTCAGTTTCTTTTATAAAGGGCCCATTTCCAGGAAGAAAAGCTAAGGGGGAATTGAAACAGGAGATGAGTTGGCTAAACTGCCAAATCTGCCATAAGTGGAGAATTTATTGACCATAGTCACATCACTAGTAAGGGGCAGAGCCTTCTGATGCCATCTCTTAGGTTCTTCCCAAGATAAAATGAGTGCCTCATTGTAGTAGAGATGAGCAGCTCACCTGGCTCTCAGAGCTTAATAGAAATATACCTTAAAAGCAACTGTTGCCTTTTTTTTTTTTTTTTTTTTTTTGAGACAAGAGTCTTGCTCTGTCGCTCAGGCTGGAGTGCAGTGGCGCGATCTTGGCTCACCGCAAGCTCTGCCTCCCAGGTTCTCCTTTCTCTGCCTCAGCCTCCTGAGTAGCTGGGACTACAGGCACCCACCACCACACCTGGCTAATTTTTTTGTATTTTTAGTAGAGACGGGGTTTCATCATATTAGCCAGGATGCTCTCAATCTCCTGACCTCATGATCCGCCTGCCTCAGCCCCCCAAAGTGCTGGGATTACAGGCATGAGCCACTGCGCCCAGCCAACTGTTGCCTTTTAACTTGGAATTGCATGAACTGCAAGTGTCATTACTGGTTTGACTTTGTAGATATCTTAATATTGTTAAGGAAGTAGCCCAGTGAATGTGGATGAATTCTTCATCCTCTGTCCAGTTTTCATTTAAAAATACTAGCACACCTACATTTTGAAACTGAGAAGCTCAGAGCTAGATGAACCCTTAAGCCAAGGTGAAATGCACAGCAGCTTGAGTACATTTTCCCTACCTCTCACATTAATTCATGGATAATTAAAGGAAATAAGAAAATAAATTTGACTCTGACAACCATGTAAAAAGTGAAATGCAGAATACGGTGTATAGACCTACACATTACAGTTTGATAGACTAGTGTTCAAATCCAGGTTAAATCACTCATTAGCTATATAAAGCTGGGGCAAGTTGCTTAATCTCTCTGGGCCTCAGTTTTCTCTTCTGTAAAATGGGAACCATGCCTACTTCTTAGTAGAAGTAATTATTAGTGAGATTGTATACATTGTTTATAAAGCACTTTATAGAGTGTCACATATAGAAGGTATTGATTAAATAGAAATTCCTGTTTAACATTACTTTATAAGAAATAATTACTAAATGACATAACATTGATTTAACAAGTCTTTAAAAATATGTGCTCTAGTAATCCATTCAGCTATGAAAATGGTTACCTTTTGAGTATACAGATAATGGCAAGTGAGATATTTTTCCTTTGATTTCTGATAGTATGTATGGTTTCATGTGTTTAAAACAAGGACTATTTCCTTTCACAACTGACCTGTTTCCAGTCATACTTAGAGACCTTCTCTAAATTCTACTTCTACCCAACTTTCAAACTGTCTGATGGACTTTCAAATTATGTATGAAGGGAAGGGGAAAGCAAATAGCTTGGAATTTCTTAGAAAAAATATCTATACCATCTGTTCAGAATTTACTGAAGAAATGACTATTAAAATGTCATTTCTTTAATAGTCCTTAAACAAACAAACAAACAAAAAATAGCCTCAGAATTTCATGGAAAGTCATCTCTAAAGGGCCAAGTAAAAACATCCTTTGAATGGGACTTTACAACATTTTAACAATTTCAGAAACAAGCTGACATCTAAAATATAAAGAAAAATAAAACTCACATCTATGTCAGTGAACAAAAACTACAGAATTGTTTTTTGACCTTTTGTTGTCATTAGCAAAACTTGTCCTATATGCCTACTAAGTTTGTCTATGATACAAACATCCCAGTCCAAGAAATTTAACTCAAAACACTCATGTTCTAAAACATGTTTCCTATTTAAGAAAAACAAAAGCAAAAAGCAGAAGGAAACCAAACTTCTCCTTCCTTTGGTATAAACTTACATTTGCACCATTTAAGAGAGAAAGAAAGCAGTGCTGAAAATGTGCAGGGCTATAAAGTGCATTGGTCTCTGATCCACGTTTCTGGTGAACATAGTTGGAGAGTCAATAGCTGAAGTCTTATTCTCAAGAGCATGAATACTCCATGCTGATGAGACTGGAAGGAGGGCTGAGCACTGGTTTAGAAGCTGCAAAAAGCAGGCTGAGGAGGTGTGAAGAGAAGCTGAAGAGAAGCAAACACATAGGACCACCAGCAAAGTGAGCAGAGGGACATGAGGGTGCAGTCGGAAGGAATCCAAAGCGGGAGTGAAAGAAGAGAGTGACTCAGTGTGTCCAAGGCAACTGAGACTAGAAAAGCTTGGACTGGGAAAGTTGCATGCTTTATTGAGAATAGCATCAAGTGCCATGTTGATCTACTGTAGGAGTTAAATAGGTAAGGAAATGGGAAAAAGCAGGAGAGAGTACCCAGTTAAGACCCCTGGCTATGAAACCTAGGAGGAAAGCATGACAGTAATTGGCAGTGATGCCAAGGTCAAGGGAAGGTTTTGCTGTTCTTGTTATTTTTCTAAGCAAAGGGAGACAAGCACTTCTAGAGACAAAACAGGAGCCAATGGAAATGAAGAGACCTAAAACACAGAATATAAACAACTCCTTCATTAAGGGGACTGAGAAAGCATGTACTAGTGACAGAATTTCTGATCCATAAGGATTAATGCAATTTTGAAACTAAGAGATATTTTTAAAGGGAAAACATTTCCAAAGAGGTTTTACGGTTTTATAGCAGAGCTACCACCAGGTTTCTGTCGACTAACAACCCTGTGCTTTGTCCAGGAGACCAACTTACCTTCAAGTTTCTTTGATTATGAGACCTTAACCCCAGAATATTTTAAGGCTGAAGAGTAAAAATACAGATGATGGATAGTAATGGGAATTGATGCAGTGGGGAAGAGAGCATAGAGAAGTGATAAAGGAACAGGAGTTCCTTTGCTTTGAAAAGCAAAGGCCTTGGGAGAGATTAAGATTGTAATCCCTCTTCACAGAATCCAAATGAGAAGAGTCCAGCATAGCCTGAAAGAGTTTCAAGAGCAATGTGAGTAGACTGTGGCGAAGAGTTCAAGGCACCAGTAGGATGAAAACTGGCAGGCTGAGTCTCTAGCCATAGGGGAAATAAGAATCATTAGCCAAAAGGAAACTGTAAAAGAGGAGAATGCCTAGAAATAGAAATCTCAAGCATAAAATGGTATCCGGCAAGAGTGAAGCTGAGCAAATGTTTGGTGAGTAGCTTGTGAATCCAAGCAATGCTGGAGATTGGCAGCAGGGAGGGCCGTGGAGAGCCAACATAAATGACTGAGCAAGGGAACAAAACAAAGCACAGCATTTTCATCTGATTGGCCAGTAAGTACTAATTTAGGAAAATTGTACACATAACCACAGATTTCAGAAACAAAAAGGCTTGGTTAAAAAGCTACTCTGCCAAATAAAACTATCTGTCATTGTCACCCAGGCATTCCTTTGGGTGCATTTCTAGAACAATTTATAAATCTGATTCTAGTGCTGAAAATTGGTAAGTCCCTCTATTAAGTGATTAAATGATGATTCTCTTGGCAAGATTACACTTTGGATTAAGTTTCATTACAACCTTGACAAGCCTATGAAGAAAAAAAAATCACAAAATCACAAAGTTATATTTTATGGTGGCTTTGTCTTAAACCTCTGTAAAATAATCATGGTATAGCCATTTCAGGCTATTTTCGTATACACAGAATGTTAATTATGGCTATATAAATATTATTCAGAAGGCTATTTAAATATCTGGTAGATTTTTAATATCCTAAAGTTATATTTGAGAAAAGCATAATTCTGTGTCGCATTAGTGCTAGTAATGACAATAGTCATAATGACATTTCCTCTAACTTGTATATATCCTCCCCATTTTTTAACAGAAGTGCAAGACTTTTTTGTATAGGCTCTGTCAAGTGAAATTGAAAGCTTCTTATGAAAACAGTCAATGGGAGGTGCCAAGTTTTTTTTTCTTTTGAGCAAGAGCGAAGTTAAAAAAACAAAAACCTGCTTTTGCACCAATGAGTCAAGATGCATTGACTGATCATTCCTTATGAAACATCTTACAGGCAATCCTCTCTGAATTTGTCTTTATTTATCATATTTACATCAGTAATGATAATACTTTGTGTTCATGTAGCACCATTTGGCTTATACAGTATTTTCAAATGCATTATCTCATTTGATCTTTACAGTGATTCTTACCGGCAAAGTCTGGCCAGACATTATCATTGTCATTTTATAGATGAGGAAACAAAGGCACAGAGTTGCACAGGCTTCAGAGTTGATGATTCAAAATCTAGAACTTGAATCTGGGTCTTCCAATGCCGTAAGGCTGACTGCCTACAAAATAATTTCCACTGACAGCAGCTACATAAAATTATTTTTGGCTATTTTGGATTCCAATAAATCGATATTACATAAAGGAACAATTGAGATACAAAACAAAAGAAAAGAAAAATCGCCAAGTCTGTTCCATGCGTTATCAGTCGCTGCATAGCACTAATATTATTCTTTGAAATATGATCTAAAATAATACCACCTGTCTGTGGTGAGCTGAGAAATACCTCCCTAGACTTTGTAAATGTTAGATAGTGAATACACTAGCAGCTTTCTGGTTTCTAAGAATATCCATTAATATCAGCCTCCCCCAAAATAATGGGCCAAATGAATACTCTTTTTGTTATCACATAGTTCATCATTTTTAAATTCTCCCAGCTGCTGTTTATATTAGTAGGATGTCTTTCCTCTCATCCTCTTCCACATTTCTAATAAAAAATACTGGCATTTCCTTTCCCAGTGGAGAAGCCCCACCCGAAGCCCAGTCACATTGCCAGGCTTCTAGGCTCTAATGATTAAATAAGTGATTGCTCTGCCTAGCTTTAAAAATGTGTCTTATATAAGGCAGTCAGGACGCAATATCCATCACTGTAAAGGAAGTCAAGCATTTATTTAAAATAACGAAATACCCTCATTTTCATTTTTCCCTGAGAGGATTGTAGTGATGTTAAAAAAATTCTCTGAATTCTAGAACTAGGGCAACACATTGATTTGAAGAAAGCTATAATCTTCTCTTCTAATTTGAAGTGTACTTTCTCCTCAGTGAAATAAAGTGTGGCTTTCAGAATAGCAAGGGCCCTAGGCCCACACACACAAAGACATCCTTATCCCAACCACTCCTCTTTCAGGTTGGCCCCATTCTTCCCAAGGCAGAATTTATAAAGACCTTTTCAATAAATGTCAAGGTATATTGAACTAAAAAAGAGAAAAGTTCAAATCATTTCTTCCAGATTTGGGAGGGAAATGATTTCAACTGCCAAGTCATGATGAATATTACCTTTTGCTTTACAACCACTGCCTCATTGCAAATGAGTAAGTTGGATAGGTTCAATTATGGGGTCTCTTGGAAAAGATTCATAATTAAATTTTTAAAAGGAACAAATTAGCTCTTTGTCCATCTGAGGCAGAGGAGTCAGAACACTTATTCCTATGAGCGTTCAGGGATTTCAACTTCTATGGGTAGATTTCCTTAAATAGCCAAGGAGGCTGACTTAAAAGAAAGGCTAGGAGAGAGAGTCAGCCCTCTGTGATTTGGAGAGATAATAAGTTAGCAAACTGGATAGCATAATGGTTTATGAAATTCTTCCTTCAAGGACCATTATCTAGTGCTAATAGTGTTTTATGTCTTCCTCTCCTGTGCTTATTTACAGCATAATTATAAGAGTGAGAAAAAGGGGAGGAGTTGGGTATCAAAATAACCATATGCCAAATTAATGCAGCCAACTAGAATCTCCAGCCCTTGGGGCTTGTTTATCAATTAGTTCTGTTGCAATCTGAGTTTCTGTTGTTCCCCACAGAATGGAGATACTTTGATTTCACTCATATGCCACCTCCAAGGAAAGTCATTTGAGATCAAAACATTTTCCAGAAAGGATCTCTTTTCCCCTTTCCAATATCATGATGTACTATACAGCCAGCTCCTCACTCATTTCAAGGCCATTCCATAGCACAAATAGTTAACTCTTTCTCTCTGTCTCTCTCGCATGCACTGTTTCTTTTCCTGTCTTGCCTCCCTTTTAGCTGGTTAATGTTGGGTTTATTTTTTTCAACTGCTTTATCTTCCTTCACCATGTTTTTAAAGTTGCTATGCAAATCTCTTAGGTTAAAGCCACTTCTGTGTGCCGTATGTGATCTGTAAATATTTAACAGAAGTTATTCAGAGTCAATTTTAACAGAAGTTATTCTGAGTAGTAGTTTGAGATAGTATAAGATGTAGTAGTAGTTTGCAGTGAGACAGGAGAATTGTTTGTATCCTCCAAAACCAAGCCAGTACATCAGGAACTGCTGGTTTGAAATGTGCCTCAATCCCAGCTTGAGTTTCTCAACTAATGAGAAACTCATTGAGTTTTTAAAGGGATCAGAGAAAAGAAGGTGGCAGGAGCAAGGAACTGCTTTAAACTATAGTGTATGCTTCACATGGTCTTAGTTCTCCTAAGAATCTCAACTGACTTTTCTTTTTTTTTAACCTAAAAATAAAACAAATTTTGCATCCCTTTTCACACTCGTGCTTCATTCGTCTTTGAATGCTAATTACAAATTTTTCACCCTTTGAAAGTTGGTTTACCGAAACCCAAGAAATTACTTACTCAAATCAGGAAAATTAAAATGTAAAGGAGTGAAGTCTTGTGGAACAAAGTACAGACAGTTCTCCACTTTGATGAGCTGACTTCAGATTTTTTGACATTACCATGATGCCAAACCATCATGATTTCAAGTAATGTACAGCATTCAATAAATTATGTGAGTTATTCAACACTTTATTATAAAGTAGTCTTTGTGTTAGATAATTTTGTCCAACCAGGCAGCACGTTTAAGTTAGGCTTGGCTAAGCTATGATGTTTGGTAGTTTAAGTGTATTAAATGAATTTTCAACTTAGGATATTTTCAATCTACAATGTTTTTATTGGGACGTAACCCAATCATAAATAGAGGAGCATTTGTGCTTTGTTACTGTAGCTCTAGCAAACTAATACAGTAGATAACCTGCGGCTCTGGAAGCTGGAGGAGTTTGCAGGAGTGGGCAGAATGGCCACAGCTGGGAAACACAAAGATTTAACAAGCGCCAAAAAAACAGGGAGGGGCAGAGGTCAAAAACCAAAACGATGCTCCTAATATAGCATGAATCAAAAAAAGCCAAGCAAAGGAGACAAAAACTTAGTAAAAGATTCAAAGACTGAACCAGAGATAGCAAGTCATTCTGTTCTCAGCTCAGATGTCACCTCCTTAGAGAGTGACTAATTTAAGTAGCCCTTCTCCCCCATCCCACCTTTGTTTAGTCCCTATCCGATTACCCTACTTACTACTACCTGAAACTGTTTTTGCATTTGTTTATCTTCTGCCTCTCTGTCCTAGAAAGTAAGAGAGAGGAGACATTTGCATTCGCTTTCCATTTCCAGATCTACTTCATTTGTAGATTTGTTTTCAGCGTTTTCAGCGTTTACCAGCTCACTGCCTGGCACCTAGTAGTGTTCAGTGCGTCCTTCATGAACAAATGAAGTAGATTTGGCAAGGCAAAGGAAATAAGAAATTAGAGACATTACTTGAGACACCAGAGAATGGAAGCAAGCTGCTTGGTGTGGGTCCTGCAACCTTGCCCATGGTGAAGGGAAGCTCAAATGATTGCCAGGCCAATTCAGTGTAACAGGCAATCAAGACATAGGAAATCAATGTTGATTTGTACTTGCCTATGGTTAGGATTCTCCAGAGAACAGAACCAATAGGATATATTTAGATATAGAGAAAGAGATTTATATGAGGGACTGTCTCATGAGATTATAAGGGCTGAGAAGTCCCATGATCTACTGTCTGCAGGCCGAAGGCCCAAGAAGAAACCAGTGGAATAGTTTCAGTCCAAACCCAAAAACTTGAGAACCAGGGGAGCCAATGTTGTAAATCGCAGTCTGAGCCCAAAGACTCAAGAACCAGAAGCAGTGATGTCTGAACTCAGGAGGAGATGAGTGTCACAGCTCAAGCAGAGAGAGCAAATTAGTCCTTCCTCTATGTTTTTGTCCTATTTAGGCCTTCAATGAATTAGGTGATGCTCACTTACATTGGTGAGGGCAGTCTTCCTTACTCAGCCTACAGATTCAAATGCTAATCTTTGCCAGAAACACCCTCACAGACACACCCAGAAGTAATGTTTCAGCAGCTATCTGGGCACCTCTTAACCCAGTCAAGTTAACACATGAAATTAACCATCACACTGCCTGAACCATGAAGATGGACATGAAGCTGGCACCCCAAACAATGCACAGTTCACCAGAGACACATTATGCACCCACTCCTAGGCCTTACTTCTGGCTGTACAAAAGAATTTCAGCAATTCTATGGGTTTCTTGAAATAAATTATTCAGAATAACAGACATTCTACCATGCGGTTTCTAGGAGAAATATGTGCTTCTTAAATTGAAAATTCTGCCCCACTAACTTCCTGAAAGATGAAGGTGGATAGTTACTGGAGAGTTCTGTGAATGAGGTAATCTGAAATACAGTAAGGCCCCTGGGGAAAAAGTCTTTCAAGTGTTCCAGTTGAATGTGTCTATTTACAGGGATTTGTATTTAATGGATGACAAGTTAATGTGTCATCAGTGTCTGTGGTTGTGATGAAGTTGCAAGGAAAATGACAAGTGTTACACATGCAACTTTCTGTTTTACTGATACACTAACTGGTCTGTTAAAAAGGATTTCTTTTTTTAATCTTGTAAAACTGAAAGAACTTTCCAGAGGTTTCTGCTTTTGTGGTATTCTCTCTCTCTCTATCTCTCTCTCTCTCTCTCTCTCTCGTGGGCTTTTTGGCTTTGAGTTTTTCAGGAAGGAGACAGATTTCTCAAGCAGAAAATCCGGTACAGTATACTCACTAAGCTGGATGAACAAACCAAAACACTAACAGCAATAATATTTATTTAGAAGAATTGATCAATATATGTCCTCAGGATCTAAAACCATAAACTGATGAACTGACATAATCCCCTCACTCACAATAGATCCCGCTCTTTGTATCATAATACCATCTGCCTGGATAGAACCCTTTCCCCAGAAGCTCAAATGATTTGGCAATGGTTGTTAATACCTAAGATGTATTTGGAGAGGAAACAGATTTATTTTTGCCCTCTCTTTGTGTTTAGGCTACTGAGACACAGAAAATCCACACCACAAGTCAGAATTACTCAAGGAGTAACCACAGACATACTGACCCATTACCAACTACTTTATCCAATATACATTAAATGAATCTTTAGAGTCCCGTGCATGATGCTACTCTTTCTTGTCTTTAGTTACGTTACTATTTCCGGCCCATGGGCATATTTTTGTACTGTTTTGCCACCTGAGAAATCGGTTTGGTTATAAGCAAAAAGGTTTTAGCACCTCTTGCTATGAGTTCTTATTGTCCTTAGCCACTCTTCGGGTTTTAAGAGAGTTTCTTTTCACACTTCAAATTCTCTGATTTTTTTTTTAACAGAGGATTTACTAGATTCTAACTTGCCTACTTTTGTTCTCACATCTGAAGACAACAGGAAAAAAGGTCAGTAGAAATAGTGATTCTGTGTGTGTGCATGCGTGTGTGTGTGTGTGTGTGTGTGTGTGTGTGTGTGTGTGTGTGTTTCAGGTCTTCATAGAAAAGAACCTGCAACGTGTTTCTAAACCTCTTTAACAGTTTCAGCTTCCCCACCCTGCCCTCGGCATGTTCAAACTTTAATGTGCTCTTTGCAAACCATCCCTTTTTGCACTTTTTGATTATCAAGAATCCCTACAGAATTGGTATAGCACAGTGTGTAGGAAACTAGAATGAACTAGAAAAATTCCAAGAAATGGAAACACATCTAGGATATAAATGCATGAGGCCAGGAGTGGTGGCTCACACCTGTAATCCCAGCACTTTGGATGGCCAAGGCCAGAGGATCACTTGACCCCAGCCGAGGTTGAGACCAGCCTGGCCAACACAGTGAGACCTTGTCTCTACTAAAAATAGAAATTTTTAAAAAATTAGCCAGGCATGGTGGCATGTGCCTGTAATCTCAGCTACTCAGGTGGCTGAGGCAGGAAAATTGCTTGAGCCCAGGAGGTCAAGACTGCAATGAGCTGTGATTGTGCTACTGCACTCCAGCCTGGGTGACAGAGTGAGACCCTGTATTAACAAGTTAATAAAAAATAAATGCATATATCACTGGGCGAATAGCAGCTTGAGGTGCTCCCTGACACCCTGGGCTTTCCCATCCAAGATATTGCCTATGTCTCAACAGGCCTTAGGAAGCTTGGAAGTGACTGTTTATGTAGTCACTCGCTAGCTGTGTGATCTTGAGCAACCTGCTGAATGTTTCTGAGTTTCCATTCTCTCATCCGTCAAATGGAGAAAATTGTACCTCTCTTTTAACACTGTGAGGAATGAAACTCTAAAATATAAACAATAGAATGGCATGGAATGCAGCACACAGCACAGTGCTTCCTACAGGCCTTTTAAAATGAGAGCTGCAGTAATAATGGTAAGAAGTATTGTATTTATTACCTGTCCAGAAAGGAATGCTCATTCTTCTGTTTTTTTTTTTTTAAAGTGTTTCTAAACTTTTTTCATGTTCTCCTGTATTTCTATTATATTTCTCCTTTTTTAGCTCCTTCTAAACCTCCCAGCTACCTATGTTTATGCAGTCCCTTCCCCCAGAAAATCACACAGAAAAGTATCAGATAAAACAAACTCTCAGCTGAGCAAGGTGACTCACGCCTGTAATCCCAGCACTTTGGGAGGCCAAGGTAGGAAGATCACCTGAGGTCAGGAGTTGGAGACCAGCCTGGCCAACATGGTGAAACCTCGTCTCTACTAAAAATACAAAAATTAGTCAGGTGTGGCGGTGCACGCCTATAATCCCAGCTACTCGGGAAGCTGAGGCAGGAGAATCACTTGAACCCAGGAGGTTTCAGTGAGCCGAGGTTGCGCTGTTGCACTCCAGCCTGGGTGACAGAGTGAGACTCCATCTCAAAAAACAAAACAAAACAAAAACAAATTCTTGCTTACTCTTCTAAGAAATAGAACTATGCAAGAGGAGAAATCCTTAATATGAATGAGTGAACTGCTATTGAAATAAAGGGGGCCGGGCGCGGTGGCTCACGCCTGTAATTCCAGCACTCTGGAGGCCGAGGCAGGCAGATCACAAGGTCAGGAGATCGAGACCATCCTGGGTAATGCAGTGAAACTTGTCTCTACTAAAAAATACAAAAAATTAGCCGGCCGTGGTGGCAGGTGCCTGTAGTCCCAGCTACTCAGGAGGCTGAGGCAGGAGAATGGTGTGAACCCAGGAGGCGGAGTTTGCAGTGAGCTGAGATTGTGCCACTGCACTCCAACCTGGGCAACAGAGTGAGACTCTGTCTCTAAATACATAAATAAATAAATAAATAAATAACAAATAAATAAATACATGGAACAGGATTTGGGGAAGATAAGATCCTCCCTCACACCCTTTAGATTTCACAGATGGGTAACTAGCTACTAAGCTCAGGACGGTGTCTGAGCACCACTCACTATCCGACGCCTGCTAATCTCTCCACCTGCCCTCCCTCATCCTTCTCCCCATCATCCTATCCTCTTCTTTTACTCAACTAGTCCTGGTACACACCATGCTCTCTCTCATTTTATGCCCTTGCATATGCTGTTTCCTCTGCCCAGAATGCCTGACCCCCAGCCAGATAATTTCTAGCCATCCTTAAAGATTCAGCTTAGCTCCCCTTTAGTGAACTTGCCATAGCATCTTCCCCAGGACTTCCTCACTGTTTGACCCTGGCATGGGTGGAGGAGTGAGATTCACATTACAGCCTGTGTGAATGGCACCCTCTGGAGTGGTGCTGTGGACAGTCTGCAAGACTTAACCTTGTTCTCCCACACTCTGCCCAGCATTCTTCCCCTGTGTATTCCAGTAGCCTCCTAATGTAAATTTTTATTCCACCATTTTATCCATTTACTTGAAACCGTTCCTCCTCGTCTAGCAGTTTCTTAAGGGAGGAGTATGGGTTCTGTTTCTGTTTTTCCAACACTTCACATACAACCGGCACTCAATAAACTTTGATTAATTGGTTGATTGATGGATGCCTGGATTAACAAATGAATGAATAAATTCAAGAGTTGAATGAAGGCTTACCCATAGAGATAGAGGATAATAACTTGTGAAATGAACTCTGTAGAGATGAGAAAGGAACAATAAAAAGAAGATCAAAATGTAAAGTGGAAAAATCCTCCATTAATAGCCTGATTACTGGCTCCCAAATATTACCTGACAGGAGCCTCTTCCAGGAGAGGCTTTTGGGGAGGCCCTTATCATCTTACTAATAGGTGGCTCACAATGGAGTAGAAAAGTACGCAAGAGGACAGAGCAATATAATGACAAAAGTAGACTAAGAATCAGATACATAGCCTAAGACAATGGTAGAGAAAGTTTGCTTTCTAGTACCGTCTTGGGACTTACTTATAACCTTTTGTAATTGAAATTGAATCCATGTCTGTATATCCCAAGTTAAGAAGCTCTTTTTTTCTATTCCTAGTTTCTCTCACTTCCTTTTGCTTACTGTTTAAAGTTTCAAAACTGCACATCACATCCTTTTTTTATCAGCTTTGGTGCACCTTACAACAGAAATTTCCCCCAGGAGGACAGGATACAGGAGCCTATATTTAGAAAGTACTTATTATGGTTTGGATGAAGACCTAACTATGCCTACAGTCAAGCTGCTTGAAGCCATTCTAATATTCATTTAGTTAGAATGGTAACCACACTGAGTTATTGCTGGTCTCATATGGATCATATATTCACAGTCAGCTCTTGGCTTAGACAAGAAGATATATATATTGTCTCTGCTGTTCACATCATGTATTTTTATTTCATTCTGCCTATTGTGCTTAGAAGCATGATTTTCGATCTATATTCCCAATTAAATTATTTCAACACAGTCTGTACATGTAAGCACATAGTTTTCTTTGAAGCAGACTTTGTTAAAATTGATATCTATTCTCTACTATCTCTGCCTTCCAGGACTCCCACATTCTGCTCTAACGAGAAAGGAAGAAACAATTTTTTACATGAATGGACTTCATAACCAGGCACACAGGAACTGGCACGAAGTTTTAAAAGTTCTAGAAAGCAGTAGAAGTTCTAGAAAGAATGAGAGTTCCAAAGGAAAACTAAATTTGAACACCAGCTGAAGTCTCTGTCACATCTTCATTGGATCTGTGGCCCCCAAACTCAATTGTCCCTCTCCTTATACTCATGTTGGATTTATAGGCAAATGTAACTAGGTAAAAAAAAAATTAAAACGGCCAGTATAATTTCATCAAGGGAACACATGGGTGAATTGTTGAAAACCATAAAAAGTGACACCATTTAGATCAACTCCAAAATAAATGCTGCCAGCTGTCTGAAAGGTCACTTGGGTGATGGGTTCCATGCTTGAGAGGTCAGCATATCCTCTGCATGAAGTTTCATAGAAAACTAGAATTAGGAGCTAAGCGTTGTGAGAGTCAAAGTAAGGAGAAAAGGAGGAACAGTTGGGAATTACTTCTAAGTCTGAGTCAAGAGAGACACAGCATTAGCAGAGATTTTCCAGTGTGATAAACACATATTCAAATAGAGAGTTAGAGAAGGCAAGGAAATGTTGAGAATCAATTCCTTCACCAGAATCAAGCAAATAAAAGCTCAGACTTAGAAACTGGAAAAGAGATATGAGGCCATGGGTGAGATTTCCTATCTTGAAAGAAGACTTTAGTGCCAGAAAGTATTTCACTGTAAAAAAAAAAAAAAACCTCGTGTGAAGAGGGGGAATTCTTTTTTAAAAATGACTAATATTCCACTTCGTCTTCATCCAGAATTTATAATCTATGTATTTCTTAATTGGGTATGAATATACATGCACAACTTCTATCAAGAAGAGAGGAAAAGGGGAGATGGTTATGACAGGAAGTTTTTGGTACTGGTGGAAATGAATGATCATGTATATTTTAATCCTTGTGGGCAATTCTTATACCCTTGTTATGTTTGTTTAAGGATGTAGAATGAGGACATAAATCTAAACGACAACTGTACTTTATTGATTTTGCAGAGTTAAGAAGAGTATTTATGAGGCATGGAACCCTCCATCAGATTTGGAAGAAAGTAGAGTGAGCGCAGAGGTGACAGACAGCCACTGAGGCCCATGGACAGTCTCCACTTCATGCTTCTCTATCAAACTTTAAGATTTATTAGTAATATGCTACCTTTGGAAGATGAAAAGAAACTAGTGCCAAGGAAGCATATTCTTCAATATTTGAAATAGACGTGTTCTCAAGACAATGGCTTCAAAGGTCTCCTGTTTGTATGTTTTGACAGTTGTGTGCTGGGCCAGCGCTCTCTGGTACTTGAGTATAACTCGTCCTACTTCTTCTTACACTGGCTCCAAACCATTCAGCCACCTAACAGTTGCCAGGAAAAACTTCACCTTTGGCAACATAAGAACTCGACCTATCAACCCACATTCTTTTGAATTTCTTATCAACGAGCCCAATAAATGTGAGAAAAACATTCCTTTTCTTGTTATCCTCATCAGCACCACCCACAAGGAATTCGATGCCCGTCAGGCAATCAGAGAGACGTGGGGGGATGAGAACAACTTTAAGGGGATCAAGATAGCCACTCTCTTCCTCCTGGGCAAGAATGCTGATCCTGTTCTCAATCAGATGGTGGAGCAAGAGAGCCAAATCTTCCACGATATCATCGTGGAGGACTTCATTGACTCCTACCATAATCTTACCCTCAAAACATTAATGGGGATGAGATGGGTGGCCACTTTTTGTTCAAAAGCCAAGTATGTCATGAAAACAGACAGTGACATTTTTGTAAACATGGACAATCTTATTTATAAATTACTGAAACCCTCCACCAAGCCACGAAGAAGGTATTTTACTGGCTATGTCATTAATGGAGGACCGATTCGGGACGTCCGCAGTAAGTGGTATATGCCCAGGGATTTGTACCCAGACAGTAACTACCCACCGTTCTGTTCGGGGACTGGCTACATCTTTTCAGCCGATGTGGCTGAACTCATTTACAAGACCTCACTCCACACAAGGCTGCTTCACCTTGAAGATGTATATGTGGGACTGTGTCTTCGAAAGCTGGGTATACATCCTTTCCAGAACAGTGGCTTCAATCACTGGAAAATGGCCTACAGTTTGTGTAGATATCGCCGAGTTATCACCGTGCATCAGATCTCTCCAGAAGAAATGCACAGAATCTGGAATGATATGTCAAGCAAGAAACATCTCAGATGTTAGAATTTTTACCAATGTAAATACGTTTCTTTTCTTTTTTTAAGAAATGGGACCTAAGGTGTTGGTATTTTCCAGGTGTCGGGGGAAATGAACTGGTGAAGGGGTTTTATAAAGTTTTTGCTTCCTGCTGTAAGTTCCTTTCTTGGATTACCAATTTATAAAGTTAGACTCTGGTCATAGAAACAATAAATGAGTTAGAAGGGCCAGATTTCATTCTCAGTCCCAGAGCATTGCTATTTATCTCAAAAAGTGACTTCCAAACAACTCCTAGGATTGACATACTGTGCATCTGAGATAAAAATTTGGTTCTGGGAAACTGAAACTCACAGTAATGTATCATATCATCTCTGCAAAAGTTAATACATAAACAGAAACCATTTTCAAAAGCAATTCAGAAAGGATGCACAGTCAGGAAGACACACTGGATGTGATTATTAATATCGTGTGTATTGTTACATTATATTTTTACATATTTTGCCATGTAATGTATACAGCATTTGCAGTTCCACCAAGAAATGAACTTGGTACCTGCAGAGAGGCTGCAGTTAAATAGATGGGAGTTTAAATTTGAGAATCAAACATTCTAAGTGTTTGGAAGACAACTCTGCTTGTTCCTCCAAGGATTAAATCTGGTCAGCAGGTGGAATGTGTATAAAATGCTACTTAACAAAGTAAACAAAAGATTTTTTTTCTTTTTTTTTCTTTCCTTTTTGTTTTGCTGTTTCAGAACAAACATTAAGTGGTGCCTCCAAGGAAACTTTGCCAAATGTCATCTCACCTGCTTCCTTCCAGACAGTGTTGCTAAGTGCATTTCACAGTCTCTGGATCTGGCAGGCATATGTCTCTATGTAGAAAATAAGTTGGTTGGAGGCTGGAGAACAATAAATCACATTGAGAAAATAGAAATTTAAGTATGCATTATAATATAACATAAGCTTAGCAATAGTATAAGATGCCCCCCAACACATTTGCAAAGCACGTGAGAAAATCTTTAAGGGTGTCAATATTATTGAAAGACGTGGCCCTACTTGCTAACATCTGAAAACACCAGCGCATGTTCAGCAGCAATGCTGTTATGAGGTATTCTGGGGGCTCTGTGATTGAGGAAGGATGGGGAAGGCCGGGTTTGGGTCCCGTTGATGCCACCATACTTATTGGGCCATATGAGTAGGCATCGTAATCTTGTGCTTCAATGTGTTCATTTATAAAAAATGGCTGTAAAAAACACCTACCTCACAGATGCTGTGAGAGCAAATTGCATTTGTTAAGTATTTTGCGATCCTTAGCTTAAAAGGTGCTACGTAATGCAGTGTATCATGCATTATGCTAAAAGCTAAAATAATTGCATAGTTACAATGATGGTCATCAGTAACATTAACATCATCTTAATATAAAATCTGCTGAAATAAAGATCAGCTGTGAACTATCAGTGCGCCTAATTCTGCCAAGGCTTTGACTTTTCCTTGGCTATAATTTAGGTGTTTGGGAAAGCTTCCATTTCTCTGCGATTTCTTCTGGTTTCAATGAATAAGGGACTAGGTCAGTGTGTTGCCTTGATATCCCAAGGTGCTGAAAGCAGAGGCAGCTGCCTTTCTTTG
The DNA here is from genome assembly GCF_003255815.1 of Theropithecus gelada. NCBI lineage: Eukaryota > Metazoa > Chordata > Mammalia > Primates > Cercopithecidae > Theropithecus > Theropithecus gelada. The sequence goes on from NC_037680.1 coordinate 44,290,657, forward strand.
GGAAGGAACCTCTGGTTGGGGGTATATTACAGTAAATGAAGCATATGCTTTGCAAAATGCATCACGACAACTTAGATCTCAGGAACCACTGAATCTGAATTCTCTCTAAGAAATTTGAGCGCAGGTAAAGCTAGTTCACCTCTTTCAGAAGAAGCAGAATAGGCAGTCAGCAAACCTGCACATTGCACATCTTCTACCATTTATTAGAAAACACCTCTTTGTTCTCATTCAAAGAAAGCCCCGCAGCTGAAAGAGTGTACCTTTTTTATTTATTTGTTTATTTTTTAACCTGACCCCTGGAGCCCCCCCATAGGAGCTGATAGCAAACAGATAGACACAATGAACAAGTGGAAGTCATGGCGTGTTTCTGCAAAACACGATCTCTCATCCCCCGCCCTAAAGGACCCAATGTGAGACAAGACTTCCCCTCCCTTAACACATCGTCATCTTCTGGTCAGCAGGACTGCTGGTTTTGATTAGACAATAGCAATTAGGTAACCTGGGAAGAGACAGATCAGCACAAGGTGAACCACCCTCCAACCCTGCAGCCTCAACTGCTATGAGTTCCAGTCACTGGGAAAGTCTCACTTCATACTTGGTTCACCTTCGAGTCGTGCAGCTGAATCAAGCCTCTGTCGCATACTATTGCCTTGCATCTACCCCATGCTCAAACCACCTCTGGTGTCAAGAAATTACACATTATAAACATCATATATGTACACCTATGAATCGTTTTATATGTGTGTGCATACGTTATGAATACAGCCCTGATCTTTAAAAGGAGCAAAAATCAGAGAATCATATGTCTTAAAGAACTGTTTCCTTACTTTTTTATGCTAGGTAATGCCCATGTGACAAACATGTAAATATTCATGAAAGACCACATGTATATATTTTAAAAGCATTTTTTTCTTCTCCCCAACTGTATGTATAGCTAGAATCTGCTTGCTGTGTAACATTTTCTTCTGCATGGAGCTTTTGGTGAAGCAAGGCCATTTGTCCAGTGTTTCAATAGCCTTAAGCATGTTTGCCCTTCATTTTTTGAATGTTCAAAAAATGGTTAAGTGATCAAGAAAAAGCTCTAACTTTCTACTTTTGTTAATTTTATGACATGACACTGGCCAAAATATTGTTTCAATGAGTGTTGAGCCATTCTTACCATCTCCCTGACATAAAATATACAATGTTTTAGACAGTATTGTACCAAGAGTCTTTTAGACAATTTTTACAAAAACTCTTTTTTTCCCATTATGCACTGGATAATAATAGTATCAGTGTCTATGTTCTTAAAGTTCCTTTTTTAATTTATTTTTTGGAAAAAAGTTTCTCTTTTGTGGCTAGTTTAGGTGGCTTTGTGTCTTCTTATATTGGAACAAGTGTCAATTTCAATATATAATATTGTATTTTTAAATAACCAGAATCAACAAAACAAAGATCACTTTTAATTTGGATTCAATTCAGAAGAATAAAACCCCTTTGCGTGACACGATACGGGGGAAATAAACTATTTACAGAGGAGCCAAGGAAGACGTTTTTCAATCAAATCTCTTCTATCAAAAGACAATGGAATATTTACCTAACGCATCTGGGATTCATTTTTTACCTTTCCTAATATGTGGGTTTAGTGGGAGAATTGATTATGTCATTTCTTCTGTAAAGGTGAAAATAGTTTTTATAAACAACAAAGTAACTTGTGAATGAAAGAAGTAATTTACTAGAACAACGCTTGTTGATGATAATTGACATTTAGGTATAACGTTATATATGAATGATTGTATTTATGTATTTATTTGTCAAAAATGTACATACCGTTTCGCCAAAAGTAATTGTCTGTAAAAGTGCACTCTCCAGGTTTGTAGTACTATTTAGGGTTACATGGGTTGCCAATCAAGCTGCTAATCAGAATACTATTTTTTGTATCAATGTTATAAAACTAAAAATGACAGACGCTGAAGATATCATTACATTTTCTTCACCTTCCTCTTGAAATGTAAACTGTTGACTGAAAGCACGATGCTTATGTACAGGCCCATCTGTCATGAGGAAGATTATGGTTCCATAAAGCTGATTTTTTTAAACCATTGGGACAAATAAACAGAAGGAGAACAAATGTTTCACTTTTCTTCTTTTTAGAAAGAATCTCTGGTGAGACGTGATTGCTAAAAGCTGATGCCCTGCCGCTCACCATTGACCTTTTCCACGATCTCAATGTAGGTAATAGTTTATGCCATTCACAGCTCATCCCCAAGAGCCCAGTGCAACTTAACAGTTAACACAGACACTATTCCATCTAGTAAGTAGACCGGTGGCTACTCTGGGATTTAGGAAACAGGGATTCACTTGCCCCTTGGTGGCCTGAAGGAATTATTTAGTTAAAAAGGCTAGTTAAGCCTTTGTATTAAAGACTATGGGTTAAACATGCCAACAAATTCCAACTCAGGGGAGCACTCTATTAATAATGGGTTTGGCAAATTATGACATGTTAAATCTAAGGCAAAAATGTCATTCTCATGGTTCATCTGCATGTATTCTTTGGAATACTGCATGTTACTTTAGAAGTTTAATTGGATCAGAAAAGATTTATTCAGACATACTTCACAGCAGCCAAGTAGATGTTGATTGCTGATGCCTGATTGTGTAAGCAAGAGACTGAGAGCTATTTAAGAGACAAAAGTTCCTTTTATTATCAATCCTGATCTAGCTAAACAGATATTCACTTTTTTCTTTGTTTTCTTCAACTTATTTTAAGTTCAGGGGTGCACGTGCAGGATGTGCAGGTTTATTACACAGGAAGTCGAGTGCCATGGTAGTTTGCTATACAGATCATCCCATCACCTAGGTATTAAGCCCAGCCTCCATTAGCTATTCTTCCTGATGCACCCTCCCCTGAACCCGTCCTGACAGGCTGCAGTATGTCGTTCCCCGCCATGTGCCCATGTGTTGTCATCATTCAGCTCCCACTTGCAAGAACATGTGGGTTTGGTTTTCTGTTCCTGTGTTAGTTTGCTGAGGATAATGGCTGCCAACTTCATTTATGTCCCTGCAAAGGACATGATCTCGTTCCTTTTCATGACTGCACAGTATTCCAGATATTCACTTCTTAATGGAAATTTAACTTTTGATTTACTCTCCATATACCTTGGAGTTCAAAAAGGTAAAGTTTATCAGGTGAGTGGAACTATGTGAATAAATAATAAAAACATAAAATATACAGATTTGTATTCCACATAACTTTTTCAAAGGACCAACATCAAAAGCAGTGATCTAAAATTATAGTCTCCAGGTCAGACACGGTGGCTCACGCCTATAATCCCACCACTTTGGGAGGCCAGTGTGGTGGGTCACCTGAGGCTAGGCGTTCAAAACCACCCTGGCCAACATGGTGAAACCCTGTCTCTACTAAATGTACAAACATTAGCCAGGTATGGTGTAATCCCCGCTACTTCGGAGGCTGAGGCAGGAAAATCGCTTGAACCTGGAGGCAGGGGTTGCGGTGAGCCAAGATTGCGCCACTGCACTCTAGCTTGGGTGACAGAGCGAAACTCTGTCTCAAAAATAAATAAACAAATAAATAAATAAAAGTATAGTCTCCAGACCAGGAGCACTAGACTCAACAGGAAACTTGCTAAAAAAGCAAATTCTCGAGTCCCTCCAGAAACTTCAGTGTGTGGCTCACCAGTCCATTTTAACGAGCCCTCTAGGTAACTCCAGTGCCCACTGGAGCTGAGAACACTGACCCAGAGCAGAGACTGGCAAACTACAGTCTGTGAACTCCATCGGCCTGCTGTTCACAAGCTAGGAGTGGTTCCCATGAACAGCTGCAATGACCTGACAGCAGATGCTAACATGGAACTCCAACTAAGCAGGACGTTAGTCCAATAGGAAGAATGCCATTCCTCTCATTAGTAGATGTGTACTACCAATAAACAAAATTGTACTTGGTTATTATTTTATTTTGACTTCCATCAATACAAAATCAGGAAATTTATTTTTTCTTTTGTTATGTAATGTACTATCATATATATATATATATATATATATATTTTTTTTTTTTTTTGAGACGGAGTGTCGCTGTGTCGCCCAGGCTGAAGTGCAGTGGCACAATCTTGGCTCACTGTAAGCTCCGCCTCCCAGGTTCACACCATTCTCCTGCCTCAGCCTCCCCAGTAGCTGGGACTACAGGTGCCCGCCACCGCGCCCGGCTAATTTTTTGTATTTTTAGTAAAGACAGGGTTTCACCGTGTTAGCCTGGATGATCTCTATCTCCTGACCTAGTGATCCACCCTCCTCCGCCTTCCAAAGTGCTGGGATTACAAGCGTGAGCCACTACGCTGGGCCAGTACTATCATATATTTTCAAGTTTGCTTCTTGACCTGCAAAGCTTAAAATATTTATTATCTTGCACTTTATAGGAAAAGTTTGTCAACCTCTGACCTAGAGAAACAGGAAAACATCTGAAAAATGTGCTACACAGAAAATGTTTCAAGTTATGGATGAAAAATCACATCAACATTGGAATTGTCTTCCCACACAGCCAGGAAAATGACAATGTAGTCATGATAATGAATTACATTAAAAACCAACAGCTGCATATATTTTTGAAATATTTCCTTGTTTTCTCTGAGTGATTTTTAAAAATTATGAAAGCTTGATTCCAATTGTCACAATTACCCACATCTTAATTAATATATTGCTTAAAGATGTGTGCATATTAGACCTAAAAGGGTGGGTTTCATATAGCTTGATTATCATAATTGCAAGTATTCTATTTTCTCATTTACTTAATTGATTGTCATAGATTTCCAGATGAATTCACACTGCTGGGAGAAAATTGAATACATTTTTAAGAGAAAAAACAAAAATGAACAAAACATGAAACAGAAATGGGGATATTTGAAAGAGCAATGTGCTCCTCAATATAATTCATGTAAGCATGAAAAATCGCCTTTGATAAGATCTCCTTACCTCCTTGCTGGTTAAGATGGGCATTTTTGTGAAATGAAAAAGAAATGAATGAAGAAGTGTTATTGATTCAACCATATCGAAAATAACGCTGGCTCCACACTCTCTTCAGCCAGAGGTGCCTAGCACTCAAGAAAAATTATCCATTTAGTTTACCTTCTAGAATCCATTAGTTTAGTACATTATGTCAACTATTTGTTAGGCCTGTTGCAATGACCTCAGGCATCACCTAGAGGGAAAATGACACAAGAGGTGATTTATTCTCTCTAGGTTTATTCTAGAATGTTTACTCAGCAGTGGCTGCCTGATACTGCAGGCTGGGCCCAGTTACGTGTGGGGGTTTGTGATGAAGGCTGTTTTTCAACAGAGGTGAACATGACCTCACCAAGCATGAGGTGAGGGGGAAGCATCAGAGAATTTCTCCCGTTGCAAAACCTTAAACTTTCAATGCCCATTCTTCGGTTTTGTCATTGTTGTTGCTGAATCCTAACAATAGCCTCATGAGGTAGATGCTGCTCTCAAGTTGGCAGATTAGGGAATTGAGGCAACAGAGGCTTCTGCAACTTACAGGGTGAATTCAGGCCCTCTGGCTCTAGAGGCCATGTTCAGCACCAACATAGCATTTTGCTTCTCAACAATAGGGACACATACCACTCCCCACCACCACATTGCCCCAGGCCCCAGTTCCTGTAGAATTCAGTGTAGCTATTTTACTTTGTTTTTCAGTTTGGAACTTCTGCCCCATTTTTTGCTGCGTTATAATTTATATACTTTAAAATTCCCTCTTTTTAATGTACAGTTCTATGAGTTTTCACAAATGTGTACCTTCAGGTAATGACTACCATAATAAGAAATAGAACGGTTCTAGTACTTCCCAAATTTTCTCATGTTCTCATGACACTTTGTAATCAGCCCCCTCCCCCAGCCTCTGGCAATCACTAGTCTCTTTCCAAATGTTTATTTTACTTGAGATTTACATGTTACTTAGTAGTCATCATCTATAATGTTTAATGTATAGAAAAAGTTTCTTCAAATAACCCATCATGACACCTTAGCATCCAACAAAGCAAAAAATCGAAAAGAAGAGAATAAAACAAGAAAACAGAATCTTAAGAAAATAGTTAAGCAACACATAAAGACAGATAAAAGATTCAGGAATTTAAAAATAAACCACCATGAATTCAATAATATCCAAGTCTAATAAATATTAATAGGAAGATGCCAGTCAAAAATCTACCACTTCAGTCACTCGAAATTTAGACCAGCTCACTAGAAACTTTAACAGAGCTTCTATCCTTCAGAACTCACATATTTCTATAAAGAGAACGATCTGCAAGTTCAATTATGCCTTTTTTCCTCTTGGAAGCAAAGGATCCTCTGGAGAGGTATCCATCACTAGCTAGCTCCTTAAAAAGGCAGGCCCTGTTTCCACTCAAGGCTGTCGTTCCACACCTGTCGCAAACCACACTCTGATGAGCTCCCCCTCTGTGTCTGCTTGTGCTTTCTGACTTACTGTTGGTTTCTTCAACATATGCTAGTCCAAATTCTCTTTAGGAAAAGATAATTCCACCACTACAAGCTTCTCTTTAAACTTTATCAATAGAATCATCTGAGTTAACTTGGAAAGCATGTCATTTACAACAAAATGCCTCTCCGTCCTAGCAAGAGTTGGAGCCATAGGCAGCACAAGTATGGAAGCAAATAGGATACTGGAGCAGAAAGGACAGGATGAGGGACACGTAGACTCTAGAACAATGCTTCTCAGACTGGCATATGCCAAGTAATTACCTGAGAATCTTGGTAAAATGCAGATTCGTAGTTCTGGAGTCTAACCCACAGTTCTTTCTTGTGAGCTTCCAGGCAATGCTGATGCCACTGGTGCATCGACTGTGTTTTGAGTAACAGAGCTCTGGAATTCAAGGCTAGATTCTAAACAGGGTTACTAGTTTTTTGGTTTGTTTGGTTTTGGTTTTGTTTTGAGACAGGGTCTCCAACACCCAGGCTGGAGTGCAGTGACATGATCTTGACCTCCCAGGCTCAGGTGATCCTCCCACCTCAGCCTTCTGAGTAGCTGAGACTGCAGGCTAGAGCCACCACACCCAGCTAATTATCTTATTTTATTCTATTTTTTATAGAGACAGGGTTTCACCATGATGCCCAGGCTGGTCTCAAATCCTCAGCTCACGTGATCCACCCTTCTACACCTCCCAAAGTGCTGGGATTATAGGCGTGAGCCGCCGCACCCGGCCTAGGGTTACTAGTATTCACTAAGCATCTATACCAGAGATGCTTACCATACCAGAGACTTTTGCCTCTACTACCTCTTTAAATATTCATAAAAACTTGTTGGAAGGGATTGCGGATTAAAGTGAGGTTTGAGGCTGTAGTACAATTTTAGGTTAGAAACTCACTCTTTTTATTTCTTGTACGTAGCTTTCTCTAAGACCTTATGGGAGAAGGGTGAGGTCCTAGAGGAAGCAATACACCAAAGAAACAAAAACAATGGGAAGTAAAATACCACACTATTATTTTGCTGATTCAGTACCCGGTAACCCAATATAGGATTCTATGTTAAAACCAAGTTGGAGCTTATGATTTAGCCCGGGGTCAAAGTGGGACCTGATGGCTTTATCTTCCCACCAACCACCATTTGTAGTATGTGGGCATGCTATATAGCACAGAAAAGAGACAGAGAGAAGTATGTAGAGCCAGGCTACAGGGTTCCTGGTACAAGACAACGGAGACAACAGGAACAGAAGGAAAGCAGCACAGAGAGCCACGCAAGTATGTCATCTGCAAAAAACAGTAACCCCACATATGCATAAATGAGGTCAAATTGTTGTCATAGGATATGACCAGTCAGATTTACAGCCAGGTGCGGTGGCTCATGTCTATAGTTCCAGCATTTTGGGAGGCCAAGGTGGATGGATCACTTGAGGTCAAGAGTTCAAGACCAGCCTGGCCAACATGGTGAAACCACGTCTCTACTAAAAATACAAAATTAGGTGTGGTGTGCACACTTGTAACCCTAGCTACTCATGAGTCTGAGGAAGGAGAATCACTTGAAACCGGGAGGCAGAGGTTTTAGTGAGCCAAGATTCTGCCACTGTACTCCAGCCTCGGTGACAGAGCAAGACTCCATCTCAAAAGAAAAAAGGTTTATAATCTGACCTTTGGGAGGAACATTATTAGGATGAGACAAAGGAAGTTTTTTTGTTTTGTTTTGTTTTTTGTTTTTGTTTTTGTTTTTGGCATTAATGAGAAACCACCTACGTGGTCCCTCCCAAACAAGGAATCCAGCATTTATTATTGTCACCATTTTGGGGTTGAAAAATCCAAGAGTCAGAGAAATCAAAAGACTTTTTCAATGTAAAAAATCAATAACTGGAAAGATACTATTCAAACCCCAAGTGTTTTGACTGGAGTCCAGTCTTTTCTTTTCCATTATGTCATACTGCTCTAAATTTTATTTGCAATTCAGAAACAAGTAGGTGCAAACCCTCCCTGGTTTTAAAGGTTAGAATCAGCAATATATCCAAGGTCAAATGAGCAGTCAGTGCTTGAAGTAACAGACAAATCTGAAAAGTCAGCAGAAAGAAAACAAGTAATCCCGAGTCCAGATATGCAGCTCAAAGAATGTGCAAATAGCTAAGACAACAGGGTCAAAACCTAGGCAAGAGTCAGATAAATAGGTTCAGAACAGGCATCAGGTTTACTTAATATCAAATGGCACAACACAGTGAACCTGCTTTTTCAGGCAGAGCTCTCATCCAGGATACCTTTTAATTACTATGAATTGGGTTGACTCCAAGATCCCCAAAGGGAGGACTGTACCTCTGCTTTGGTGTCTAGAAATAACCTAGATCAGATGTCACCACAAATAAAATAAGTGTTTTTCAACAAGAACACCAAATACTCTTTACAACAGCTTTGCATGCACTGTTTATTTCCAAGACAAAAGGAAGGAAGAGAAAATGACTCCCAAGGGACAAAGGAGAAGAATCAGCAGTAGAGACCATGAGAATTTAAGGAGACAGTGAACAAGAAGCAGGAAGACCAGGGAACTAAGAGAGCAGAAGGAACTAATTCAGGGAGAGATGGAAGATGGAGAAAGAGCCACACCTGTTTTCGGATTATGTTGACCAATGTTTCTTTGCTTTTGCCATCGTAAAAATTATCTATCATAAATTTCAATCCACTTTCCATCAAATTCTCTTTCAGTTAGAGTACAAAAAAAGATAGGGGGAGGTGTTTCCCAGAGCCAGATACCAACCCATATTTTCTCATATATCAGCTTGTTTTTTTATGGCCTGTTTGTTTTACTTTTCTTACCTTTTCCTTATTATTATACTCAGTTGGTTCTGATTCCCATTCCAGAAACAGTACATTCTTTTGCATTAAATTTTGCAGATGTCCTACAGATTAGATCCCAGAGCTTATTCCTGTTTTGATTTCCAAGGGCATAATAAGACATAGGCATGGGCAAGGACTTCATGTCTAAAACACCAAAAGCAACGGCAGCAAAAGCCAAAATTGACAAATGGGATCTAATTAAACTAAAGAGCTTCTGCACAGCAAAAGAAACTACCATCAGAGTGAACAGGCAACCTACGGAATGGGAGAAAATTTTTGCAATCTACTCATCAGACAAAGGGCTAATATCCAGAACCTACAAAGAACTCAAACAAATTTACAAGAAAAAAATGAACAACCCCATCGAAAAGTGGGCAAAGGATATGAACAGACAGTTCTCAAAAGACATTAATACAGCCAACAGACACATGAAAAAATGCTCATCATCACTAGCCATCAGAGAAATGCAAATCAAAACCACATTGAGATACCATCTCACACCAGTTAGAATGGCAATCATTAAAAAGTCAGGAAACAACAGGTGCTGGAGAGGATGTGGAGAAATAGGAACACTTTTACACTGTTGGTGGGATTGTAAACTAGTTCAACCATTATGGAAAACAGTATGGCGATTCCTCAAGGATCTAGAACTAGATGTACCATATGACCCAGCCATCCCATTACTGGGTATATACCCAAAGGATTATAAATCATGCTGCTATAAAGACACATGCACACGTATGTTTATTGCGGCACTATTCACAATAGCAAAGACTTGGAATCAACCCAAATGTCCATCAGTGACAGACTGGATTAAGAAAATGTGGCACATATACACCATGGAATACTATGCAGCCATCAAAAAGGATGAGTTTGTGTCCTTTGTAGGGACATGGATGCAGCTGGAAACCATCATTCTTAGCAAACTATCACAAGAACAGAAAACCAAACACCGCATGTTCTCACTCATAGGTGGGAACTGAACAATGAGATCACTTGGACTCGGGAAGGGGAACATCACACACCGGGGCCTATTATGGGGAGGGGGGAGGGGGGAGGGATTGCACTGGGAGTTATACCTGATGTAAATGACGAGTTGATGGGTGCTGACGAGTTGATGGGTGCAGCACACCAACATGGCACAAGTATACATATGTAACAAACCTGCACGTTATGCACATGTACCCTAGAACTTAAAGTATAATAATAATAATAAATAAACAAAAAAGAAAAATAATAATAATAATAAGCGAAATCCCTAATTTAAGTGAAGAAGGAGATTGTTGGAGACCTTTCTCTCTACAACATTAGAAGGCTGTTACAAACTAAAGCAATCTCACTCTAGAGTCTAGCTTTAAACTTAGCATTAAAGTCAAAATAATGAGATCCACATTAGGTTTCTGATAAATTATAAAGTCAATTTCAATTAAGAAACTTGTCATTTTGCTTTTATTACCCTGGGTACATGGCAGAATATTGATGGGAATCTATGAAGACATATCCATTCATTCATTCATTCATTCATTCAACTGTTCACTCATAAATATTCCTTGAAGGTTGACCAGGGACCGGACACAGTGTTAGCACCAAGTGTTATTATATATTTAGGAGGTGATTGTCCAATATTCTTTACAAAGCTGAAGCTTTTTTGTTATAACATTCAAAATCAGAAATTGCTTCCTAGAATTGCTAATCCCTGAATGTCTTCTCAGATGATGCTTTATGCTAATAGGACTTGTGATCCCAAGTTTACCAAGCCAGAATTGTTTATAATTGGTTCTTGGAATCAACATTTTTTTAAAATTTATGAATAAATCTAATAGATTAGCATATGGGTTAAGTTAGTGCCTCTTAACCAAGGAGGAAAAACAGTAATGCATTTTTAGTCTTATATATTTGGGTCTCCAAATACTAAACCCATTTTCATTAAAGTAAATTGTGTTAGAGATCCAGCCCCAACCAAGAACCAATAGGCTTAATTACATTATGTGGTAATGTTTTTGTTTCTTCAAACAAATGGAAGATTATACAGAACCCTAGACAGGTTTAGTGATTTAAAATAAAAATGCACTTCTGTGAAATTAAGATAAGCATATAGCACAATGAGCAACAGAATTTGTTGAAAAGCTTCAGGTGAGCAGATCTATCTCCATCACCTATCTGGAATCAGCCTCTATGTCCAATCTGCACTCACAGCCATGAATGTGCAGCTGACCATGGTTGAAGTCAGTGAGTAAGAAGTTTTTGGTTTATTTTTGCTAAGTTCATATTACCCATCTTACCCTTCAATGACATCGGCTTCTCAAACAATCCCTGATATGGAACTGATTAACTCTTGCAGGTCTGTTTGGCCTCTTTGTGGGTGGGGAATTGTGGGTGGTGATGCTGGAAAAAATCCTATTAAATATAATTACAAGTTGCAGTAAGAGATATATAGGAAAGCACTATGGATGCTATGAAGAAATATGTTTCAGATTAAAGAGTTTGAGGTGGACTCTGAAGAAGTGATATAAAAACAATCAAATTTGGGATCCCACCTGGAGATTCAGGCTGCATGTTGCCCCAGAGGTGTGCAGATCTTTTGGTCTGGACATTATTTTTAAAATATGTGAATTTGGCTGCCACCCAATCCCTTCGAAATCTGAATTTCTAGCCTGCATTATAAATTAAAAAAATTTTTTTTTTATTTCCGTAGGTAATTGGGAACAGGTGGTGTTTGGTCATATGAGTAAGTTCTTTAGTGGTGATTTACAAGATTTTGGTGCACCCATCACCCAAGCAGGGTACATTGAACTCAATTTGTAGTTTTCTATCCCTCCTGAGTCCTTCCCACCCTTTCCTCCTGAGTCCCCAAAGTCCACTGTGTCATTCCTATGCCTTTGCATACTCATAGCTTAGCTTAGCTTCAACTTCTGAGTGAGAACATACGATGTTTTTTTTCCATTCATGAGTTACTTCACTTAGAATAATAGTCTCCAATCTCATCCAGGTCGCTGTGAATGCCATTAACTCATTCCTTTTTATGGCTAATATACCTTCATATATATATACATATATGAGAGAAAATCCAAATAATCTCAATGAGAAATAAAATGGGAGATATTACAACTGACACAATAGAAATACAGAAAATCATTCAAGTCTACTATGAACACCTTTACATGCATGAACTAGAAAATCTAGAGGAGATTAATAAATTCCTGGAAAGATAAACTCTCCTAGCTTAAATCAGGAAGAATTAGATACTCTAAACAGACCAATAACAAACAGTGAGATTAAAGTGGTAATTTAAAAACTACCAACAAAAAATGTCCAGGACCAGACGGATTCACAGAAGAATTCTACCAGACATTCAAAGAAGAATTGATACCAATCCTATTGACACTATTCCACAAGATAGAGAAAGAGGAAACCCTCCCTAAATCATTCTATGAAGACAACATTCTAGAAGATTATATATATTATATAAAAATATATAAATATATAAATATTTATATATACTATATATTATATATAAATATATACATATTTTTATATATTATATATAGATTTGTATATTTATATATAATATATAAATATATTTTATATATATATATATATATATCACAATTTCTTTATCCACTCCTTGACTGATGGGCATTTGGGTTGGTTCCACGCTTTTGCAATTACGAATTGTGTTACTATAAACATGAGTGTGCAAGTATCTTTTCTGTATAATGACTTCTTTTCCTCTGGGTAGATACCCAGTAGTGGGATTGCTGGATCAAACAGTGGTTCTGCTTTTAGTTATTTAAGGAATCTCCACACTGTTTTGCATAGTGGTGTACTAGTTTACATTCCCACCAGCAGTGTGGAAGTGTTCTCTGTTCATCACATCCACACCAACATCTGCTATTTATTATTATTATTATTATTATTATTATTATTATGGCCATTCTTGCAGGAGTAAGGTGGTATTGCATTGTGGCTTTTGATTTGCATTTCTCTGATCATTAGTGATGTTGAGCATTTTTTCATGTTTGTTGGCCATTTAGTTAACTTCTTTTGAGGATTGTCTATTCATATCCTTAGCCCACTTTTTGATGGGTTGTTTATTTTTTTCTTGTTGATTTGTTTGAGTTCATTGTAGATTCTGGATACTAGTCCTTTGTCAGATGTATAGATTGTGGAGACTTTTTCCCATTCTATGGGTTGTCTGTTTACTTTGCTGACTGTTCCTTTTGCTATGCAAAAGCTCTTTAGTGTAATTAAATCCCAGCAATTTATCTTTGTTTTTATTGCATTTGCTTTGGGGTTCTTGGTCATGAAATCCTTGCCTAAGCCAATATCTACAGGGGTTTTTCCAATGTTATCTTCTAGAATTTTTATAGTTTCAGGTCTTAGATTTAAGTCCTTCATCCATCTTGAGTTGATTTTTGTATAAGGTGAGAAATGAGGATCCACTTTCATTCTCCTACATGTGGTTTGCCAATATCCCAGCACCATTTGTTGAAAAGAGTGTCTTTTCCCCACTTTATGTTTTTGTTTGCTCTGTTGAAGATCAGTTGGCTGTAAGTATTTGGGTTTATTTCTGGGTTCTCTATTCTGTTCCATTGGTCTATGTGCCTATTTTTATACCACCACCATGCTGTTTTGGTCACTATCGCCTTATAGTATAGTTTGTAATCAGGTAATGTGGTGCCTCCAGAATTGTTCTTTTTGCTTTGTCTTGCTTTGACTATGCAGACTCTTTTTTGGGTCCATATGAATTTTAGGGTTTTTTTTTTTTTAAATTCTGTGAAGAATGATGGTGGTATTTTGATGGGAATTGTGTTGAATATGTAGATTGCTTTTGTCAGTATGATCATTTTCACAATATTGATTCTACCCATCCATGATCATGGGATGTGTTTCCATTTGTTTGTATAATCTATGATTTCTTTCAGCAGTGTTTTGTAGTTTTCCTTGTAGAGGTCTTTCACCTTCTTGGTTAGGTATATTCCTAAGTATTGTACTGTATTGTATTGTAATGTATTTTTATTTGCAGCTATTGTAAAAAGGGTTGAGTTCTTGATTTGATTCTCAGGTTGGTCATTGTTAGTGTATAGAAGAGCTACTGATTCTTGTACATTAATTTTGTATCCAAAAACTTTGCTGAATTCATTTATCAGTTCTGGAAGCTTTCTGGCGGAGTATTTAGGGTTTTCTAGGTAAAGGATCATATCATCAGCAAACAGTGACAGTTTGACTTCCTCTTTACGGATTTGAATGCACTTTATTTCTTTCTCTTGTCTGATTGCTCTGGCTAGGACTTCTAGAACTATGTTGAAGAGGAGTGGTAAGAGTTGTTCATCAGAGATATTAGTCTGTAGTTTTCTTTTTTTGTTATGTCCTTTCCTGGTTTGGGTATTAGGGTGCTACTGGCTTCATAGAATGATTTATGGAGGGTTTCCTCTTTCTCTGTCTTGTGGAATAGTGTCAATAGGATTGGTACCAATTCTTCTCTGAATATCTGCTAGAATTATTCTGTGAATCTGTCTGGTCCTGGACATTTTTTGTTGGTAACTTTTTAATAACCACTTTAATGTCACTGTTTGTTATTGGTCTGTTCAGGGTATCTAATTCTTCCTAATTTAAGCTAGGAGGGTTTATCTTTCCAGGATTTTATTAATCTCCTCTAGATTTTCTAGTTCATACATATAAAGGTGTTTATAGTAGACCTGAATGATTTTTTTGTATTTCTGTTGTGTCGGTTGTAATATCTCCCATTTTGTTTCTCATTGAGGTTATTTGGATTTTCTCCCTTCTTTTCTTGGTTAATCTTGCTAATGGTCTATAAATTTTATTTATCTTTTCAAAGAACCAGCTTTTTGTTTCATTTGTCTTTTGTATTTTGTTTGTTTGTTTCAATTTCATTTAGTTCTGCTTTGATCTTGGTTATTTCCTTTCTTCTGCTGGTTTTGGGTTTGGTTTGTTCTTGTTTCTCTAGTTCCTTGAGGTATGACCATAGATTGTCTGTTTGTGCTCTTTCAGACTTTTTGATATAGGAGTTTAGGGCTATGAACTTTCCTGTTAGCACTGCCTTTGCTGCGTCACAGAGGTTTTGATAGGTTGTGTCACTACTGTCGTTCAGTTTGAAGAATTTTTGATTTCCATGTTGATTTCATTTTTGACACAATGATCATTCAGGAGCAGGATATTTAATGTCCATGTATTTGCATGTTTTTAAAGGCTCCTTTCGGAGTTGATTTCCAGTTTTATTCCACTGTGGTCTGAGGTAGTACGTGATATAATTTCAGTTTTCTTAAATGTATTAAGGCTTGTTGTGTGGCCTATCATATGGTCTATCTTGGAGAAAGTTCCATGTGCTGTTGAATAGAATGTATACTCTGTGGTTGTTGGATGGAATGTTCTGTATGTATCTGTTAAATCCATTTGTTCCTGGATATATTTTAATCCATTGTTTCTGTCTTGACTTTCTGTCCCGATGACCTGTCTAGTGTTATCAGTGGAGTACTGAAGTCCTCCACTATTATTGTGTTGCTGTCTACCTCATTTCTTAGGTCTATTAGTAACTGTTTTATAAATTTGGGAGCTCCAGTGTTAGGTGCACATATGTTTAGGATTGTGATATCTTCCTGTTGGATAAGGCCTTTTATCATTATATAATGTCCCACTTTGTCTTTTTTAACTGCTGTTGCTTTAATGTTTGTTTTGTCTGATATAAGAATAGCTACTCCTGCTCACTTTTGGTGTCCATTTGCATGAAATGCCTTTTTCCACCTTTACTTTAAATTTGTGCAAGCCCTTAGGTGTTAGGTGAGTCTTTGAAGGCAACAGATGGTTGGTGAATTCTTATCCATTCTATAATTCTGTATCTTTTAAGTGGAGGATTTAGGCTGTTTGCATCCAATGTTAGTACTGAGATATGAGGTACCATTCCATTCACTGTTACATGTTGCCTGTGTACCTTGGTTTTTTGTTTTTAGTTTTTGTTTTTTAAATTGTACTTTTGTTTTATAGGTGCTGTGAGATTTATGCTTTAGGCTCTGTTTTCATGTGTTTCCAAAATTTGTTTCAGTATTGAGAGCTCCTTTTAGCAGTTTTTGTAGTGGTGGCTTGGTAGTGGCAAATTCTCTTAGCATTTGTTTGTCTGAAAAAGACTGTATCTTTCCTTCATATATGAAGCTTAATTTCACCGGATACAAAATTCTTGGCTGATCATTGTTTTGTTTGAGAAGGCTGAAGATAGGGCCCCAATCCCTTCTAGCTTGTAGGGTTTCTACTGAGAAATCTGCTGTTAATCTGATATGTTTTCCTTTATAGGTTACCTGGTGCTTTCCTCTCAAAGCTCTTAAGATTCTTTCCTGGGCGGGGCGAGGTGGACCACGACTGCAATCCCAGCACTTTGGGAGGCGGCGGCGGGTGGATCACGAGGTCAGGAGGTAGAGACCATCCTGGCTAACACGGTGAAACCCTGTCTCTTCTAAAAATACAAAAAATTAGCTGTGCGTGGTGACGGGCGCCTGTAGTCCCAGCTACTCACGAGGCTGAGGTAGGAGAATGGTGTGAACCTGGGAGGCGGAGCTTGCAGTGAGCCAAGATTGCGCCACTGAACTCCAGCCTCAGGGACAGAGCAAGACTCCGTCCCCCCCCTCAAAAAAAATTCTTTCCTTAATCTTAACTTTAAATAACCTGATTACAATGTGCCTAGGCAATGATCTTTTTGCGATGAATTCCCAATTGTTCTTGCGCTTCTGGTATTTAAATGTCTAGGTCTCTAGGAAGGCGGGGGGAAGTTTTTCTCAATTGTTCCCCCAAATATTTTTTCCAAACTTTTAGATTTATCTTCTTCAGTAACAGCAGTTATTCTTAGATTTGCTCATTTAACATAATCCTCGGCTTCTTGGAGGCTTTGTTCGTATTTTCTTATTCTTTTTCTTTGTGTTTGTTGGATTGGGTTACTTTGAAGACTTTGTGTTTGAGCTTTCTAAATTTTTCTTTTACTTGTTCAATTCTATTGCTGAGACTTGCCAGAGCATTTTGCATTTCTATTATTGTGTCCATTTTTCCTGAAGATTTGATTGATTTTCGTTTATGCTATCTATTTCCTTGAATATTTCTCCCTTCACTTCTTGTATCATTTTTTTATTTCCTTGTATTGAGCTTTGCCTTTCTCTGGTGCCTCCCTGATTAACTTAACAAATAACTTCTTGAAGTCTTTTTTCAGTTAAATCAGGGATTTCTTCTTGGTTTGTGTCCACTGCTGATGAGGTAGTGTGAATTTTGGGGGGTGTTAAAGAACCTTGTTTTGTCATATTACCAGGGTTAGTTTTATGGTACCTTCTCATTTGGGTAGGCTCTGTCAGAGGGAAGGTCTAGGGCAGAAGTCTGTTGTTCAGATTCTTTTGTCCCACAGGCTGTTCCCTTGATATAGTACTCTCCCCCTTTTCCTATGGATGTGGCTTCCCAAGAGCTGAACTATAGCGATTGCTGTCTCTCTTCTGGGTCTAGCCACCCAGCTAGTCTACCAGCCTCCAGACTGGTACTGGCGGTTGTCTGCCCAGAGTCCTATGATGTGAACTGTCTTTGGTCTCTCAGCCATGGATGCCAGCACCTGTTCCAGTGGAGATGGCAGGAGGGTGAAAAGGACTCTGTGAGTTTTCTTAGCTTTAGTAGTTTAATGCACTATTTTTGTGCTGGTTGGTCTCCTGCCAGGAAGTGGCACTTCCCAGAGAGCATCAGCTGTGGTACTATGGGGAGGAACAGGTAGTGGGCAGGACCCTAGAACTCTCAAGAGTGTATGCCCTTTGTCTTCAGTAACCAGGGTGGGGAGGGAAGGACCATTGTGGTTGGGTCACGTCTAGGCGTGTCTGAGCTCAGAGTCTCCTTGGAAGGTTCTTACTGTGGCTGTTGTGGGGGATGAGTAGCTGCTGTGTCCTTTAGATGAGCTGTGTGTTCTCCCCGATGTCATCCACTTCAGCTCACTTGATTTATCTCCATTACCTGCTTCCGCACAACTTCGTAAGAGATGTACCTCTACAAATTTGTCAGAGAAGAAGAGGAGTTCTCCAGGTGAAGAATGGTGGGAAGAGTGTTGCAGGCTATGGAAACAGCGTCTAGAGAGGTCCTGGATCAGGAAAGAGCCTAGACATTCAAGGAAATGGAAGAAAGACAATGTGGGTAGAGCAGAGTAAATCAAAAGTGGAATTAGAGATGCTGCTGGAGCAGGAGGGAAGACCAAGCCATACAAAGCCCTGTAAGTCAAATTTGTGATTTTTAGATTTAAGTTTAGATCAGTTGTTCTTAAAACTTAGAGTAAGAATTAAAGGAAGAGAGTCTTGGAAAATGAAGATTCTGATGAAACTATTCTAATCTACTAGCAATCTGCATTTTTAATAAGAATTCTGTTTGAGAATATCCATTTTTAATAGAAATCTCAACTGGGTATAGACCATACTGGGAAAGCCTTTAAAGGGTTTTGAGCAGGGAAACAACATAACCTGAGTTTTAACCATGTGGAAGACTGTGTCAAAAATGGACTCAAGTGAAGCAAATATAAAGCACTTGAGGTTTTTTGGAGGGGTTAAGGGAGGCCTTTATTTTCCCCATTAATTTTGTTATAGTCTTGAGAAATTTTTTATCAACATAAAATTCATGTACAATAAAGTTGACCCCTTTACAGCTTTCAATTCAGGCCTTTTAGTGTATTCACAAAATTGTACACTAGTCACCATTAACTAATTCCAGGACATTTCAGCACCCCTTAAAATAAAACCTCATATTCATCAGCAGTCACTGCCTCTTTTCCCCTCCTTTTGGCCTCTTTCTAAAGCATTAATCTATTTTTGGTCTCTATGCATTTACCTATTCTAGACATTTCATGTAAATGAAATCATGAAATATATGGCCTTCTATGTCTGGCTTCTTTCACTTAGTACAATGTTTCAAGGTTTATCCATGTTGTAGCATGTAAAACAAAAACTATTTTGCATAATGTTAAAAAAATAATATTCCATTGTGGATGTACCATATTGGCATAAATTTTCCTTAGTATTCTCTACAAACCTTTTCAATGTCTGTAGCTTGGGTAGTGATGTGTCCTTCTTTTCTTCTTAATTTTAGTAATTTATGTCTTCTCTATGGTAAGTCTAGATCAAGATTTATCAGTTTTGTTGATCTTCACAAAGAACCAAGTTTGGGCTTCATTAATTTTTCCCTATTGATTTTATTTCCCTATTTTATTAATGTTCATTTTGGTCTGTATTATTTCCACACTTCTGTTTACTTTTGGATTTATGTTTTTGTTTTGCTGTTTTTCTAGTTTCTTATGGTAAATGTTAGATAATTAATTTTAGACCTTCTTTCTTTTCTAATATAGATGACTTTGGGCTATTTCACTTAAATGACTGTGTTAGCCACATCCCATAAATTTTTATATGTTTCATTTTCTTTTCATTCAGTTCAAAATATTTTCTAATACTTCATGATTTTTTTTCTTTGACTCATATATTTTTTAGAAGTGTGTTGTTCAGTTTTTAAATATTTGATGATTTCTCAATGTTCTTTCCATTGCTGATTTCCAATTAAAATGCACTGGGATTTGGAAGTGTACTTTGAATGATTTTATTGATTTTAAATTTATTGTGATTTGTTGTTTTGTAGCCAAGTACGTGATCTATCCTGGAAAATGTTTCATGTGCTGTTGAAAATAATTACTATTTGGTTCTTTCTTATAATTTTTCTTTTTTTATTGATATTCTTTATTTGGTATGGCATTGTTCTTATGTTTTGGTTTACTTCTTTACATAATTTCCTTTAGTTCTTGAATATATGTGTAATATTTAATAGCTGATTTAAAGTCTTTGCCTAGCATATTCAACATATGGGTTTCTTTTGGGACAGTTCCTATTGACTGTTTTTATTCCTCTAAATGAGCAATACTTTCTGGTTTCTATGCATGTGTCATAACCTTTTATTGAAGCTGGATATTTTAAATAATATAATGTGCCAACTCAAGAAATCAGATTTTCCCTTCTCTCCCTTCCCAGAGTTTGTTGTTATTGCTGTTTGTTGTGGTAGTTGTTCATATATTTGTTTGTTTAGTGGTTTTCCTGAACTAACTCTGTAAAATACCCTATTTTGTTGTTGTGTATGGCCACTGAAGTCTCTAATCAGTAAGGTTAATGGCCAGTTAGTGATTGGACAGAGCTTCCCTTAAATGTCTTGAACCAATCAATATATTTTCTAGACTTTGTCAAGGACTTTTGTGTATGTTGGGGCATGCTTTCAATGCTCTGGCAGTCAGTTTATAGCTCTGCCTTAGCCTTTACTTCCTGCTTATTGAGAGCTTCAAAGTTATCCAGAGGTATGATCATCAGGCCTACTTGGGCATGTGCATAGCCTGGTACATGCATGTGGCCTTTTAGATTCCAAGGAATATGTTGAAGTCTTTTGTTGTTGTTGTTGTTGTTGTTGTTGAGATGGAGTTTTGTTCTTGTTGCCCAGGCTGGAGTGCAATGGAACAATCTCAGCTCACTGCAACTTCCGTTTCCCAGGTTCAAGCAATTCTCCTGTCTCAGCCTCCTGAGTAGCTGGGATTACATGCACATGCCACCACACCTGGCTAATTTTTTGTCTTTTTAGTAGAGACAGGGTTTCACCATGTTGGTCAGGCTGGTCTCAAACTCCTGACCTCAGATGATCCACCCACCTCGGCCTCCCAAAGTGCTGGGATTACAGGTGTGAGCCACCACACCCAGCCATGTTGAAGCTTTTTAAAGTCTCTATGGACATTTCATTCTCAAGGTTTTCCTTTGAAGATTTTTGGTCAGACTCTTGTTAGTCCCAGCTGGTAACCCTGCCTCAGGCAGCTGTGTTGTTAAGCAGTTGCTGCTGATTATTTTTGATAAATGCTCTGTAGGTAGGGCTATTTGCATAAAGTGAGAACTGTGTCAGGTTTAACTAATGCAAGCCCTGAGAATGGAGCTGGAAAGGTCAAATAGTGACAATTCTTTGGTGACTGGATATTTGGGGAGCTTCAAATTCATTATGTCTCCTCCAGTGACTTCTAGACTGCTTGTTTCCATAGCAAACATAGTTGTGAGGACGCTGGTTTTTAAGACTACTGCAGAGCTAGGAGGAAAGGGATGGGTTTAGGCAAATTAAAACCCCACAATGCTCACTGTTCCTATCAAGATTCAGCCATATTTCCTAAACAGTCCTCAAATTGTTGCATGCCTTTAGTTAATTTACAAAGTTCTGACAAAGTTAATTTTGACATTTGACAGTTTTTGCTAGTATTTTCATTCCTTTTATGGAGAAAAAGCTTTCCTATTCTTTTTTTTTTTGAGACAGGGTCTCACTATGTTGCCCAGGCTGATGTGCAGTGGGCAATAATGGCTGATTGCAGCCTCGAACTCCCATGCTCAGGTGATCCTTCTGCATCAGCCTCCTGGGGAACTGGGACTACAGGTATATGCAACCACGCCTTGCTAATTTTTTAAATTATTATTAATTTTTTTGTAGAGACAAGGTCACGCTATGTTGCCCAGGCTGGTCTCAAACTCCTGGGCTTGAGTTATCCTCCTACCTTGGCCTCCCAAAGTGCTGGGATTAGAGGCAAGAGTCACCACACCCAGCTGAGCAGATTTTCAGAGGTCCTTATTCCACTATTCTGGAAAATGATTGCTGCATTTCATTGATTCATTCACTCATTCACACAGTGACTGATAAATCACTGTTTTTCATTCAACAAATATTTATTGTTGTTTGTTGTATGTTAGAAGTATATTCGTAATCTCAGTATGCAAAGATTAACAAGGTAGGGTCCCTCCCTGAGGAGATTTGAATGTATGGGAACAGAGGAAACAAAAACACTGGAAGTAAATCCTGGTGGTATAACATGATGATTTGTGGAACAGTAATATGTAAAGAATATAATGGAAGAGTACATGGGAAAGCAAGTCACCCCATGGTAGCTTTGTGATAACTACTGTAGAATGGGTAATTTCTAAGCTATGTAAATGAGTAAAAGCTTACTAAGGCAGCTTTTTACCAATGAGTAAATGAGTAAAACTTATCAAGGAAGAGAGCAGATATACCAGAGGGAGAGAACGGTGTGAGCAAAGACAGAGATGAAAATGCCTGGAAGTTCATTTGACTGAAACATCATGTTGAAAGTTGGCTGCTGTAGAAAATAGGTAGTATTGAAAGATTTTAAAGCAGAGTAGGTAGTATGGTAGTGAAGACTGGATCAGATTAAAGAGCTATATTTGGACTCGAGTAGATTGGGTTTAGGTGGTGACTCAAGTGCAGGACCGAGGGAGCAGGTAGAACAACATTTTCAGCACTCATGTCTCAGAGTTCCTCCTTGTCAATATAATTTGTTAATATTCTTTGTGAGATAGATGAGTTCATGCTTTGTGCAATAGTCTAGGTGTGCTTAGTGGTCCATCACCCCAAAATCACCTAAGCTCGAGATTCATATTAAGCCTACGGTTAACTCAAACCCGTAAGTCTCTTTCCCATATAAGAGCAGTTGTAGCCGGGCGCGGTGGCTCACGCCTGTAATCCCAGCACTTTGGGAGGCCGAGGTGGGTGGATCACCTGAGGTTGGGAGTTCGAGACCAGCCTGACCAACATGGACAAACCCCATCTCTACTAAAAATACAAAAATCAGCCGGGGTGGTGGTGCATGCTTGTAATCCCAGCTACCCAGGAGGGTGAGGCCAAAGAATTGCTTGAACCCAGGAGGCGGAGGTTGCGGTGAGCTAAGATCGTGCCACTGCACTCCAACCTGGACAACAAGAGTGAAACTCTGTCTCAAAAAAAGTAAAAAAAAGCAGTTGTCCTGTTCCTTTGTTACTCTGAAGGAGTGTGTGAGGAAAGAGGAGATATGGAGGTAGAGATGGCTGCTGAGACCATTAGATGAGTTTCATTTAAATACCATTCATTGTTAATTAACCATATGATAAATTTTTTAAAACCATCTTACAGGAAGTATGAGAAAGGAAAAACCTATTAATGCTACCATTCTCATGCAGTTATTATTCCGCACAGTCCTTTCAAATAATTTTCCTTTGTCTATTTTTATATATTAGCAATATTTTCCCACACTATCCTGAATCCTATTTTATTCTTTGAAGACAAAAGCATTTCATATGTTGTTCCACTCTTTGTATATACAGGCTGCATATTTGTTATCCAAAATGCTTGGGACCAGAAATGTTTCAAATGATGGATTTTTTCAGATTTTGAAATATTTGCATATACATGAGATATCTTAAGGATGGAATCTAGGTATAAATGTGTAATTCACTTATGTTATATATATATACCTTAAACATATAGCCTGAAGTTATCTTTATATAATATTTTTAATAATTTTGTGCACAAAACAAAGCTTATGTACATTCAACTATCAGAAAGCAAAGGTATCAATGTGTAGCCACCCATTTGGACAATCTGTGGTTGTTTGGTCTCACCATCTTTCCTGACTCTGAATTTATATGCTGGCAATAAGCAATTATTTTCTTGTCTTTTCACACACAAATACTTAACAGTAAAAATAAGAAATACCATTAATGCAGTGAAAAAAGAATGCATTCCAGGTAACTAAGCAGCACAGTTGCATTGTCACCTGTGGTGTCATGTTAGCACTCAACAAATTTCAGATTTTTATGTACCCTAGAACTTAAAGTATAATAATAAAAAATAAAATTAAATTAAATTAAAAAATAAAAAAAAACAAATTTCAGATTTTGGAGTATTTCAGATTTTGGATGCTCAACCCATATTATTATTATTATTATTATTTTTGAGAAGGAATCTTGCTCTGTGGCCCAGGTTGGAGTGCAGTGGCACGGTCTTGGCTCACTGCAACCTCCGCCTCCCAGGAGATTCAAGTGATTCTCCTGCCTCAGCCTCCCGAGTAGCTGGGATTACAGGCAAGTGCCACCACACCTGGCTAATTTTGTATTTTTAGTAGAAATGGGATTTCTCCATGTTGGTCAGGCTGGTTTCGAACTCCCGACCTCAGGTGATCCGCCCACCTCAGCCTCCCATAGTGCTGGGATTACAGGTGTGAGCCACCACGCCTGGCCAATCTATATTATTTTTAGTGGATACATTATGTTTCTGCTGGGGCACATATTATAATGTAATCAAAATGTCTACTACTATCAGACATTTCTATCAAACAAAGTGGTTTATCAGTTCAAGAAGACTAAGAATCACTGGGTTAGGAAATTGTATGTTAAAACTATTTATTATTTTCCTGCCTTCAAAATAAAATGGCTACCTGCCAAACGATAGCACCAAGTTCACTGGGAATCCTTGGGTAGGGAAATAGAGTCTGCACTTCTACTTGGAGAACATCCCTTGTGTCACAAACTAGGCTTGCCTGATGATAGCCTGACTTAGCAAATACTGGCCTGTGGCATCCAGACAAGGCCTTCTCTTCTGGCATCACAGAGATCGCTAGCATTTTCAGAATATCCCACTGATCTCAGCTTCCCTTTTAGAGACCTAGGTGGGTCTTTATTTCTCGTAGACAAAGAGGAACGCAATGCCTGTATTTCAACAGGAACATTTATGTGGCCTCAGCAGTTATTTGCCATACTTTCCTCAAGTTTATTTCATTCTGTTCCCAGAAAAACAGACCATGGAATTGGTTAAGAGGAGTCCTGTTTACAGTACACAGCGTACCCTCTTTGCAGTCAAGGTCTCGTTTAATTTATTTTTAAAAGTAAGTACATGCTGGGAAGGACTGCTTTTCTAAAGCTTGGGAAATAAGAAACAAGAGCAGACATTCACTTGCAGGTTTGGAAGGGATAAAGAAATCAAAATACACTGCTAGCCTCATTTATTAGATAAGTGGCAGTATCTCACCTATATCAATGATCAGTCAGCCAAAAACGATGTAAATTTTATTTATCCAATTCCCATTTCTCATTAAGTTCTTCACCCTGGGGTGCACACGCAATCTCAGTTTTGTGTGACCACACAAAAATCAAGCCAGAAGCTGTCTTTTCTTCCCCTGAATAAGCTACATTTTCAAAGACACACTCCCCACACAGAGGCTTGGAGTAACCCTGGGTGCACAACCCAAAGAGAGTTTCTCTTTTGTTGAGAGGAATGGAAGAGAATAAGGTTAGGACTGAAAGGGGTCTTTGAGATCATCTAGTTCAAGGATTCTCAAATGCCTTCTATTTGCCAGTGCAAACTCATTACAAAAAAAAAAAAAAAAACCCACCATTGGAGCTTTTACAAACACAGATTACCACAACTCAGTCCTGGGAATTCTAACAACAGGACAACGTTCATAGTTTATTCTCCTGCTCAGCCAGGTTTGAAAACCAATAAAATAGTCCAACTTTCTCCTTTTACAAATGAAAAAACAGAGGGCCAGAGAAGATGACATTCAACTAGTTACAGAGGCAAGATCAAAATGCCCAGTCCTAGTTTTCCCACTCTATCACACTGCCTTCTAAAACTATAACTACATGCTAAGTGCCTTCAAAAACAACTTGAGGGTTCACCAAGTAAAATGCAATGAGCTAAGGAGTGTTCTCCTAAACAAAGAAAACTCAGGTAACTGATTACTTACAGGGAGAATGTTCGTTTCAGTGCCTTCTGCATATCCTATGCATTCCCTCTTACCTCAGCACAGCCTCACCTACATGAGATGAAGATCCATAAGAGCAGGAGAAATTTACTCATTTCCTTTGCAAATATGTATAAATGAATCTAAATACCTCTTATTGGACTGTGCTAGGCCTTGGAAATATAGCTGATGAACAAAAGAGACCTAATCTCTACCATAATGAGCTTACAGATTA
Source organism: Theropithecus gelada (assembly GCF_003255815.1). Taxonomy (NCBI): domain Eukaryota; kingdom Metazoa; phylum Chordata; class Mammalia; order Primates; family Cercopithecidae; genus Theropithecus; species Theropithecus gelada. The sequence continues at coordinate 44,316,792 of NC_037680.1, forward strand.
GTGGTGGTTAAAGATAATTAAGTAGGTAATTTGCAATTTAGTATGGCGAGAGTTATGATGAGTGGATTACAGGAGAAACCAAAATTTTAAAGCCTTTATATAATTACAAAGGAATGGTTATGACCAAGAGGAATTTCTTATTGATTCAAAATGGTAGGAGAAATTAAAGATATGAATATATTCATGAAGTAGATATAATTTTAGCATTTCAAAACATGCAACCAACCGACCAATGGCTGTAGTAGAGTAAAGAGGTCGGCAAATATATTTCCCCCCAAAACAACTATAATAAAGAGGTTGGCAAATACATTCCCCCAAAAAATAACTATAATACTGGCTAAAATTCTCATAGACAACCATTTCAGAGCTCTGGTAGTGGACTAAAGGTAAACAACAAATTGAGAAATGCTTATTCATAAAAGCTGCTAGAACTCTATATAAGAACACTAGGAGTCTGTGGTTTTCTTGCCCATGGTGGCTCACATTCCCTCCTCCCCTTCCCCCAGCTCAGTCAGGGCAGTAATTGTGCCAGGGTGAGGCTGGCCATGAAAAGCGAGAGCCTCATTGCTGGAAGGAGGCTGACTTGATTTGGAGTAGAACATGGAAGCCCACGTCCCACTATGCCATCAGTAAAAAGTAACAGCACTGACAATCATTGGCTCTGCTAATGCCAAGTCAGCAATGCTGGCAGCCTCAAGTTATAGTTCGAGTTGGAAAGAATCATGTGACCAGAGGATGGTCCAGAACTTTAATAGGAAGTTATTTGAAATGAGAGCTCCACAGAGCAGCTACATAAACTCTCCACACACCTCTGGTTGACTGGAAGGATGTGTGCACTCACACGGTAGATCTGGGAGGACCTAGAAAGGAATAAAAAGTGAGACTGACTGGACAACTGACTGAAATTTAAAAATACTTCCCAAGTCCACATACAGACCCATGAGCCAAGGGGGAAGAATTATAGGCTCAAAGTGTCTGAGTACAATCTCTAACAAATCATTAGCTGACCACTAAGCTATATAATACAGATGTGACCCCTAAGAACCCTGGATGAAAAAATAACAATAACTGAGCAGAGACATCAGCAGCCACAAATCACAAGAAAGAAAGATTCTAAAGGGCTAAATCATCCAAGCAGACAAAATACTACCATCAACAACCCGCAGGTGGGAAAAAAATCATCATAATCCAGGATAACTACAAAATATTATCTATCATGTCCAGTGTTCAGGGATAATAATCATAAGACATGAACAGAAATAGCCAAGTATTACCTACAATCAGGGGAAAAGCAATCAATAGAAATTGACCCTGAGTTGGGTTAGGTGTTGGATTTAGCAGAAAGCTTCGAAGCATATAAAATAGGCAATAAATTAAAGAATTAAAGGAAAATGTGATGGCAATGATTCTTGAATAGAAAAACTCAATATAAAATAAAAAATTCTACAGTTGAAAAATTTAAAAAAAATTAATAGCAGATTTGAGATGGTAGAAGAAACAATGAACACAAAATAGGTTACTCAAAATTATGTAATCTGAAGAATAAAGAGAAAGATTGAAGAAAAATGTCCCTCGGAGACCTGTGGGACAACCCTACTAGCATACATGAAATGGGGGTTCTAGAAAGGGAGGAGAAAGGAAACCTGTTTTTAAAAATTATGGCTAAACCTTAAATTTCATGAAAACAATCTACTGATCCAAGAATCTTTGAAAAACATAGAACAAATACAAAGAGATCCACATTTAAACATCTCATAGTCAAACAGTTGAAAGACAGAGACATAGAAAAAAATCTTAAAAGGACCAAGAGAAAACTAACTCATCACACACCAGGAACAAAGTATTGTTAATTAACAGCTGACTTCTTATCTGAAACCAGAAAGCACTGTTACAACATTCAAAATTCTTAACTGTTGGTGAATTAATCTATATCGAGCACAACTATTCATCAAGAATGAAAGTAAATACATTTCTGGATAAACAAAAACTGAGATATATTGTATCAGTTCTGCCTTACAAGAAATACTAAAGTTATGTGGATTACAGGAAATAACACCAGATGTTAAGGGGATTCTACAGAAATAAATGAAAACTGTTAACACCTTGTATTAGGTTGGCGCAAAAGTAATTGCGCTTTTTGCCATTACTTCTAAACTGCAATTACTTTTGTGCCAACCTAATACAAATATGTTTTCTTTTCTTTATGATATTAAAAGATACAAGATTGCATAAATAAATAATTGTAACACTGTTTTATTGGGTTTGTCACATATATTGAATTAAAATAAATTCTTATATTCGTGGTGCATTGATATTCAACAATGGTGCCAAGGCAATCTAATGGGGAAAAGGTAGATTCCTAAAAAATAAAGGGTCTGCAATAGTTAGACATCCTCCTCCACAAAAAAAAAAAAAAGGAAAAAGGAAAAAAGATTTTAGACTGTTACTTCACATCACACTCAAAATGGATCATAGACCTCAATGTAAAAGCCAAAAGTATTGTCTGAAAACATAAATTTCAGAATTCTCAACCTGGGATGAAACTTTGGTTTTGTCAATATGATATTGTCACTAGGGAATTTAAGAACACTCAAACCCTGTCCCCGTCAACCTGGGGAAGATAAAAACACGACGAAGAATAGCTGAATAAATCAAAGCACCATTTAATAATTAACTGGGGATGGGCCCTAAATCTGAATAATGAAAACTCAAGTAAACGGGAGAGCTTGAAATTGCACTCCCTTTCTTCAATTGGTATTTTTTCCATTTAAAGTGACAGATGATCTCTAAGCTGGCTTAAGAAAACAGAGAATGTATCAGATTGTAAATGAAAGTTCACAGCGGGGCTGGACACTGTGCCTCATTCCAGAAATCTCCGTACTTTGGGAAGCTGAGATGGGCAGATTACTTGAGCCTGGGAGTTTGAGACCAGCCTGGGCAACATGGCCAAACCCCGTCTCTACAAAAAATACAAAAATTAGCCTGGCATCATGGTGCACACCTGTAGTCCCAGCTACTCAGGAGGCTGAGGTGGGAGAATCACCTGGGCCCAGGAGGCAGAGGTGCGGTGAACAGAGATGGTACCATTGTACTCCAGCCTGGGTGACAGAGTGAGATCCTGTCTCAAAAAAAGTTCACAGGTGCCTAGCTTCAGGGGTACTTTATCCTTAGCTCAATGGCACAAGACCAGGTATCTTTCCATTCATACCTTAACGTATCCCTGTGTACTGGCTCCATTCTTAAGTAGGCTGTCCCCTTGTAATTGGAAAATACCTGCCAGGAGTTCCAACACCCCATCTTCCCAGCTCAAGTCTAGTGGAAAAGAGCATTTGCTAAACAGCCCTGAAAAAAAAATCACACTGGTTTCTCATCCCTGAAACAAGCGCTGTGGCCAGGCCAATATAATACTCTGATTGCCCAGGCTGGAGTCACATGCTCCACGAGCACACAAAGCACATGAATCGAGGGTGGGGAAGAGGGTAGTTTCCCAGACACTGGGTAACTATTTCCAGAAGAGTAAATGGGTCCTAGGAGGTAAAAACAACAGAGGTCCACTTAACCCTATCTTTCTAAGCTAACAAATCTCAATTCGTTTCATGCGAAACACAACGAAAAAATAATCATCAGATCCAGAGGGAGAGAGAGAGAGGCAGTAGCCAAAAAATACATTTAAACAGCAAACTGCGAGACAGAAAGAGAGAGAGAAATGGAAGGCTGTATCCCTGCACCCCCGTGCAAAGTGGGCCCTTGCCCTAATTATACCAAGCATGGGGAAGAGAAAGAAGGAAGTCCAGGAAAATTTGACAACAACCAGATGGTGGTGGCGGCCAGGTCTACTTGGAAGTAGCAGGCCCTCAAGCAGCCAACCAAGCCAGCTGCGTGGAAAGAAGAGACAGAGCAAGGTGGCAGAGCCTCCTCTCATAAGTGATTGAGTATTGGTCTTTAATATTCAAGCCAAGAGAAAGGAAGAAACAAATTAAAGAGGCACTCTCATGACCTGATCTTTCAGTATGCAGTGATTCTGCCTACTTTGAAAGGGGGCCAGCCATCTGATGAGTATCCATCTGCCTTGGAGAGGAACAAGGAGAATTATTTTCCAAATATCTACAGATTTAGAGATGATTTCTGAAGCCAGGGATGTAAGTACAGTCCTCAGAAGTGTGTAAACTGCAGAAAGGGGAGGAGAGGGAAGAAGAGTGAAAGGAGATAGAGAGGTGTCTAGGATACATCCCGGAGGAGCCCCAGACTTTAAGAGCAGGCTTTCTTTTCCTTCACAGGTTTTGATGGCTTTGGTTTTCAAAGTCTCTGAAGGTTAATACCAGGCTTCTCTTCTTAACTCCTGATTGGCCAACCACAGGGAACTTGAGCTTGCCTAGAATTGCACAGAGAAGATTTAGCAAATGGATGAACCACCTTACGTGTTCAACACTGAAGCCATGGAAGACCCCTACAGCTAATGCAGAATACTAGTTATATCTTCTAAGTTACTGGGAAGTATTTTCTTTGAAATCTGGCTTGAGCATTACAAATCTCTTAATAATGTAAAACTTTGAGAAACTGACCAATTAAATGCTTGCCAGAATCCTTGAAACCGATTTTCCAAGTAGGTATTATGAGAAAACAGCTAGGTGCTGGGGATAAAGCAGCCCTAGAAAGAGAAAGGTGCTCACTCTCCTACAAGGAAGAGTATGGCAGCTAAGGGTTTAACAGCAGCAAGGAGAGGGAACCTACCAGACATGAGGCATCTGAGCTGACTGCATTTCCTAAGGGGATTCAGTGTGTGGCCAGGGAGAACAGATTGGGAATGAAAACTGATTGCTTTTCAAATCTGAAGTCGACATGTAGATGAATTGTGCCAGCCTTTGGGAATCTTTTATTTGAAATCTTGAGGCAAATTATATTGAGGATAGAAAAGCATAGTAAGAAGAATATTGGTGAGGAAATCATTGCTTAAAACCCCAAATCACTCACACCAGCGTTCTCATTAAAATCCTACAAAGAAGGGGCTATTATTATCTTTGCTACTTTCCGGAAAGCCAAGGCACAGAGACACTAAGTAACTTGTCTAAGGTCTAGGTAGAGGTGAAGCTAGGATTAGACCCCAGGTGGTCTTGGTGTGAGAACCAAAGCCCGAAGCCACTGTGCTAACCAAACCTGAGCTTGGTGTAGGGGTTGATATCAAACCTAACTTTGGGAGGCTGTGGACTGAGCAGACATCTGTCCACACGCTGCAAATGTCTCTTGACTGGGTACCAAGCTTGAGCACCTTGAAGCTGCTTGCCTGAGCACTGATAGGCTGTTGGGAAAGGAGATGGTGGGCGGGATGAAGTGCCTGGGAGGAAGGACAACAAGGACCCCCAGCTTTGAAGAACGGGATGCATTTCACACACAGCTCCAGAAAATCAGATCTGTCTTCCTTCCAAGATCCGTTGTCCCCTCACTAAGCACATTAAAGAGGAGAAAATGAATTCTGCCCATTGAAAAAGGGCACACTGTAATGAAAAACAACTTTAAAGACACTTCAGCACATAAAGTCTTTGAGCTACATCACTGACAATGGTTTACAAGTTTATTTTCAATTTGAGGTTATGCTGAGCAGACATTTCGCTCCGCGCCGCAGTAATTCAGGCGCCGCGCTCCAGCGTCATCTGCTGAGCGCACATCTGTACAGGAGTGTCTTGTCACAGATGATGAGGTGCAGATTTATCCAGACACATCATCCGCAAAATGGCCAGCCAAGAGAGCTTTCAAAATTATTTTCCTCACTGTTTTTGCTAAGTATACAATTCTAAGAAAGCAGATTTCTTGGCAAATACTTTTCTCCCTGCAGAAGAGACCACTTTGAGCAGAGCAAAGAAAGCGTGAGCTTCTAGTTCATGTTTGACTTCCAGACCTGGCATTTGCTAACTGACAAGTTATGTAAACCCTCTGAACTTGACTTTCTCATTTATAACATGGGAAGAATACCTCATCTATAAAATGAGGCTGTGGGCAAAATTAAAGGAGATAATAGCCATTATCTTCTTATGTTTCACAAAAAGAGAGGATATTTTTGGTTCACTATTATGTCTCCAGCACTTACATAGCAAAGGCACATAGTACTTGCTTAATAAATAAGGCTAAAAGAATAAATGTGTGAATAACACTATCTATGGAAACATATTTAGGGACATATTTCTTCCTAATTATTTATCTATTTCCTATCTCTTCTTAATTAATTCTTCCGAAGGAAAAAACTAGTTATCCTTCTCAGCTCCTGTTTCTTTCTTAGAGGACGGTTTTCCATGATTGTTGCAGGTCTGTTACCCTAGGAATTTCTTCAAATGCTTTTTTGGTTTGGGTGTTTTGTTACCTACATCCTGTGCCTTTTGCTTTATTAGCTTATTTTCTTGTCTTATAATAAATCATCTTCATTGAGTTCCCTAAAAAGAACACACTGAAGCTAAATTCTTTCAGTAGTTTCCTGTCTAAACATGTCTTTATTCTAGCCTGCTATTGATACATAATTGGATCATAATTGCTTATAATTACATAAGAGAATTCTAGGCCGAAAACGTTTCCCTTTGGAATTTTACAAGCAATTTTCCATTACTTTCTATAAGCTAGTATTGCTTATTATAGAAAACTTGGAAATTGTGGAAAATCATAAGAAAGAAGACTAAAAGCATCAGTAAGTTTACCATCCAGAGACAGCCCTATTAACACTGTAGTATATACTCCTCCAGGACACACAACACACATACACCATATTGTATATGTAATTTTACATCGTGATTTGCTTAATTTCATATCATGCTATTCTCATGTCATTACATATAGTCGAGTTACTTTCAAAGTCCTTCTCAACCCTAAGGATCAAAGATTCCATGAGTTGTTAGGGAGAGATTGTGACATATGGATGGTTTCAGTAAAAGTAGCAGACAGTTTAGGAGTTGGTTTCATTGACACAAGCATGAAATAGAACTGCAGCAAAGGAAAGTAAGGTGAACTACCTGCCAAGTGCTTTTCATTCAGGGATCCGGAAGGTTCTCAGAGAATCAAAGACAGATTACAGATGAGGCTCAATGAATCACCTGAGTATGACCTATAATCAGGAAAACACATTAGATTTGGAGAAAAGGACACACCTGGAACCCCTGGAAAAAAGACTGTGTTCAATCTTTAAAAAGAAAGGGGGCCACCTAGAAGCAAAGTATTCAAAGTCCTGAATGGGAAATAGGTAATCTGTGCCAGTTTCAAAGATTTCCAATGAAAGACAACAAGTGATAACAGAAATGCCTACCCAGCTAAACACAGAGCCTTTGGTGCTGTATAAGCACATAGCCTAAGTGGGCTTCAGAAAGAAATGAAGAAGAGGAAGGTAAAGGAAAATAGAGCAATTAGCTAGGAATGGAAAATGGTAGGCAGCAATGATGGCTCCAGCTGAGGACAAAAACAAGAAGCATTTAGGCAAACCTATCTTGGTGGCGCTGACTTCCTGTTACGGTCCGGGTACCAATTCACCCTCCTCAACCTTCTGTTGAAATAACAATGAAAGGCAACAATGAGTTACAAAGCTGTGTCAGCGCTGAAAATTAGAAATATTTACCAACAATTTGACACTCTGGAAGCAATTTCTACTAGACAAATCCCAGATGAGGCCAAGTCGTGGAAATGACAGTGGAAAACAAATGCTTTACAATGTGAGATAGAAGAGTAGCTCCAAATGGAAGAAAGAGGGAGGGAGTGGGGGAGAGAGAGAGAGGAAAGGATGGGGAAGGAGGGGAGGATAAGGGAAGGAGAGAAACTTCTTCCTCATCTTTATCCAAATTTAGTTCCAAAAATGAATTAACAGATTTCTAGAGAGACTAGTTGGAGTTTAATTATTTTGTTCCTGGTCATCTCTTCAACCCACAACCATGGTATCCTACTGCTGCTGTAACGAATTACCAAAATGTAGCAGCTTAGAACAGTACAGATGTATTATATTATCTTCCAATTTTGTAAGTCAGAAGTCCTGTCTGGATCTTACTTGTCTAAAATTAAGGTGTTGGCAGGTCTGCTTTCCTTCTGGGGACCCATACAGGATCAATCTCCTTGGCTTTTCCAGCTTCTAAAGGCCACCTACATTCCTTGGATCACAGCCCGCTTCCTTCATGTTCAAAGACAGCAATAGGCCAGGCTCACACTTGTAATCCCAGCAATTTGGGAGGCCAAAGTGGGTGATCATTTGAAGTCAGGAGTTCGAGACCAGCATGGCCAACACAGGGAAACCCCATCTCTACTTAAAAAACAAAATACAAAATTAGCCAGGCGTTGTGGCACACATCTGTAGTCCCAGCTACTAGGGAGGTCGAGGCAGAAGAATCACTTGAACCCGGGATGTGGAGGTTGCAGTGAGCCGAGATTGCACCACAGCACTCCAACCTGAGTAACAGAGTGAGACAGCATCTCAAAAAAAAAAACAAAAAACAAAAAACAAAAAACAAGAATAGGTTGACTTCTGTTAAAGCAAACTAAACATGGCTTGAGAAGGACTCCCTACTTCTGTATTTCAGTCCTTGAAGATGAACCATAACCTAGTTTAATAGGCAGACAAGATGGAAAACCTAATTTAGGAGCAGGCACTTGTAACAATAGTTGAGTCTTGGCCAATCCCAGTGCTCATACTTCAACCATTCATAGACTGCTGAGTGTTCAAAATGTGGTTCAAATAAGGCAAACACCAACCTGTAACCAATCCAGCGGTTTCTGTACCTGACTGCCGTTTTCTGTGTATTACTTCCCATTTTTTGTCTGTAAATTTGTTCTGACCACGAGGCATCCCTGGAGTCTCTCTGACACTGCTGTAAATCTGGGGGCTGCCCGATTCACGAATCATTCATTACTCAATTTGTCTCCTTTAAATTTAATTCAGCTGCAGTTTTTCTTTAAACACTTCTCACATTGCATCACTCTGGCCTCCTCTTCCACTTTAAAAAGCCCTCATGATTATTTTGGGCCCATCAGATAATCCAGAATAACCTCCCTGTCTCAGAGTCAACTGATTAGCAATCTTGACTCCACCTGCTACCTTCATTCCCCTTTGCCATGTAAAATAACGTGCAGTATTCACAAGTCCAGGATATTAGGGTCAGGACATCTTTGAAGAGGGGGCCACCATTATTCTGCCTACTGCAGCCATTAAACAGGTTTTCTCAGTAAAAAGAAACGTCTTGAATTCTGGGTATGGAAGCTCCAAAAAGCATCTCCTCACTATCAGATACACAGCCTCTCTCACTGGGAAGTGGGAGATTGATTACTGGGAACATGAACAACAGAACCATATACTCATGGATTTGAGTTGTTGCTTTGTTTTAAATGAATTACTAATACATTCTCATAGTTGAAAAATAGAATACAACTACTATTGGCATATTCTTGTGCATACTATACAGTTTATGCATATTTGGGTACATGATTACAAATATATCTATATTTTATAAATAGATTTTATATGCTTACAGAAATGTTATATTCACAGCAAAATTGAGCTTAAGGTATAGAGATTTCCCATAAACCTCCTGCCCCATCCATGCATAGCTTCCCCCATTATTGCATCTTTCACGAGAGTGGTACATTTGTTACAACTGATGAATCTATATTGACACTTTATATGCACCTGAAGTCTATGGTTTACATTAAGATTCACTCATGGTGCCCTGCATTCTATGGATATTGATGAAAATATATGGAGATACATGCAAAAATATAGTGTCATACAGAGTAGTTCTACTACCCCAAAAATATTCTGTTCTCTGACAGCTTATCCCTCCCTACTCCCCAGTACCTGGCAACCATTGATCTTTTTACTGTCACCATAGTTTTGCCTTTTTTGGGAACGTTATGTAGTTGGAATAATGTCATATGTGGGTTTTCAGATTGGCTTCTTTCACATAGTAATATGCATTTAGGTTTCCTCCATGTCTTTTCATGGCTTGATAGCTGACTTTGTTTTAGTGCTGAATAATATTCAATTGCTTGGATGCATCACAGTATATTTATTCACCTACTGATGGACGTCTTGGTCTCTTCCAAGTTCTGGTAATTGTGAATGAAACTGCTGTAATTGTCCATGTGCATGTTTTTGTGGACCCATAAGTTTTTAACTCTTTTGGGTAAATACTAAGGAGCACAATTGCTGAATCTTATGGTAAGAGTGTATTTAGTTTTGTAAGAAACCACCGAACTGTCTTCCAAGGTGGCTCTACAATGTTTCCTTCCCACTAGCAGTGAAAAAGAGTTCCTGTTGCTCAACTTCCTTGAGAGCATTTGGTACTGACAGTGTTCTGGATTTTAGCCATTCTAATAGGTGCATACTGGTATCTCATTGTTTTAACTTCATTTTCCTGATGACAGATGATGTGGAGCATCTTTTCATCTGCTTAACTGCCATCTGTAAATCTTCTTTGGTGAAAGAATTCTTAAGGTCTTCGGCCCATTTTTAAATCTTGTTTGTGTTCTTATTGTTGAGTTTGGTTTTCTGTGTATTAGCTGTTGTTGTCATTGTTTTCGTTTGTTTGTTCGTTTGTTTGTTTGTTCATTTGTTTGTTTTTGAGACAGGGTCTTGCTCTCTGTTGCCCAGGCTGGAGTGCAGTGGTGCCATCTCGGCTCACTGCAACCTCAGCTTCCTGGGCTCAAGCAACTCTCCCACCTCTGCCTCCCTGGTAGCTGGGGACTACTACTTGCACTACCACACCAGGCTAATATTTGTATTTTTAGTACAGACGGGGTTTTGGCATGTTGGCCAGACTGGTCTCAAACTCCTGGGCTCACGCAATCAGCCCACGTGACCTCCCAAAGTACTGGGATTACAGGCATGAGCCACTGTGCCTGCCTTTATCGTTGAGTTTTAAGAGTTCTTTGTATATTTTGGATAATAGTCCTATATTTGATATGTCTTTTCCAAGTATTTTCTCTCATTCTGTGGCTCGTGTTTTCATTCTCATGACAGTGTCTTTTCCAAAGCATAAATGCTTAATTTTAAGTAAGACCAGCTTACTGATTCTTTTTTTCATGGATTGTGCCTTTAATGTCGCAACTACAGAGTCACGCCAAACCCGGGGTCCTTTAGATTTTCCCATGTTATCTTCTATGAGTTTTATGGTTTAGGGTCTAGATTCTTTTTTGTTTGTTTGTTTTTTGCATGTGGACGTCCAGTTGTTCCAGCACCAGCTTAAAATTTTATAGCCCATTTTTGACTCCTAAATTTGCATACTCTGAACCATAATTTTTATTGTGGTAAAAAAAGAATCAAATTTAAGTTAACTATTTCTAAGTGTACAGTTCAGTAGTGTTAAGTATATTCACATTGCTGTATAACCAGTCTTCAGAATTTTTTCATCTTATAAAACTGGAACTGTATCCATTAAACAACAACTTCCTATTCCCCCTCCCCTCAGACCTAGGACACCATCATTCTACTTCATTTTTTTTTTTTTTTTTTTTTTTTTTTTTTGAGACGGAGTCTCGCTCTGCCGCCCAGGCTGGAGTGCAGTGGCCGGATCTCTGCTCACTGCAAGCTCCGCCTCCCGGGTTCACGCCATTCTCCGGCCTCAGCCTCACGAGTAGCTGGGACTACAGGCGCCCGCCACCGCGCCCGGCTAGTTTTTTGTATTTTTTAGTAGAGACGGGGTTTCACCATGTTAGCCAGGATGGTCTCGATCTCCTGACCTCGTGATCCGCCCGTCTCGGCCTCCCAAAGTGCTGGGATTACAGGCTTGAGCCACCGCGCCCGGCCTTCTACTTCATATTTTTATGAATTTGACTACTCTAGTACCTTATATAAGTGGAATCATACAGTATTTGTCTTTTTGTGACTGGCATCTTTCATTCGGCATAATGTCCTCAAGGTTCATCCATGGTGTAGCATGTCGGGATTTCCTTCCTTTAAGGCTGAATAATATTCTACTGCGTGTTTACACCACATCTGATTCATTCACTCATCCAGCAATGGACACTGGGGTTGCTTCCATCTCTTGACTCTTGTGCACAGTATTGTTATTAACATGGATATGTAACATATTGATGTTTTCATCTCATCAAGGTTATAATGTGGAGATTTTTCAATATGACGGACAGACAGATTTTTGGTTTTCTTTTTTAAAAATATTGTCACAGTATTTTCTTTTTTGTAGTTGATGGGCCACTATATAGTTAACTAACCCCATGTTAAATATATCTGTGCTCTTTTTACTTAGTAGTTTTGAAGGGAGAAAAATTGTATCCCCCCCAAATCTATTCATTTCCAAGTTTTCTTAGGAGAAATAAACAGAGAATCTCAGATATTTTAACTGAACTCTGATAAAATTAAATGCATATTTGAGTTGATCTAGAAAGAAACAAAAATACTTAATTCAGGGTTGTATAAGTCTTGATAGCTGGCATTGAAAGTGAGCAAAAGATTACATAAATATAGTTGTCATAACATGGCTACATAACTAAACATATTTCAAAAATAGAAGTTGAAGGAGAAAATCCAATATCAATTAATAGCGATTTGAAAATGATCTGAATGAAAAAGTTCGGATTTTATAACAAACACTAGAATGTTCTAACTAGAATGTGCTAGAAAAAAAATTAGAGGAAATAAAGATTTGCTAGAGTCCTTAGCCTGTGTAGAAAAGAGTCAAAAGTCTTTATCCTTTTCTTGTTTTTGACAATTCAAGAAATATCAGTCAAAACATGTTTGACATAAAGATTACTACTAACAGAATTTAAAAGTATATGTATACATCACAAGTAATCAGAGAATAATGATGCCTCTCCACCTGAAATCCTTAGAGGAAGAAGAAAATGTAACAGCATTGAGAAAAATATCAAAGAAAATGAAAATAATAAGGCAGATGACAAAAGAAATTCCAACATGAAAGAAGAGAAGAACACAGTACCCTCAATAAAGCCAAAGAACCCAAGGAGTCAAAGAGAAAAGGGTTAGGTCAAAAGAAATCTTATCTGAATAAATAAAAATTACTCCAACAGAAAATAATAATTACAAATAGGTTAAGGAAGCTCAAAACTGCCCATGCTATCAGGCCATGAGAAAAGAAAAAGGCAAGTGTTATATTTGAGATAGAAGACTGAGAACCATGTACTTGATACAAGGGAACTAGGAATGGGGATTAGGACCTCCTTCAACCACATACTAGGAAAAGAGGAAGCTCAGGGACTTACTCCTGGGTGAGGCAGTCAGACACTGAAGGATCCATAAGCTCCGTATTAAAACTAGAGCACATAGATAGAAACTGGGAAGGACACATGGTCAGATTGGTAAAATACATGTACTCCCAGAAGAAATGTGCAAAGAAAGTTATTTAAGACTCTGCTACGCTTTCTGCACACAAGAAAGATGGCAGAAGTCCACTGCCTTGAGCAAAACCTGGATGGAAAGAAAAAAGCCTCCAAAGTTAAATATTTGAAGTGTAAGATACATCTTTTAAGAAAGGACATATTTTTAGGTATTCATCTAAAGAGTGTAGAATACAATTACATAAAAGAAAGTTGGCTAATAGTATTAATATAGTTAACTTACAAGGTAGGAGAGAGGTTGTAAATGTAAAGTGAAAGACATGATCTTTTTTTTGGTGATGCTATGAAAAAGACGAAAATTAATTTATTAAAAGCTGAGAATTCAATCAACGTTCATATGAAGGAGAACATTCTGTGTAATCATAATATTTCAGAACTAAAGGAAACCTCAAAGGACAGTCATACTGCTACTGCATTAGAAAATGAAGACATAAAACAATCTATGAGAAGTAATGAAGCGGAGAAAATAAATCAGTTTTTAAAATATTTAACAGGTGTCTATTATTTCCATCCCCCAAAGGGGAGAAGGTGGGAAAAGGGTGAGGGTTGAAAAATTACCTGTTAGGTACAATGTTCAATATTTGGGTTATGGTTACGCTAGAAGCCCAATCCTCACCATTATGCAATATACTCGTGGAATAAACAGGCCGATGTACCCCCTGAAACTAAAATTTAAAATAAAATTTAAAAAAATAGTCAACAAACAGGGTGGTTGTGTGCACCTGTAGTTCCAGCACTCAGGAGGCTGAGGTGGGAGGATTGCTTGAGCCCAGGAGCTCAATGCTTTATTGCACCTGTGAATAACTACTGCACTCTAGCTTAGGCAACACAGCGAGACAGCATCTCTTAAAAAAAAAAAAAAAAAAAGCCCGGCATGGTGGCTCGTGCCTATAATCCCAGCACTTTGGGAGGCCAAGGCGGGTGGATCACTTGAGGCCAGGAGTTCGAGGCCAGCCTGGCCAACAGGGTGAAACCCCATCTCTCCTGAAAATACAAAAAAATTAGCCAGGCATGGTGGCGGGTGCCTGTAATCCCAGCTATTCGGGTGGCTGAGGCAGGAGAATCACTGGAACCCGGGAGGCAGAGGATGCAGTGAGCTGAGATTGCACCACTGCACTCCAGCCTGGGCAACAGAACGACACTCTGCCTCAAAAAAAAAAAAAAAAAGCCAACAGTGGTTGGTAATGTTTCAAATATCCAATTTTCTCAGTAGAAAGAGTAAAACAAAGGCTTAGAGGAGTGAATTAGTTATTCTTATTTCCAAGTGAATTTAGGATGTGCGTAAATAGAAAATATAAATGAAGAAATCTGAGAGGAAATGAAGACCTTTTAAAAATAGGAAGTACTTTTGTTTATAGATTGCTACAAAAAAAGAAAAAGAAAAATCAGAGAGCAAACAAAAACCAAGGTTTTTACATTCAGACCCTGAAAATAAGAAGAAAAAGAATTAGGGGGTAAATAAAGAAAAGTAACAGATTTCAGATTGTAAGAAAAGTGAATCTACAGATGATGTGGGAGGTTACCAGCTAGCTTCAGTGAAGAAGAAAAGGCCCAATGAGCAGGGAAGAGACGCAGTTGAACTGAACCTGAAATGTCAATGATCTGCCAATTTGGTATCTTTTTTTTCCTCCCCGCACCACCCCCCCTACCGCCCACCACCACCCCAAAAAATGCTCAGCAGCCCAGAAACTAAAGTAGAGAGAAATTCAGATGAGTTGCCAACATACCGCTGGGATTTTCCCCAGAACAGGAAGATTTCAAAATAACGTTGCCGCTGCTCCCCCATGCAGCCCACTTCATTAGGGCTGTTGGATCCCCTCACCAGTATTGGTGGTTCCTTCTCTCCTGCTGCTTTGGAAACAATCAGCCTCTCAGAGGTCATCAGAATAGGCGCTGGTTTCTTGGAATAAAGACCAGGAAGCTCCCCAACCTGAAAGACCTCAGTCTCTGAAATCTCATCAGAGATTCTTGAATTTAGATCTGGAGGCAGCTTTGCCTAGCTTCACACATGCTCTTCCTACAACCTGGTAAGCTCCCCTCTCCTCCCTTATCCTTCCTAGCTTAGCATGATGTCATTCCTCAAGGAAGCCATGCCTGAATTCTCTTCACATCACTGTCACAGCCATGACTCTCTATCTATGTACCAAATAAACAAAACTGTGTAACTCTGCCTGATTATCAAGACAAGAACCATATGTATTTGATCACTGTTGAATCTTCAATATAGAGTAAAGCACATTGTAATAAATATTGTATATATCAATGAATGAACATATGATATCCTTCAGAGGAGTAAGACCTTAAAGCAGCGATCTTCAAAGTGTGGTCCTTGGACTAGCAGTAACTGCATTATCTAAGAACTTGTTTTAAATGGAAATTCTCAGGCCTTGTCTGAGACCTACTGAATCATAAATTCTAGGGGTTAAGCCTAGCCATCTGTTTTAACAAACTCCTCAGATGATTTTACTAAATGCTAAAATTTTACAACTACAAATTTAAAGTTAAGTCTTAATCAATTTCTGTATTAAGGCAGAGGACACAGACCAAATGCCTACATGGATAATGAAAGTTTTATAAATGAGTGAGTATAAAGGAAACAGGTATAAAACAAGAAGGAGTGATGGGGACTGTGGCAAAGTCCATGCTCAGCCTCAAGGGTAAATTGCTGTTCTGCACTCTGAGTTCTTGTCACTGTCACCAGGCCAAATCTTTACATTTTCTAAGAGATTCTGGATAATTGAGTTTTGATGTGACATTTACCCATTATTAACTGTGTACAGGCTACACAAAATATATCTGTCAGCCAAACCTGTGGGCAGTGCTTTCTTTAGGGTGTCATCCAGGGCATCACAGATGCTTCAGGTTTATTTGTGGGGACCCCAGGCAAGGGTCAAAATAGGAGGAGAGACAGTTACACCGTGTGCCTATTTGTTTTATTTTCTTTCTCAGGATCTGGTCCTGGTTAGAAGACAAAACAGAAGGAAGTACTTGGTTTTCTCAGCTGGGCCAGTTTCATCTCAGTCTAGCAGTAGATTTTATATAAAAACTTAATCAATACAGTGCTTGCTCTAAGAATTTACAGGAGAATTGGATATAGAAATTTCACAAGAGGAAGGAGTATAATAAATTTTCAACAAAATTACAGGTTTTTTCTCTGAATGTCAACTCAATGCCCAATTATACTGAGAGATGTGGAGACTAATGGTTTGAGGATGTTCATTTTGTTTTGTCAAGTTTCTTTTTCAGACAATACTTTTCCTTTACAGGTTACGTAATTGCCCAAACCTATATGGAAATAGCTAGATCTTTAAAAACAACAACAAAACCAAAACAAGAGCAAAAAGCAAACCAGCAAATAAATGAATACTGTGAGTGCTTTCACGCCCCTCTCAAAATTTGAAATTTCATTCCAATGAATTTCATTTCAGCTTCAGAAACTGACAAATGAAGAATTTAATCAAAGACAAGTCCTGCCTGAGATGTAAAACACAAATTGAGGGAGTTCTTCAGGAGATTGTTGCAGAGAAATAGGTTTAATTTCTTAAGAGGCTTTATAATGATAGCTTGTGTCTCCACAGCAACTAGTAAAAGAACAACAAAAACTCAGAGGAATTCTAGTAAAATCCACACATAAAAACACTAATGAGACTGTTAAATTACCCATTGAAAGAGTAGAAAAGCAAATTGTGAGGTTTTTTAGTCAGAGGAATGTTCATGTCTCCCAAGTAAACAAAGACTAGTGAGCGAATAAAAGGAAGAAAAAGAACTTCTCATTCTTCTGGGAACTATTCTGTGAGGAATTCTTGGAAATGAGCAGCTACAGAAACCTGCAGGTAAAATGAGGCTGTATGCCTGCAAGAGAACAGGCAGAACCTAGGAGAGGAGAGAGCCATTGCACCCCATTCCAGGGAGTGAGGCCCAGCCTCAGGAGGAGCAAGGACAGTGACTGGGTTTCCTTCAGGTGTCAAAGTCTTCAGGATTCCACTCAAGGAAAACCATGTATCTTGTAGACCTCTGCCAGAGCACTGGGAAGAATGGTAGGTAATAAGCAGTCCTATCTTTTTTTTTTTTTTTTTTTTAATGGAGTTTCGCTTTTGTCACTCAGGCTGGAGTGCAATGGCGTGATCTCGGCTCACTGCAACCTCCGCCTTCTGGGTTCAAGCAATTCTCCCGCCTCAGCCTCCCGAGTAGCTGGGATTACAGGCACACACCACCACACCCGGCTAATTTTTGTACTTTTAGTACAGAGTTTCACAATGTTGGCCAGGCTGGTCTCAAATTCCTGACCTCAGGTGATCCACCCACCTCGGCCTCACAAAGTGCTGGGATTACAGGTGTGAGCAACCGTGTCCAGCTGGGAGTCCCGTCCTTAATTGATGCCAGGATTTTAGTGTCAAATAATTAGAGCCTTTAAAAATTGTTTCATTTTTAGAAAAACACATTGTTTTCTGAGATTATAAAAATGATACATGTGAATATTAAAACTTCAGAAAATATAGAAAAGCACAAAGAAGAAAGTTAAAACCATCTACAATACTACCACCTAGGTATAACAACTACTAATATTGTATACACATCTTCCAGTTTGATGTAGTTATATAGGTATGATTAAAGATACGGATATTGATATTGGGATCAAACTATACAATCTATGAGGGGTCTTCAAATGCTTATGGAAAGTGCATATTATAAAAATACTATGTATGGGCAGACCATCGTGGCTCACACCTGTAATCCCAGCACTTTGGGAGGCTGAGGTGGGAGGATCACTTGAGACCAAGATTTCGAGACTACCCCGGCCATCATGACGAAACCCCATCCCTACTAAAAATACAAAAATTAGTCAGGGGAGGTGGCACACACCTGTAATCCCAGCTACTCAGGTGGCTGAGGCATGAGAATTGCTTGAACCCAGGAGGCGGAGGTTGCAGTAAATCGAGATTGTGCCACTGCATACCAGCCTGGGTGACAGAGCAAGACTCTGTCTCAAAAACAAAAAAATAAAAAACCACTATGCATGGATTCAAACATTTTTTGCACCAAAATAAACTTGTACTAACTTGTTATAACATGTCTGAAGAGGATCTAATTTGAGGTACTAAGAAGGATAAGACATCAATTTGAAAACAGCCCCTGTCAGAACAACATGTATTCTGCTAAAACTGAAGCAAGAACAAACATCAAATTTATGGTGAAGCTGGGCTGGAAGAATGGTGAAATCACTGATGCTTTATGAAAAGCTCACGGGGACAATACCCCCCCCCCACCACCACCAAAATCAGCAGTTTACAAGTGATCATTTTAAGAAGAGATGAGATCATATTGAAGATGAAGCCTGCAGCAGCAGACCATCCACATCAATTTATGAGAAAAAAAAAAAATTCATCTTGTTCATGCCTTAAATCAAGAAGACCAAAGATTAACAGCAGAAACAGCCGCCAACACCATAGACATCTCAATTGGTTCAGTTTACACAACTAACCGGAAAATTAAACTTCAGCACAGTTTCCACTTGATGGGTGCCAAAATTATCGTACTTAGATTAGCTGCAGACAAGTGCAGAGCTTTCAATGAAAATTTTAAACAGGTGGGATCAAGATCCTTAAGCATTTCTTCAAATAATTTAACAGGAGATAGAACATGGATTTACCAGTATGATCCTGAAGACAAAGCACAATCACAGCAATGGCTACCAAGAGGTGGAAGTGGTCCAGGCAAAGCAAATGCAAACTGGTCAAAAGCAAAGGTCATGGCAACAATTTTGAGGGATGCTCAAGGCGTTTTGCTTATCGATGTTCTATAGGGCCAAAGAGCAATAACACCTGCTTATTATGAGAGTGTTTTGAGAAAATTAGCCAAGAAAATACCCAAGAAAGCTACACCAGAGAGTCCTTCTCCACCACAACAATGTTCCTGCTCCTTCCTCTCATCAAACAAGGGCAATTTTGTGAGAGTTTAGATGGGAAATCATTAGGCATCCACCTTACAGTCCTAATTTGGCTTCTTCTGAACTCTTGTTTCCTAATCATAAAAAATGTGTTAAAAAGTCCATTTTTCTTCAGTCAATAATGTAAAAAACTCCATTGATATGGTTAAATTCCCAAGACCCTCAGTTCTTTAGGGATGGACTAAATGGCTGGTATCATCACTTACTAAAGAAAGAAGAAATTAGCCAGTAGTGGTGGCACATGCCTGTACTCCCAGCTGCTCGGGAGGTTGAGGTGGGAGGATCTCTTAAGCCCAGGAGGTGGAGGCTGCAGTGGATTGCATCACTGCACTCCAGCCTGGGTGACAGTGAGAACCTGTCTCAAAAAAATAATAATAATAAAAATAAAAGTAATTCAGGCAGATTGAAAATGAAAATGAAAGGAGAACATCAGAGCAATGCAAACAAAAAGAAAGCAAAGGTCACAAACTGAATATCAGAAAATGTATAATTTGGGACCAAAAGCTATAAACAAGACACAGAAGGTACTTTATAATATTAAAGGTGCATAAGAAAATTGTAATAAGTATGAATATCTATGAAGCAAGCAACTTGGTAGCAACTTTCATAAATCAGAAACTTCAGGAATTTAAGGAGAAAAAGGCAGAAATACATAAAGAAGAAACTTTAATTCATTTCTCTCAGGCAATGACTAAATAAGTGGATAAAACAATAAATATTAATATCAAAATCTGTATCCTGGAAGCAGAGAATATTTCTACTTTTCAAGAATCTAAAGAGTATTTTTCACAAAAAATAATTAGATCATAAAGAAAAACTGTTCCAAAGGTAGAAATGGTATAACCACTGATCAGAAATTAATAACAATACCAGAAAACTAAAAGCCCTACTAGCTGGAAATCTACACACTGTGTCTTAACTATTGCAACAAAGAGAAACTCCAAAACGAATTTTAGAACACTTTGAAAATAATAAGAATAAAAATACTACATGTCAGAATCTGTGTGACTGACTAAAGCAATACTTGGGAATAATGCAGAGATTTCAATACTTATATTAACGGAAAAAGAATGAAAACAAGTTCATTAAACATTCAGCATAAGAATTTAGAAAAGGAGCACTGAAATAAAACAAAGCAGAATAAAGCAATCAATACAGATAAATGTAGAAAGTAATTAATTAAGGAACAAATGAATAATAAAACTAATAAAGAAATACAAATAGGCAGGGCACTGTGGTTCACACCTGTAATCCCAGCACTTTGGGAGGCTGAGGTGGGCGGATCACCTGAGGTCAGGAGTTTGAGACCAGCCTGACCAATATGATGAAACCCCGTCACTACTAAAAATACAAAAATTAGCCGGGCACGATGGCATGTGCCTGTAATCCCAGCTACTCAGGAGGCGGAGACAGGAGAATCGCTTGAATCTGGGAGGCAGAGGTTGCACACAGCCGTGGTTGCACCATTGCACTCCAGCCTGGGCAACGAGAGCGAAACTCTGTCTCAAAAAAAAAAAAAAAAAAGAGAGAGAGAGAAAAGAAATACAAATGTTATTTATTTGAAAAAATACATAAACCCATAACAAATGTAATTAAGAAAATAGGAGGAAGCACAAATACACAAAATAAGAAATAATGAGGAAGAAGACATTATATTTACAGAGAAAATTAAAGGAATCATAAAACATAACTTTGCTCAATTTCAATTGTTTAAAAATTCTGATAAAATAGATAACTTTCTGGGTAAATATAGTTTACTAACACAGACCCAAGTATAGATAAAATAAATGGACATATTAATTAAATAGAAAAAAATAGAAAGCCATTTCATAAAGCTCCCCTGTAGTCTCCTCCCCCTAATGAAAGCACACACACAAAGGACCAAATGGTTTTGTGGGAATTTCTGACAAATCTTCAAAGAGCAAATAGTTCTGTAGCATAGGAAAAGAAGAAAAATTGTCATGTTTTCTTTATGAAACAACAATTAATACCAACCTTCAACAAAAATTTCAAATAAAAAATGGCACAGGCAAATCTCTCTTATGATTATCAATGCAAAATACTCTAAATAAAATATCAGCAGACCGAAGCACCCCATTAAAAGAAAACTACATACTGGTCAATTAAGATTTTTCCAGTAATGTAAGAATTTTCAGCATTAGGAAAGCTATTTATATTAATTCACTATACAAATAGATCTAAGCAGGAGAAAAATGATATAAACACCTTCAGCTTTTCTGAAAATGCATGTGATAGGTTTCAAAGTCCATTTGTGACTTTAAAGAATCTTCATCAACTAAAAATAGCTGAACCTTTAGTTGCTGAAATACTTCTTCTATCATTAGACCGCTGAAGAAATACTAAAATCATACTCATTAAATTTAGAAATAAAACAAATGTTTTCATTATCATCATTATTATCTAACTTTTTTGTAGGTATTAGACAAAAAATTAGAGATTCAAAATAAACTATATGTATAAAAACTATGCAGGAAAGGATAAAACTAAATAAAGATGATATAAATTATGCCTAGAAAACACAAGCTAATCAACTGAAAATTAGCTACAAAAATAAGAGGATTGAGTGAAAGTATCAGACATAAAACTAATATACAGAAATTAACAATCTTTGGATAACAAATAAGAACTAGGTATAAAATATAATGGAAGTAAAGATCCCATTTATAATTTTGATTTAAATACAAAATAATTAGTAGTAAAATTAAAAATAAATGTATAAAATCTCTATGACTAGAACTTGAAAATTATCTTAAGTAAAACAAGTAAAATTTTGAACTAATAATAATGTATAACTTGTTCTTTGATAGAAATTGAGCATCATAAAGATATCAATTTTCCCTAAATTAATTAATAAATTTAATATGATTATAATATAATTTGAGGGAGGGAAAATAAAGAATAAATGAATTTTATGAAGTTCAATTGGAAAAATGAACAAGCAAAAATATCCAGGAAAATTCTGGGAGAAAAAAACCAACAACATAAAGAATAGTGAGGTGCAACCAGCCCTATGAGACACATAAAGCCAAAATTGTAATAATGGAAACATTATGTCATATATAAACAGTTGAATCAAACTGATAGAAATTCAGAAACAGAAGGCTGGGCGTGGTGGCTCATGCCTGTAATCCCAGCACTCTGGGGGCCGAGGTGGGCAGATCACGAGGTCAGGAGATTGGGACCATCCTGGTCCCATTTTCATTTAGTGGTGAAACCCCGTCCCTACTAAAAATACAAAAAAACTTAGCAGGGCATGGTGGCGGGCGCCTGTAGTCCCAGCTACTCGGGAGGCTGAGGCAGGAGAATGGCGTGAACCTGGGAGGCGGAGCTTGCAGGGAGTAGAGATTGCGCCACTGCACTCCAGCCTGTGTGACAGAGCGAGACTCTGTCTCAAAAAAAAAAAAAAAGAAAAAGAAAAAGAAATTCAGAAACAGAGACTAATACATAAAGAAATTTCATATAAGAGTGGCATCTAAAATCCATGGGGCAGAGAGAAAAGTAAATGTCATTTAAACAACTGATAAGCCAACTAAAAAAAAATTAGGCCTAGATTCAAACCACTTACCTTACACTAGGATAAATTCAAAATGCATCAAAGATTTAAATGTAAAAATAAAAAGCAGCAGCAGCAGCTATGGCCAGGCACAGTGGCTCTAACCTGTAATCCCAGCACTTTGGAAGGCTGAAGCAAGAGGATCACTTGAGCCTGGGAAGTCAAGATCAGCCTGGGCAACATAGCAAGAATCTGTCTCTACAAAAAAATAGAAAAATTTAGCTAGGTCTGGTGGCACGCCTACAGTCCCAGCTACTGGGGAGGTCAAGGCCACAGGATCACTTGAGCCAGGAGGTCCGGGAGCTCTGATCATGCCACTGCCCTCTAGCCTGGGCAACAGAGCAAGACCCTGTTTCAAAAACAAAAAAAAGAAAAAAACAAAAAAAACCTTGGAAGAGTAGGCAAAAGAGCTAATTTTCCTAACAAATAAAAAGTTCACAAATCAATTTTTTAAAAGACACAATAAGGCTATAAAGAGACTTTGCAGGGAAAAAAATTCAAATAACTCACATGAAAAGATATTCAGAGCTGAGTGCGGTGGCTCACACCTGTAATCCCAGAGACTCAGGAGGCTGAGGCAGGACAAGTGCAAGAGGTTGAGGCCAGGAGTTCAAGACCAGCCCAGGTCACATAGTGAGACCCTGTCTCTAAGTTAATTAATTAATTAAATAAATTAAGAAGTTCAACCTTACTCACAATAAGAGCATGAACTCTAGAGCCAGTCTTTCTAGCCCTGGTCCTAATCCTGCTTCCACATCTTCTTACTAATTCTTTGACCATTTACAAGTTACTTAACTTTGGTGTGCTTCAGTTTTCACATCAATAAATTGAGGACAGTAAGTAGTAGAAGCTATCTCTTTGGGTATTTCTGAAGATTAAATGAGTTGATATTTGTTGGTATTTGTAAAATGCTTCTGACAGTTCTAGCTTATGCTAAGAATAGAATACTAAGAATACTAAGTCATATAATGTTATAGAAATGAAATAAATAAATGCAAATTAAAATTGTACTGATTTGTCATTGTTTTACCTATCAGATACGCAAAGGTGAAACCATTTCATTATGCACTGTGTTGGTGAAGCTCCAAGGAAACAAGCACTCTACATTGCTAGACCGCGTGGAAAGCAATTTAGCCATAGGCATCAAATTCAAAATTACAGGTGTATGTACCTGGTGGATTATCAATTTCACTTCTAGGAATGTATTCTACATATATGCCCTCACAGGGATGAAATAAGCAAATACAATGTTATTTATTACAGCAGTGTAAGAGCAAGTGATTAGAAACAACCTAAATATTTACCAATAGGGAATGGGTTAATGAAATTGTTATACATCCACATACAATGCAGCCCTATAAAAAGTATTTTAAAATGAAGAACATTCCTTAAAAAATTGACATGACTGAAAACTAAAGTATTCTAAATGAAAAGAACAAGAATCAGAACAATATGTAGAGTCTGCTACTATTTGTGTAAAAAGGAGGAAAATAATATCTATATGTGTTTTCTTAAATATCATAGAATATTTCTAGAAAAATACAAAAGAAAGTGATGACACCAGTTACTGCTCAGGGGGGCAATTTTGTGCCTGGGGCACATGGGTAGGAAGCAGATGATTCACTGTGTAACAGGAGCAGATGCTGTGGTGAGCCATCACCTGCTTCAGATCAGAGGCACTCATTTCCCCACCTGCCACAAGTGTCAGGTTCTCAGCTGAGTGCCTCCCTGGGAATTGGCCTCAGCTGGCCGGGGCAGCCTGCCCTAATGAAGCTGATGGGGAGAAGGCATTATAAAGTCTGGTCCCCTTGCCTCAGGACAGGACAAATCTGAAGTACTATCTCGGCTCTAGGACTCCTCACAGGTCACAGACTGTACTATCAACTGAAGCCTTTATTTTTCATTGCATCACAGTTCAGCTTTTCCTTCTGCCCAGCTCAATTTCCTTCACACCCCCTCTGATGGAGATACCCAGGGCTCTCCCCAGTAAACTTCCTACATGCAAATCTCCATTCTGTTTCCCTCTGGAACCAAACCTAAGACAATGCTCTTTTGAACCTTTTGAATTTTGAATCTTTTTTTTTTAACATTTATATAAATGAATAAATAAATTTACATTAAAATTCTTTTCAGTTTTTTACCTTTACAGTTACTGACGTTAATGCTTTTCCTTTTCAATGTGACAATAAGGTTTCCCTTCATAATTTGTCTTCTAATTTTATGAATGGGTTATCATGTTTGGATATGCTTATTTTGGGGCAGCATATCTTTCAATCAGCAAAATTTTTTAGCACTGACTATATTCAAGAGCTGTGCTGGGTATCCTAGAGTATACAAGGAGGGAGAAAATGGATCATTGGCCTCAGGGTGGTAAAATACAGATAAAATACTGACTTCTCAAGATTATTGTTAAAATAAGGTGACTTTAAAGTACCTCATATAGTGCCCAGACTGTAACAGCTCCTCCTGTTTAAAAATATAGTTGGGGAAGAAATACATATCACATGAAAATACAGGCAGGAAATGCTAAGCACTAAATTGATAGCATCGACAATCATTACTACGGAATTCAGAGGAAGGAGATCATTTCTAGGGGAATGTGGCCATAGCATATTGATTGAAGAAATAAGAACGAAAGCTAGATCCTGAAAGGTAAGTAGTCTGTGGAAAGGAGTTGGAGTATCATTCCAGACAGGGAGAGCAATGGGGTGGATGCAGAAGTGAGCTGAAAATGTTTGGATATAAGCAAGGGCCCACCCGGAGTGGAGAACATAGAGCTGAAAAGATGAATTGTGGTCAGATTAGAGAGGGCATTTAAACGCCAGGCTAATAAGTGTGGGTTTTTGCTCATAGGAAGCTTCTTTAGATTTATGGGGAGGATAATAGCATGATGGAAATAGTGTTTCAGATTGATGACGTTTTGGCAGCCAGCCGTATAGACCGGGGTTAGCACAGGAGGCAAGAAGGTCGGGGACTGGCTTAGGCTGCAGGCCAAGCATTAGCTAATAAGGGGACCTAGTAGTGTGCTAGCAGTGAAAAGAGAACCAATAGGGGAGACTGATATGAGAAACATAAAAGAAAGAACTGAAAAACATATAATTTTGATTAGATAGTGCTGATATGATGATGACGGGGAAGTCTTCAGAGATGAAGTACACATCTGAAGACAAGTCATAGTACCATTGAACAGAAGCAGAGATGGAGGGCAGAGGAGAACAACATCTTAGCACTCTGGGGGAAATGTGAGTCAGTTGTATTAATTCATACTAAATTTGAAGTGCAGGTGAGATAATCTAGTGGAAAAGTTCATTGTGTACTTGTAAATTCTAGTCTAGCACCACAACTGACAACAGGGTTGGGGCTATAGAACTGAGATTCATTGGCAGATGACACCACTGGAGGCATGAGGTGAGCCGAGAGACTTCGTGTTGAGAGTGGCGACGTTTCAATGACTAACACTTGGATCATGCTCATATTTATTTGAAGGAAATAGAACTAGTGAAGAATACAGAAAAAGAAAGGTCAAAGAGAGTAGATAAGAACTATAGGAGTATGGTAGTAAGAGAGCCAAAGGAGTGGAAAGGGTCAGAAAGAAGGTGGGGACAGAAGATCCACGTATCAGATACTGCAGAAAGGTCAAGGATAATGAGAAATTGGTAATGTCAATGGATGCAGCTATTAGGAGATCAGTGCACTTTCTGCATATAGGTTCAGAATACCAGGAAGGCTGATTGCAGGATGGGATAGAGAAGCAGTGACAAGATAGTGGTGTAAACAGCAGGTCTTGAGATCAGACTGTGTCTTAGCCCATCTTCTGTTGCTTGTAACAGAATACCTGAAACTGGGTAATTTATAGGGAAAGGAAACGTATTTCTTACAGTTATTAAGGCTATGGTGTTCAAGGTCAAGGGGGCACATCTGATGAGAGCCTTCTTGCTGATGGGGACCCTCTGCAGAGTCCCAGGGCAGCACAGAGCATCACATGGCAATGGGGCCAAGCATGCTAGTTCAGGTATCTCTTCTCTTCCTTTGGTGTTTTTTGTTTTGTTTTGTTTTGTTTTTTAAAGAAATGGGGGTCTTGCTGTGTTGCCCAGGCTGGCGTCAATATCCTGGGTTCAAGGGATCCTCCCACCTCACCCTCCCAAGTAGCTAGGACTACAGGCAGATATCACCATACCTGGTTCTCCTCTTATGCTTATATAAAGTAGTTCCCCGCTCATGATAACCCATGAATCCATGAATGGATTAGTCCATCCATGAAGACACAGCCCTTAAGACCCAATCACCTCCTTAAAAGCCCCACCTCTCAATACAGCCACATTGGGGATTAAATTTCAACATACGTTTTGGAAGGGACAAATATTTAAACCAGAGCAGACTGCCTGGGTTTCAATCCTGTCTTTGCTACAAGTGTGCTTTGTGATTTGTGCAAGCTGCTTAACTCTTTTATGCCTCCATTTCCTCATTTTTAAAATGGGGATGGTAATGGTAATAATAGTACTGACCTTATAGAGTTTTTATGAGGCTAAAGGACAATGTATGCAAATTGCTTAACACAGTGTAGGCACAGAGTAGGTGCTCCATGTTATCACTTCTTCTTGTTAGTATTATTTTTGTCGTAACTGAAATGCTTCGTGGCTTTTGGCCAAGGATCTTGATAGGAAAAAGCAGAGGTAAATTAGTGGGATAGTTTGGCCTATCATCCCAGGAGGAAGTGTGTGCATAGCTGGAGGCAATTGGGAAGGAGCCAAGGCAGGAGTAGAAGCTAAAGACGCCAAGGGGAAGAAGAAATGTAAAGGAGCAAAGTCCCTGAGGGAAGGAAGAGGAGAACAGGAGTTTCAGAACTCAGGTGACTAGGGCCAGGCACTGCGGCTCACGCCTATAATCCCAGCACTTTGGAAGCTGAGGCGGGTGGACCGCTTGAGTCCAGGAGTTCAAGACCAACATAGCAACATGGCGAGACCCCATCTCTACAAAAAAATACAAAACTTAGCTGGGCATGGTTGCATGTGCCTGTAGTCCCAGCTGCTCAATATGCTGAGCTTGAGCCCAGGAGACAAAGGTTGTAGTGAGCCGGGATTATGCCACTGCACTGCAGCCTAGACAACAGAGCCAGACCTTGTCTCAGAAAGAAAAGAAAAAAAGAAAAGAACTCAGGTCTCAGGTGACTAATCAATCTGGGAAAGAAGGGTCAGACACCATCTGAGATGGAAAAAAAAAACAGGGTAAGAGGATTTAGATGAGGTTGGAAATTTGAAGAGATCAGAGAGGACAAGTCCCAGTAAAAGAAGCAATGAGGCCATTGGCCCCAAGTGAGAAGAGTTGAGCGGGATGGCGTGTCTCTGCAAGCATTTACAAAGATTCACAACAAATTATATTTTCTTCAAGTTTAAACTGCCTTTCAAGACTTACTCCATCATGACTCCAAGTAGAAAGTAAAGAATGAAAGAGAGTTTAAAAAACAACCAGGAAATATTGTAGGATTACTCTAGCGCCGCCCAGCAGGATTGATAAGGGAGCTGCAGGGTAAATCAGCCCTCAACCCGATAACTCCACTTGCTTCCTGACAGGAGGCAAACTGCGGAGAACACGCCACATCAGAGAGCAGGACTCTGTCAAAGACCTAAGGGAATCACACAAACACCTCTCATGAATGGTGAGCCTACAGCCTGGAAAATCTGATTTCTCAAGATCCTTTTAGATCTATGATATTAGGAAGCTCTTTTTTTTTCACCTAGAATACCATTGAATGCTCAGTGGTCTTCTAGGTTTAACTTCTTTATGAAACCACAAATCATCGAATGCAACTTTCCCTCTCAATTAAAAAACAATAATTTTAACCAAAGTTCACATCAGATGTGAACAAGCCAACTGAATCTGGTGGCTTGGTTCCTTGCTTCCCATATGGTTTTTGGCCAATGGGAGGGGAGCATACGATCATTCTCAGAAACAGTTCTAGTGGAGCCAAAGTGTCGTCCATATGTGCCTTCGTCTGCCTTCTGAGTTCTCTACCCAAGATTTCTCTTGGTGCAACACCTTCAAATATTAACCCAGAGTGTGTATAGGAATAAGTCTGTCTTGCAGAGTTACAAGCCTGTTTGATCCTGAGAGAATATGGGGACTTCTGATGGTTTAAACAAGCAGAGGGAAAAAATCTGATGAAGATAAAGTGCTGTGTGCCATAGCTCATTATTCTGAGCAGCATTGAGGCTGCCAGTCCATTATACTTGATTCTGTTTTTGCCATCAGCAGCACTCTGGAGATGGCTTATTTGTAAAAGGAGCAGGATCTAGGATATGCATTCATTTGCAAAAGATGCCACCACACACATTCTGCAGCTAATACTGTGTTCATGAACTTTACCTGTGACTAAATACATTTCATATCTTACAGCTGAGCTTCAGTAATTGGTTTTTGCAGCCTCAAACACATCCAACAAGGAAAATACGAGAAGCCAAGATCTCTCCCTGCTTTTTTGAAATGGCTTTTGCTGCAGATGGGGAAGGCTATCTCGGCTCTGAGTTGGCAGTTCCTGAGGTCAGATCTTAGAGAGCTGACACCTGGGAACTCAAAGGCGAGGAGCAGGTGCTTTTGGAAGAGTGAGTGACCCTGAGGGTAGGCAGCTGGGGAGGGGAGAAGCAAATGACAGTAGAAGGGAAGCAGTGGTCAGGGAGAGGGATGACTGGAGTCCCTGCAGACATTAGCCTCACATGAGCAGTTCACAGCAGCTTGGTGTAGTTTGTTTTCCCAGGTCTAATGTAGTCATAGAAGAGCTTAATAAGCCACCAAATCATATAGCACAACCAATTCCAGACCCAACTACCATTGCAGGTTGGAGAATCATGATCATATCATGTAAGGTTTGGCTGTGAACGGAAAATGTGGTCTTATCCAGTAGCTTAATTTATTCAGAGGAAAAGAAGGCTAAATGTGCAGCATGTACTTTGGCCTTGAAAGCACTGAATTATACACTTCAACAGTATGGTTCATTGGATCCCACTATATTAGGAGAATTAGACTAGTTGGTGTACCTCTGATATCTACATGCAAACCTGAGACCAAGATAAGCACCAGGATTCTAAAAAGTATTACAGGGATGGGCAGATTAATCATACTTTTCCCTTTGGGGCTGTTCTAGATACAATTATGATGTAAGGAAATCTGTCTGTAATTCTCCCATCCCTTTCCTTTACCTTTCCCTCCTTTACTTGTCCAGACACTTAAGGTCTGTGGTTTTTTCCCTTCCACCTGGGACTTCCTGTTGTGGGCACCTTGAAGTCCCCATCTTTCCCAAATCCTTTCTTCCCTGAAACTCACTTTTTAAATCATTCTATCTTATATTAATAGATAAGTGCTGATGACAACTTAATTATTTTTGACAACTCCTTTATTATAGTACAATGTCAGATACAGAAACAGGGCCAGGAAGGTGGACAGGAGGGTTATTCCCAGGACATCTTGCATCTTGAATCATGTCATAAAGCGTGTTAGCACCATTATCCACCTCTCAGTCTCTTTTCATTCTTCTGTTTTTCCTTTGTTCACCATTGGACCTACTCTGAGTCACACACCCCTGTGCTCGGTGCAAAGGCCCAAAGATGGAAGAGGCAGAATCCCTCTCTTAAGCTCACAATCTGGTGGAAGAATGAGTACATAAACAATCAATTGTAATGCAGTTTAACAGATACTAAAATAAACTGTGATCCAAGTGCTGTGAAAGTCCCAAGAAGGGGATTCTGCCTACTGGAAGAGAAAAAGGTGTCATAGAGTTGGTAAAATGTTTAAGTAAGCATTTTTTAAATGCATAGAAAATTACCTGGTGGCAAATGGCATGAACATAGATCCAGCAAATGTAACTCCCAATCTTTCTGGAAGAAAAATATATGGATGGCCTTTGAGCAGCTGTGCCAAAGTCTTCCCTATCTATCAAGAAAGCCTGGCTAGACCTAGAATCCCCAGTGGGGAGAGAGCGCAAGACTTTGTTGGCCTCCTCGGAGTGCACAGGTATGATGGCAAATGCTTCCAAGTGTCTGCCCTGGTGACAGATTCTTCTCTATGTGATGTATATTCAGAAGCCCAGTAGCAACCTGGAACCAGGCATGCTTTCCACTGCTGTTCTGCAGGTTATGGAAAAAAAAAAAGCTTCTGATTTTATTCCAAACCAATAGTCCAGAAATCCAGACTCATCACTTAAGACTTGTATTTAATTTCATTCTGTCTCCAGCACAGGAGGTCCTGATGGATTTGGGCATGTGGCGTAAAGGCATAGAAAGAGAATCAGATTGATTTTGATCTCGTTCTGTTTGTTTGGGTGTCAGGATATGAAAACTATCCCTCCCTTTGCTCACACTCTTGGAAACCACTCTTCTCCAGAACTTTTGTTGCTATACTTGAGATGGTAGAATGCTATGGTTAAGACTTCATGCCTTTGGAGACAGGTGACCTGATTTAAATGTCAACTTTTCCAGTTATTAGACATATGACCTTGGCAAGTGATTTAATATCTCTGTGCCTAAGTTCCTTTATCTATAATAAGGGGATGATATCAGCACTTGTCTTAAATGGTTTTTATGATAGTACCAGTTGTAATTACATGGTGCAATGTATATAAAAGGACTTAAAGATGTACCCAGAATATTACACATTATCTAGACATGTTAGCTATTATTACCCTTCCTATTGCCAGGCACATATTGTCTCCTTCTTACACTTCATTCCAACACTCAGGAAGGAAGGGCTATGGTAAGTGCCAAGGACCATCAAGGATATCCCTGGATATATATAGGGGCCACCCAGGGCAATGACCCCCTTGTTCCCTTCTTGGGACTGGAAGGCAGAACTTCTGATGGGATTATAATGCAGATAGCCTGGAGGGGCAACTGTCTTTCCTCTGCTGCCTACTGAGTGGTGTAATGTGTCCAAGTGTGTCCTCTGTTCCACATACCCTCAGCATTATGCGGTAATTGGGTCCTGGGAAAAGGAAGATGAAGCCTTCCTTTATGCTCATTGGAAAAGGCTAAAGGGATCCTTGATGTTTCTGCATGGCCCAGGCCAACAGGCAGGAATCTGAAAATAAACCACAAAAAGGAACGGTCTGTGTGCAGAGTTGGGGTATGCTCTGGGTTATGGCTCTCAGTAGCTATTGCTGTGTAGGTAACAGAAATTGGAACATTAATGTTTTTAATTCACTCTACTTCTCCCACCCAGCACCTAATTTAGACTCTCATTAATTCTCATAGAATCTAACAGTGGCCTTACAGCTGCCCAGCTCTCCCACTGTTGGCCTCTTTCCCTTCCAGTCCACTGCCTCCATGGCTGTCAGATTGACCTTCCTGAAGAACTGCTCTGATGACTTCACTTTTCTACCAGAAAACTTCCACTGGCCCCCAACTAATTCATTTACCTACTAGGGCCAGCAGGTATAAATGAAGGAAGTGGCTATGCTAAGTGAAACAGACACCCTAGGGATCTGAAAGCCAGGAAACATGTAACTTCTATAAGGAAACATGCTTCTTCCCATTTATCTTGAAAACGAAGACCTTCTGGATCTACAATTGGTTTCCTGCCTTTAATCAAGGCTTGGTACAAGAAGTAACTCACTTTCCTATGTGACAACCAAAGGATTGTATTAGTTAGCATGTTAGTTTGATCGCTGAAACAGAAATCAAAGTACAATGGCTTTCATAAGGTAGTAGAGGATTTATTTACCATTCCTTTGAAGACATATGCTGGTAGCTGGTCCTAGGGGTAGGGAGTGGGGTGGTTAGAGGGTTCTGCTCCATGCAACCAACTGGGGACCCTGGTCTTTTCTATCTTGTCCTCAGTAGTGGTTCTCAAAGTGCGATCCAGGGAGTCCTCAGGAGTTTCTGAGACCCTTTCAAAGGCCTGTAAGGTCAAAATTATTGTTACAAGAATACTGAGACATTTCAGTCCTTTTCATTTTATTCTCCCATGAGTATGCAGTAGAGAATTCCAAAGGTTCTTAAAAATAATGGGAAAACTTGAATCAGCAAGTTTTATTTCAGTATATGTGTATGTATCTCATTCATTTATTTAACCACCATTTATTAAGTACTTCTAGAAGTGCTGTTTACATTCATTCAACAGATATTGATGGCACATAATATCAGGAAAGTCTAGCATGAGCTGCTTGAGGATACAGGGAAGAACAAGAGACATGGCCCCTGCCCTCTGGAAGCTAACAATCTAGTGAAGAAGTCAGATACCCAACTGCTAAGAACACAATCAATTATCTAATTATAATTGTGATAACGTTAAGAAGAGGGATAGAGCTATAAGAGCAAAACGCTGGGGCAGGAAGAGATACTAAGATGATTGGGAGGTCTGATGTTGGATGTACCACTGCAGGAAGCTGCACAACACCGACATTAACACTGTGAGATTCTTTTAAAACCCTCATTCTGGGATGTGATTGCAGCTAGTCCTATTCAGTTGCTGAGACAGAAGACCTGGGCAGACAGAGTAAGGAGCTTTCAATGTCTTTATACCTGGCACGTTATCTTATACAGCTAGAGTGGAACACGCATCCCAGTTTGCTTGGGACATGTTTTTGCTCCCTGTCTCAGTGAAATTATTAATAAAATTTAGCCTCATAACTGTTTCGACTTAATAAGTTATATGGTTATCCTACTTATTGCTTTTACCAGATTGTTAACTAGACAGTGATTTGAGCCAAAATATTATTGTTACATCTGTGGTGTGATGGGTCCCCCACCAAGTTACTTAAGGATGTATGTCCACTGCCTGAATTCTGAAGGCTGGGCAGTGAGCCAAGGCCAGGGTGCCCAACTGAGGAGCAGGTGTCTCTAAGAACCCAAACATCCCAGTGAGTATCTGAGAACCTATCAAGAAAAACAGTCTCATCACTCAAACACAGTAGTCTAAGAGCCAGGAAATTAGTTTAAAAGCAGTTTGGAGTTGGGAGATGGCGCAGAGCTCCAGCGCTGTCCTGTTGCTATCCAGGAGTGCCCTGTACATAAGTCCTGATAGACTCATCTACTCATCAAGCTGGACCTGTCTGAATCATTCTTCAGTCTCTCAGCTCCTTCCCAGTTTACAGGTGGATGTTACAGTCCGAAGTTTTTCTTGTAGCATTGCTTTGAAACAAGGAAGCTGCTGTTCAGTTTTAGAAGGTATTATGAGTTGAGTTTTGTCTCCCCACCAAAAACAATGTGGGAGTCTTAACTGTCAGTACCTCAGAATGTGACCTGAAGCAGGGTTTTTATAGAAGTAATCGATGTAAAGATGAGGTCATTAGGTGGGTCTAACACAATAAGACGGACGTACTTATAAAAAGGGTAAATTTGGGCTGGATGCGGTGGTTCACACCTGTAATCCCAGCACTTTGGAAGGCCGAGGTGGGCGGATCACTTGAGGTCAGGAGTTTGAGACCAGCCTGGCCAGCATGGTGAAACCCCACCTCTACCAAAAATACAAAAATTAGCTGGGCGTGGTGGTGGGTGCGTGTAATCCCAGCTACTTAGAAACCTGAGGCAGGAGAATCACTTGAATTCGGGAGGCAAATGTTGCAGTGAGCCAAGATCTCGCCACTGCACTTCAGCCTAGGCAACACAGCGAAACTCTGTTTCCAAAAAAAAAAAAAAAGGTAAATTTGGACATGGACACATACACAAGGAGAAAACCATGTGAAAATATAGGCAAATAGTGGGATGATGTATCTACAAGCCAAGGAACGCCAAAGATTGCCAGCAAACCAGAAAAAGCCAGGAGAGAGGCATGGAACAAATTCTCCCTCACAGCCCCTGGAAGGAATCAACTCTGCCAACATCTCGATCTTGGACTTTTAGCTTCCAGAACTGGAAGGAAATTAATTTATGTTGTATAAGCCATCCAGTTTGTGGTACTTTCTGGCAGCCCTAGAAAACTAATACAGAAGGGAAAGCAGCTTAAGAAAATTGCCCCCTCAACTAATGAAAATGACTATGTGGCAGAAATGCATTGGTGGAGGCCAGGCACGATGGCCCACGCCTATAATCCTGGCACTGTGGGAGGCTGAGGCAGGAAGATCATTTGAGGTCAGGAATTTGAGACCAGCCTGGCCAACATGATGAAACCCCATCTCTACAAAACATACAAAATTTAGTGGGACATGGTGGAGGGTGCCTATAATCCCACCTACTTGGGAGGCTGAGGCACAAGAATTGCTGAAACCTGGGAGGTGGAGGCTGCAGTGAGCTGTGATCGCACCACTGCACTCCAGCCTGGGAGACAGAGTGAGTGAGACTCTGGAAAAAAAAAAAAAAAAAAGAGAGAGAGAGAGAGAGAGAGAAGGAAGGAAGGAAGGAAGGAAGGAAGGAAATAAAGAAGGAAAGAAAAAGAAAGGAAAGAAAGAAAGAAAGAGAAAAAGAAAGAAAGAAAGAAGGAAAGAAAGAAAGAAAGAAAGAAAGAAAGAAAGAAAGAAAGAAAGAAAGAAAGAAAGAAAGAAAGAAAGAAAGAAAGAAAGAAAGAAAGAAAGAAAGAAAGAGAGAGAGAAAGAAAGCAAGCAAGCATTGGTATCCCTACTGTCATGGTTGATTTTCTCTGCCAACTTGACCAGGCCGTGGGGTGCCCAGACATTTGGGTGCCCAGACATTTGGTGAAGTGTTATTCTGGACATGTCTGTGAGGTCATTTCTGGGTGAGATTGACACTTGAATCAGTAGATTGAATGAAGCAGATGCCCTCCCTAATGTGGATGGGCCTCATCCAATCAACTGGAACAGAACACAGAGGGAGTAAGAGAGAATTCACTCTCTCTGCTTGACTGCTTTCCAGCTGGGACATCGGTCTTCCTCTACCTTTGGACTCAAATAGAAACATTGGCTTTTCCTGGGTATTCAGTCTATTGGCCTTTAGGCATAAATATACCAGCAGCTCTGCTGACTCCTAGGCCTTCAGACTCAAACTGGAAATACACCATTGCTCTCCTGGATCTCCAGCCTGTCAATGCAGAAATTGAGATGTATGAGCCTCGGTAATTGCAGGAGCTAATTTTATAATGAATCTCTTTATATGTTTCTCTCTCTCTGTCTCTCCTTACCCCCACCCCATTCGTTCTATTTTTCTGGACAACCCTAACTAATGTAACTTTTATGTTAAAAAAAAAAAAAAAAAAAAGGCTGGGTGCTGTGGCTCATACCCATAATCCCAGCACTTCGGGAGGCTGAGGCGGGCAGATCACGAGGTCAGGAGTTTGAGACCAGCCTGGCCAACATAGTGAGACCCTCCTCCCCCATCTCTACTAGAAATACAAAAATTAGCTGGGTGTGGTGGCAGATGCCTGTAATCCCAGTTACTTGGGAGGCTGAGGCAGGAGAATTGCTTGAACTCAGGAGGCAGAGGTTGCAGTGAGCTGAGATCATGCCGTTGCACTCCAGCCTGGATGACACAGCAAGACTCAGTCTCAAAAAATATATATTTGTAGCATCTACAAGCGTTAAGAGTTAAGACCAATAGGCTTTGCTGTCAAAAAAGCAGCTGAGGATCACTCCACTACCAGTCATGCATATTTACACTTCTGTGCATTGTTTTGCTTTTTCTGTAGCTTGCAGACTAAGTATAAGTGCAGGTATTAGAAGTCTCTTTAAGAATCCATTTATCTGTGCTCAATTCCCTGTCAGGAATAAAATGACTGACACATGCTAATATACTAACTGCTGTCTCACTATAAACATATTATGCTAAACAAGCATAACAGAACTTCCAAAGTGGGGGAGGGGGGCAGAAACACCTTTTTCTCCACATCAAAATGTGCCTGGTAAAATCTTTCTTTTCTACTTTAGCAAAGTCAGTCTGCATTCATAATACCCCTTAACAAAGTGTTTTTTATTAGGGGATTGAGCCTTGGAAAATCACAAGCCACTATAAAATGTTTACCATGTAGTCAGCTACAAAAAGCAGGTAAAGTGCCCAATGTCGTGGGCCCATTCCATGACCTGTCAATATTTGGGACTCTGGAAGATTCACAGCTAACATGATGCATAATTGCTTGTACCCCTAAAGCCTTTACTGGCACCTTAGATGATTTCGTATTTCTAGAAGCCAGCGAGTCCCTGGAATAGTATCAGAGGGATAACTGTAGATAAGGCTGACACCCTAGTGAAGGCAAAGAGGAGGCAGTATGGCATGGTAAGGGAGTGTGGGTCTGCGAGTAGTTATTCTAGTTTAAGCCTTAGCTCTGCCAGTAACAAGCTGGGTGTGACGCAGGTAAGGAGCTTCCTTCTCTCTGGGCCCAGCTTTCTTCATATGTGGACAAACATGACTGGGGCACAGGATTTCTTAGATTTGTGACTTCTGTTGGAATGTTCTAACTCTAAGTGAAGCTGTCAGCTATTATAATGTCCATTATTTTCAAGCCTCAAGAAATGAAAAAAAAATAAATTTAAGGGCTTAGTTAGCCTGGCTCACACTTGTAGTCCCAGATACTTGTTAGGCTGACGTGGGAGTATAGTTTGAGAACAGGAGTTTGAGACCAGCTTGGGCAATAGAGCAAGACCCCAGCTCAAGAAAACCTTTTTTTAAAAGACCTTGGTTTGAGTCAATAATTGTATTTTTCCATCCCTTCTTTAATTCACAAATATTTGTTGGGTGTCTATTTGTTTGGTTTAGTCTCTATTCAGGTTAGGAAAACTTGATTACTATGTGAACAATCTACATGGTCTCCAAAGTTTGCTCCAACTGTGTTGGTAATTGAGATTGTGGATAGGAAAGCATCTGTCTAGCTTCAGCTACATTTAAGTGGGACTCCAGAGAGACTCCTTGAAGATAAAACAGGTTTATGGTGGAGCGTGTACATTTTGCAATGATTTCTTTTTCTGTTGTTTCAGCTAAAACTGAATATCATGACGTTTCATGCTCCTTTTAGGTAAAGGGAGAGTTTCACTGGCTCGTATTCTCTATTTCCTAAGGCTTTTATATTGGTTTCATTCTAAACATCGATAGTTTCTGGTACTCTATTTGCGTGCTATAATAAAAATAATTCTTGCTTACATAGTTTGTAATATAAGCAACTAAAAAAGCAAATACCAACCAAGACATACTTGAAAATATTGTTGCAAGCTAGAATTGCCAGAATAATGTAGAAGTTAGAGAAGTTATTCATTTGGGATTGCAGCAGAGACAATGAGCTTAATGTCATCACTACAGAACAGTATTTCACTAGCATCTGCTTACTTTGGCCATTTGATGGAGTTT
The DNA here is from genome assembly GCF_003255815.1 of Theropithecus gelada. Classification (NCBI taxonomy): domain Eukaryota; kingdom Metazoa; phylum Chordata; class Mammalia; order Primates; family Cercopithecidae; genus Theropithecus; species Theropithecus gelada. The sequence goes on from NC_037680.1 coordinate 44,354,851, forward strand.
ATAATTGTACTTTTTATTTGTTGACTTTTCAGAAAAATTAGCATAGTTGGAAAATATAGGCTTTACTTTGGAGTTGTAGACTTTTGTGGCTTTAATTTTGTGCCAACATTTTCACAAAAACTATCGTAGATTAGTTTTTAGGACTTTTGTTAGTAGTAGAAAAAGCATTCTCTGGCAGCTATACAGTGTAAATAGTAGCAAGAGAGGCATATGGAGGAAAGAAATTCTTTAAGAAATCATCAAATGGATCTAGGGCATTTAATGGGTCAAGAAAAAATTAAGAGAACACTTTTACTCTTTATTTTTTTTTTCTTGTTTGTGTGTTTATTGATTTCCTAATTCAACTCCCCTCAGGTGATACCCAATGCCATAAGTACTTATAAGGTTTACCATAAAAGCTATATACTTAATCTTTAAGCCCTTGGCTCTTCTCCAGACACCCTTCCAAATCACAGAGCTCTAGGACTTTTATGTCTCGTCCCTGTTCAATCAAAGAGAAGCATTTTTCTCAGTCATTTTCCCAATTTTACCCAAATTATTCATTCACATCCCCAAAGGCATTTGGCAACTGAGAAATGTAATGTTCCTTCACATTAACCCATTTTAAAAACACTTAAGGAGACAATGTGAAGTCGTGTAATCCCCATATCAGTGCTGCCGACTAATGACAACTCTCTGGGTTCTTGCTTTAGAAGAGAAAACATTTGGTTCGTTTTATGAAGAAAACAAACCAAGACCTTGCCTTCTCTGCATTGCCTTTTATTCTTTGAAATTTGCAGGGACCAACAGCGAGGGTGCTTTGTTCAATGAGAGGAGAAAGATGGCTCTAGGAACGAGCAAAAGAATTTCATTTCTTAATGGGGAAGTTAGACACACCTTCCTGATTATGGACAGTCTACCCTGGGCTAAATGTAAACATGTTTATTTAAAAAGAAATTAAATTTTAAAAAGTTCTTTATACTCTTCCTATATTTGTGGCATATATACTCCAAAACCTGACACCAAGCTCGAATGAGGAAGATTTCTGGTGTAAAATAATCTCTTGAAACCCTCTGTCCACAGAGTCAAGAGACCTCAGTATCCCGCCTTGGTTTTTGTGTGGAGACAATGTAAGAGAGGGAGGGAGGATCTGGGTGTTATCATAGCCACTGGTTTGGGCTCTCACTCTACTACCTCCTCACTTTGGGAATATGGGAAGTTACCCAATGAGCTAATGGGAGCTATTGTGAGGATTAAGTGCAAAATCTTGCTTGAACAGTGCCTGGCAAGGAGTGAGCATTCAGTAAATGGTAGCTATTGTTATTTATTGTAGAAGACTTTACATCCAGAAGAGTTTTTAGGGGGATTTTCAGCATTTCCATAAAGATATCCCTCCATTTGGCTCAGAGGGATGTGATGCCCTCAGAGTCCTGTGTTTTCTCATTCCATCATCTCTCCCTCATTTGCTCAAAAATCTCATACTACAAAGAACCATTTGGTTTCCAGGAAAAATGGAAAGGAAATGATTTCATTAAGCTTCTCTAGCTCTGCAGAGTGTGAATAACTATAATGACCACAAACTTTTGAGCCTGAGCTCTTTAATACACCACTGCTTATGCCAACCCCAGGGCCCCTCACCATCATCTCAAAGTTGTTTGGTTCAGGTCAGTGATTGTGCTTGAGGTCTCTGGACATTACACAATGATATGTTGACTCTGAAAACAGCTTGACCATCAACAATCTAACAATCATAAAATAGCCATAAAATGGTGTTTGTGTGGGCTATAATATTGGTATTATTCATGGCGGCCAAATAAATTGTGGAAGTGCTACAGTGTTGGGCAGTGACATCTGGAGAGCTAATCAGCTGGACCAGCCTGTAGAGAGTGGCATGAGAAACTGAATCATTCTTTCTAGATGAATCAAATCGAGTAAGCATTTCAGTCTCCTGGCAAGAGACACATGGAGCAATCCAGGAAATCAAATGCCCATTCCCATTGCCATTTACTCCTTTAAATAAGTTCCTGCTGGGCACATTTTGGGACACAGACTTACATATACTAGACCAACAAATGTTATTGATTTAAGGGAGGTGGTTATTGATCTAAACAAGCTTTTCTTGGAGGGGTTTTTAAAAGATCATCTCAGCAACTAAAGATTAATATGTAAACATGCTTTTACCATTCCCATCTCTCCAGGCTGCACCCTATTCTGCTGCCTTAGGCCTTTCCACTCTGGCTTCCACCCAGGATTTCCATGGTGCCTGAAGTGGTCTGTGTTCCAAAATATCCTACATCCCTCGGACATTCTCATTCTCATCAGGAAGCTGGTCTCTATTAGAGAGTGGAAGGCAGTGATTACCTTAAATGGATTCACAATAATGTGTTAGTAACTAACAGTCTTTAGCACCAGTACCACAGTATTTGTATTTTAAAAGATAACATCCATTAAGTCAAATAAACCCGTAATTGGTGAAATTTGAGGCTGCATGAAAAGGAGTGTATTAGTCCGTCTTTATGGTGCTGATAGAGACATACCCGAGACTGGGAAGCAAAAGAGATTTAATTGGACTTACAGTTCCACATGGCTGGGGAGGCCTCAGAATCATGGCAGGAGGTGAAGGGCCCTTCTTACCTGGCAGCAGCAAGAGAAAATGAGGAGGACGCAAAAGTGGAACCCCCTGATAAACTCATCAGATCTCATGAGACTTGTCACTATCACAAGAATAGCATGGGAAAGACCAGCCCCCATGATTCAATTACCTCCCTCTGGGTCCCTCCCACAACATATAGAAATTCTGGGAGCTACAATTCGAGATTTGGGTGGGGACACAGTCGAACCGTCACTGTTGTTTCACAGCTTCTTCTGTGTCTTTACTTAAGAAATCATTCATTTATTCATCAATAAGTATTTACTCAGAGCCTATAATATCCTCGTTACTGTTCTGAGAGCTTGAATACCTCAGTTAACAAAACAAACGTCTCTAACCCTGGGGAGGAGCATGAGACAATACATACCAGACATAATCTAAGTAAATTTTATAGACTTTTAGACAGTGGCAAGCACTTTGGCAAAAGAAAAAGAAGCAGAGTAAGGGAGATCGAGAGTACTGGGTAGGTGGGTTGAAGGTTAGAATTTTAAATATAGAATGCAGGGAGGCCACATTGAAGAAATAATATGTGTGCAGCGTCTTGAAGAAGGAGAGGTAACTAGCTAAGGAGATCTGGAAGAAGCCTGTCTCTGAAGAAACCATGAAAGCAGTGCTTCGTGTGTTAGAGAAACAGCAAGGAGGCCAGCACAGCTCGAGTGCAGAAGCACAGAGGAGGAGTGAGGCTGTGGCAGTGATGGGGAGCCAGAGCACTTCAGGATCCTCAGCTCTCCACCCCACTTCCAGCACAGCAAAGGGGTCTTTGGCAGAAAACAAAGAGAGAAAGGGGACACAGGCTTACACTTAAATGCAGTAGTTTTTTAGAGGCTACAGATGGATTGTGTTTTCTCAAAGTCAACACAAGGTACGATGCTCCATATTAAAATAAGAAAAGGAAGTTGAAAAATTGTTGAAAACCTACACTCCCATTGTCATGTGTTTTGAGCTAGGTGGCCAACGTATTTGAAGAAAACATCATCTTGGAGAGGGCTTGGCTCTCCTTCTTCAACCTGGATGGACCTGGGTCAGAGGGCTCCTTGGAGGCTGAATGAATACAGAACCTCGGCCACAAACGTCTTCAGCACAGGACTGTAGAAAAAGTTCCCCGGCTTAGTCACTGTGGAAAAAAATAATCATTTTTCTGCAGCTAAGGACTTTAAGGTGATTTGATAAAACTTTAAGTTTATGCATCCAATATCTGCTTGTATACTCAGGTGTTTTTTCCAGAGCAGGTGTCTCTGGGATAACATTTTGGGGATTATCATACATTCAACATATTCTCTCTATGATTAAAAGCTTCAGAAACACGACCTCTGGCTCCACTCAGAAAGCTGTCTGATCTCATATTTGCATGATCTTTCTCCTTTAACAGAAAGGGAATTTCTTTCTGTGCAGAGCATAAGAAATACAACGCTGAGGGTTAGAAGCATGAGTTCCCAGGAAGACTGCCAGGAGATTAGACCGGATGATCTCTGAAATCCTGTGATCTTTTCAAAAATATGTTTAATGACTCTAAATTTGAGGGAATTAGTATAAATCAGCCATGACAATAATTAATTAATTCAACAATTATTACATAACTGTAAGCTAAGTGGTAAGTGTATGGTTGTGGATAAAATAAACATGAGGTTCTTGCGTTTTCACAAGGGCCAGCCTCAAATGGTCAAGGTTGTCTGGATTGCTGTAATGAAAAATATTCAGTCTCAATGAGGATTAGAACTGTGATTGATTAGCCATGTCTGCCATGAGCAAATGCAGTCTCCTTGAACAAATGAAGCACAATGGTAACAGTCTTCTTGAAAGGCAACACTGAACTGCTTTCTGAAACTCAGAGGACCCTACCTGTATTACCTGTATTAGTCAGGGTTCTCTTAGAGGGACAGAACTAATAGGAGATATACATATATATAATGTATATTGTATATACATAATATATAATACATATATTATATATATTTTATATATATATATATTTTATATATATATATATATATATATATATATATATATATATATTTTCAGCTCCTATTCAAGATAGGATGCTGGGCATGGTGGCAGCGCCTGTTGTCCCAGCTACTGGGGAGGCTGAGGCAGGAGAATGACATGAACCTGGGAGGCGGAGCTTACAGTGAGCCAAGATCACACCACTGCACTCCAGCCTGGGCGACAGAGCAAGACTCCATCTCAAAAAATAAAAATAAAAATAATATATATATATATGTATGTATGTGTATATATACATATATATAATGGGTAGTTTATTAAGTATTAACTTACATATTCACAAGGTCCCACAATAGGCTGTCTGCAAGCTGAGGAGCAAGGAGAGCCAGTCTGAGTTCCCAAACTGAAGAACTTGGAATCCTATGTTCGAGGGCAGGAAGCATCCAGCATGGGAGAAAGATGTAGGCTGGGAGGCTAGGCCCGTCTCCCTCTTTCACGTTTTTCTGCCTGTTTTATATTAGCTGGCAGCTGATTAGATTGATCCACCAGATTGAGGGTGGGTCTGCCTTCCCCAGCCCACTGACTCAAATATTAATCTCTTTTGGCAACACCCTCACAGACACACCCAGGATCATTACTTTGTATCCTTCAATCCAACCAAGTTGACACTCAGTATTAACCATCATACTACCCAATAGAGTCTAGCATTATATCATTGTTTAACAGTAAGTCTCCCAACCTGGGCAACATGGTGAAACCCCATCTCTACAAAAAATACAAAAAAAAATTAGCTGAGCATGGTGGCTCGCACCTGTAGTCCCAGATACTCTTGAGGCTGAGGTGGGAGGATTGCTTGAGCCCTGGAGTTTAAGGCTGCAGTGAGTTGTAATTGTGCCACTGCACTCCAGCCTAGGAAACAGAGCGAGCCCCTGTCTCAAAAATAAATAAAGAAATAAAAATAAGTCTCCTCTCTTTCTGATAGAAGGCAAAGGGGTACGTAAAACAAGACAGGAAGGATTTAGACTAAGAGGTAATCCCCTTATGGTAGTGAGCATTATCCAGGTAATACTTAAAGAAGTTTAACCTTGTTCTTCTATACTATTCTGGCACCAAAAAGTTCAAGGAACTGATCCCTAAGATAGGTCTAGTGAAGGACAAATCAACTCTTTTTCTCTTTTAACCCACAGTAAAGTATCATTCCATGTTTCAGAGCTCCTGGCTGATCTTTTCAGCAATCTGCTGCTTAAAGTCTACTTATCTGTCAATCACTGTTAACTTCATTTTGCACAGCTGACTGGTGCTATCACAGCGTTCTTTTTATTAATGCATTTAATAGTTGTGGCTTTGAAAGGCTGCCAGCACAGAGGAACAGCTGCAAATATTACTACCCAGCCAGACTGTCCTTTTCTTGATCTGCCTGCAACTACCATTTGCAATTTTTATAGTCTGGATTCTCTGCTGGTCTGACTGCAATCATTGGTTTTTAACAATGTATTTCTCTCAGTAGATTTTTCCTTTTTTACCAGTTGTATTTGTTGGATTTTCCAACAAATGTTAAATAAAGGTCTACACCAGATTGTTTACCATTTCAAGCTTCATATGAAATAATTCCTATAAGAAGCTTACACTGTATTGGTGGATTGAAAGGCAATCAAATAGCACAATAAAAAAGGGAAAATGGAGATTTAACTGGGAGACAATTTGGTGTGGTGGGAAGACACATGTGAGTTCAAATTCCAGGACTGCCATTTACTGGCTGTGTGACCATGGATAAGTTACTTAAATTCTGTGAGTCTCATTTCCTTTAGCTGCGAATTGGACACAGGAATACCTGCTTTGCATAATTTAATAACAACAAAATGCATATGAAAAGCAACTGGAATATGGTAGGCACTCTGTGGTTACTATTTTTAGTAATGATAACTATCTTTTAATAGTTTTAATTAATCATTAACAATTCACAAAGGAAAATGCTACCAACACTAGAAATATGCAATTTCCAAGATTTGGGTTTTGACTTCAATCCTCGGAATCAACAAGGACAACATGGCTGCTTTTATCCACATGTTCAGGGTAAGTGGTGTAAACCAAAAATAAAATTTTAAGTCCCCCAACTGACTGAACCAGCCATCTCTTGGCCAAGGGGATCCCAGAGTAACCTTGAAAACTGAATTCTTGGCCATAATGGTGTCAGAGGTGTTCAAACCAGAGAGACTCTATCTTGAATAGGAGTTGAATAAAATAAGGTTGAGATCACTGGGCTGCATTCCCAGGAGGTCAGACATTCTTAGTCACAGGATGGGAGAGGAGGTGGGTAAGTTCTGGTATCACAAGATAAAGGTCACAAAAACCCTGCTGACTGGCCGGGCGCGGTGGCTCACGCCTGTAATCCTAGCACTTTGGGAGGCCGAGGCAGGTGGATCATGAGGTCAGGACATTGAGACCATCCTGGCTAACATGGTGAAACCCTGTCTCTACTAAAAATACAAAAAAATTAGCCAGGCATGGTGGCAGGCGCCTGTAGTCCCAGCTACTCGGGAGGCTGAGGCAGGAGAATGGCGTGAACCTGGGAGGCAAAGCTTGCAGTGAGCCGAGATCACGCCACTGCACTCCAGCTTGGGCGACACAGCGAGACTCCATCTCAAAAAAAAAAAAAAACCCTGCTAACAAAACATGATGCAGTATAGAAGCAGGCCAAAAACCACCAAACCCAACATGGCAACAAAAGTGACCTCTGCTCATCCTCACTGCTCAATATATGCTAATTACAATAAATTAGCATGCTAAAAAGACACACCCACCAGAGCCATGACAATTTACAAATGCCAAGGCAATGCCAAGAAGTTACCCTATATGTTCTACAAGTGGGAGGAACCCTCAATTCCAGGAATTGCCTGCCCCTGTCCTGGAAAACTCATAAATAATCTACCCTTTGTTTACCATATAATCAAGAAATAACTATGAGTATACTCAGTTGAACAGCCCATACCACTGCTCTGCCTATGGAGTAGCCATTCTTTTATTCCTTTACTTTCTTAATAAACTTGCTTTCACTTTACTTTATGGACTTGCCCCAAATTCTTTCTTGCATGAGGTACAAGAGCCCTCTCTTGGGATCTAGATTGGACTCCTTTCCAGTAACAACAGACTGGGGGGAGTAAGTCACATCTTGTTGAACCCCATCCCTTGCTAACCACTATTGGGCTTTCTTATCTAAGGGCTAAACAGAAACCAGATCTTTCAGAAGACTCCTCCTCTGATACGACCCAAACACCTGACCCTGCCTCTCCTTTTTCACCAGATGAGTGACTACCAAGCACTAAGTGGTCTCGGCCAGTCCACAGAGAATGTGCAAAAAGGGTTTCCATGCCCTTGGCTTCACCTTTTGACGTCAGAGGTGTGAAAACTTCACCCTCAGATCATGTTGAAGCTGCCATTTTTTGAATATGGGTCAAATGAAGGGGCATGAAGCTCAATTGCACATGTACCTATTTCTCCTCTTATAAATATTCATATCTCCTCCTATAGCTTACTGAATACGTATATTTGGCCACTCTGCTAAGTATAAATTCCTGTTCTCTTTGCCCCTCCCTCAAAGTGTCTGTTTCTGGCATCTGGCCAGAGGCTATGCTTCCTAGCCTGTCAGAAGGTCACCCTGCAGGCTGCAACCCTTTATGAGAAATAAAGCTCTCATTTCCAAATTCATGAACCTTATCTTTCTTCAGTTGACAGTGGGTACGACTATTTGTCAGGCTCCTTCCTCCTCACTTCTTGCTTCCTCAATTATGCCCACTGTCTGTTCTGGCCATTCATGCCCTGACTCACAGCCACACCCAAAAGAAAGGGAAAGCTCCAAGCAAGAGGGATGGTGCCACCAATAATATCCACAAAAGCAGCCCAGATCCTGAGAGAAGCCCTTAGGGCTATGCTCACCTGGAGCCTAGAGCTGTCTGCAGATTTCTGCAGGATGAAGATGAGGCTGTCTCTTTCTCTACCCCTCCTCCTGCCCACCAGCTTTCTTTAAGAGGCCCCAGGGGAAAAAGCAGAAAGCAATAAAGCTGCATTGTAGAGCAATGACCCTCCACCTCTTTGTAACTTCCAGTAGATTGTCCCTGACTCTCCCTGTACAATTCTTTGCTATAACAAAAGATCCTAATTAGCTGATTGGAATTTCTAAAGCCCTATTCACCAACAGCTCAACTGTTACAGCTGAATGGATGGACCAGTTCAGTCAAGCAGCAACCGGTTTATTCCTGCCTCTGCTCAATTAAGCCTCTAGAATGTTCATGTTGGAAAGGAAGTTAATGATCAACTAATTAATCCCTCTCAATCTAAAAATGAGTACACTGAGGCTTAATGAAGTAAAATGGAACTTGAGTGAGGTCAGTCAGCAGCAAAGCTGCAGCAGAAGGCATTTGGGTTTTACATGTTACTACCACAGAATGTAATTGGTTTATTTTTATTTAAATTATTTTAGTTGTTGTATTTTTTAAGTCTATTTAAGATAAAGAATCACCCTGAAATGGTCCCTTTTCATACAACTATTTCTTGTTCTTTGATCTTGGGAAAATTACTTACCTTTCTGGATTTGGAAGGCATATCACAAAAAGGACTGATGAACATAAAACCTAGTTATAATACAAATAACGAAATGAAAAGCAAGTGCAATGAAAAGCCTATGGCACAGTGGTGGAGTGACCAGCAATAATCTTCAAGGCCCCTTCCAAGACTCTGTACCTAATTTTCTACAAATAATTTTGTACCCAAAACGTTGTCTCTTATCCCAAACTGTATAAACTTTAGGCTCCAAAAAACCTGGATTTGCCCTTTGAAAGTCAGCATGGTATAGTGGAAATTCTCTACAGTCATATTGAAATAGGTTCAAATCCCCTCTGCCATTTACTAGCTGGCTGACCTTGGAGAAGTTACTTACGATCTCTGTACATCTACTTCCTCATCTATAAAATGCAGATAGTGAAACCAATTTCCTAGAGTTGTTGGAAAGGCTTAAGCAAGGTAATGTGGGAAAAGCTTTTGGCTTAATGCCTGGCCCACAGCAAACCTGAAGTAAAGTGTGCCTTGTCTTATATTAGGAGGTTGTCTGATATAATGATTAAGAGCATGGGCTTTGGAATCCCATAAACCAACTTTCAAATTCCTGCTCCATATTGTAATACTAATTGTGTTATCTTGGGCAACTTAGTCTTTCCAAGCCTTAGGTCTTGCTACTTTAAAATGGGGGTAATAAAACTTAACTGACAGAGTTAAGATTAAATGGGATAGTATAATGTGCTTAGCAGAGTGTCTGCTTTCGGCTGCAAGTAATAACCAGAAAACATTCAAAATGGCTGAAAGCAGTGGCTTTCAAACTTTTTGGTACAACCCACAGTAAGACATAGATCTTATACTGTTCCTTAGTGCACATATCCGCATTATCACAGAACTATTGTGGGACTCAAATTCAACAATGTATAGGACCAAGCTTCATACAATGCTCTAGAATGGGAAAATAGTGTGGTGGACCTTAATTCAGCCTTTCCCAGTAAGCATGAACATCACTGGAATCTCAGTAGGCCATGTGGTTGTGCTTTTCCTCAATTCTCCATTTCATTTTGATTCACTGAGTTCCTTTTTTTCCCACAGTGTGGAAGAGAAAAAAAAAAAAAAAGACTTAAGTATGTAAAAAACTACCTGAATGTACTCAATCTGATTCTGATCACATGTTGATTTTGAACTTAAAATTACTTAACACATCTACATCCTGCTGCTGAAATAGTTCAATACCAAACTGTTCGTTTGGGTCAAGGTTGGACCAGAGTATGATCTCTTCCACTTTTTGAAGAAGGGCACTATCCTACTTCTCCCAGATTATGGACCCATTAGTTTACTGAAGATTCTTCTTAAACAATAAGCGGGTTTCTTCTGTGATAAATTTCCTGTCTGATATAAGTTTTTGTTTCTCAAGCCAGTATTTTACATAAGGGATGAATGCACAGTAGAAATGATCATTCTATTACTGACCTTTCATCATTCTGTAGCAAATTCAATCAATAACAACACAGGCTTGTAATTTTTAATAACATTCCTTGCCCTTTGATGAATTATGAGTTAAAGGATATGGGTTCCATAAACCTCTTCAGCTAATGATGCTTGTTTTGTAGGCTACAATTCATGTACGGGGAAGTTTTGTGTACATTGCTTCAGTGTAAGATCCTTGTTCACCCGAAGATGCTCCATTAAGACATCCATTGGTTTGTTACAAAATGCACAGTAGTTGATAACCTGATTGTGTCCATTTTATTTCCATTGCTCTTAGAGCTTCAACTAGCCTGGGTAGATTTGGTGGGCAAGGCACAAGATGGTAGATAAAGGGACATCACTGTTACTTAACCATGCATTTTCTCTGCAGCGAAATAGCATCGGGGCAATCACTGAGGCATTTTGAGACCATCTTTTATGGCTTGTCTAGTGGGATGGGAGAAGTCCTTTTCTTGGTGGTGTTTGGATGTTAATTGGCAGATATTGTGTGTAGGATGTTGACAGAGTCAGTTACTTTATCATATTTTAAACATATGCTCTTCCAATCCATTCACTTTGGATGCATTGAACACTTTAATCATTCCTGGTAGTGTACACCCCAAGCTGAAAACTCCAGGAAGTATGGCATCAATGTAAAGGAAATCTCTTAAAATCAAACTCATAGCACTTTTTTATTTCATGCCAATACACAATGGAAATTGTCGCTTGAACACCATTTGTTTATGGTTATTAGGCCTAGTAATTAGATCTCTTGAAACTTAGAACCCTAGAAGGCATTACAGACCTCCTGGTTAGAACCTTCTGGTCCTGAGGGAATGTTGGCATATCACCCACCTGGTGTATCACTTAGACTTATCAGAATTCATAGCTAGGATCTCCTAACAAGTTGGACAATAAATGCGTGGAACACAAAAACAGGGGTATATTTAAATTGAAAATTAATTACATAAAGTCATTTTGGAATGAGCTGGAAGCACAGCCTCTGCTGTAAAGAATGGATAAACATCCTATGTTATACTGATAGGATTCTACTATGACGAACTAAATAGGCCTCGCTAAGCAACAGCTTCTCTTGTCCAACATACTTCCAAGACAAAAGAAGACCCGAGATCATTTATTATCAATCGCAAATGCTAACTTAGGCAGAAGTCCTCCAACGTTTGTTGACTCATATTCACCATCTCTGTATGGACTAATTTAATTACTTAATGGTAGATTCCGTTTACTAGTTCAACTTGGTGGGTTCCTCAGGAAGGTATATTACTTAATACCAAACAGACCATAGGTACAATATTGAAATGAATGAATGGCAATCTTGATGTGAAATTTTTCCATGCTAAGATCATTGCGTATAGTACTAGATTTGTTTTTTTTTCATGGTCATGGAGATGAGGTGGTCATCTACCATATTTATCAGCACATAAGATGTATAACATATAGGTAACTCCCCAGCTTTATGAGGGTAATTTTGGGGAAAAAAATTTAAGAACTGTTCATCACACATGATTTATAGGTTTAAAGTTCTCTAATGGTTTAAAAACATTTAAAGTCTCTCTAAAGTTCTCTAACATTTAAAAAACATTTAAAGTCTCTCTAAATGTTTTCTATATAGAGAAAACCATTTTGTTCATATAAGAACTGTATATTGGTGTTAGGCCAGGAGTGGTGGCTCACATCTGTAATCCCAGCACTTTGGGAGGCTGAAGTGGGCAGATCACCCAAGGTTGGGAGTTCAAGACTAGCCTGGTCAACATAGTGAAACCCTGTGTCTACTAAAAATACAAAAACTAGGCAGGCATGGTGGCAGGTGCCTGTAATCCCAGCTACTCGGGAGGCTGGGGCAGGAAAATCGCTTGAACCTGGGAGGCAGAGGTTGCAGTGAGCCAGACTGTGCCATTGCACTCCAGCCTGGGTGACAGAGTGAGACTCTGTTTCAAACAACAAACAAACCCTGTATATTGGAGGCAAAATGAAATGAGAACTTCCTTCTATTTTACATCTTTTTGAGTTGACCACTATAGGCACACTGGAGGCAGAATAGCTTTTGTATATGTTTAGGCATGAGATGTGGGTGCCTTGATTTTACTAAGAGGTTGTGAACCCTCCAGTTTCTCAAAGCATATGAGTCTGTCCAAATAAATAATACCAAATATCTGTATTTAGGAAAGTTGAACAGAATTACAACATTGAATTGTGGCATGTCACGTTTAATCAAAAGCCTGGTTAAGAAAAACAGGCACAGAGGATTGCTTGAAGGGTATGCCATCTACTCATTCCTTTATAAACTTTTGATGATTGTATCTTTCTAGACCAAAAGAGAGAGTGACTCCTTGGACCATGCTCCTTCAGCTCCTTGCTGACCTGCATTTCTCACCATACAGTTTAACTCTAGGCCCCTACTGAAAGTTCCATAAAAGGAAATTGTTCACAACTTGCTGTATATGTATTGTATGAAGGTTTTGAGAATTTTATAATTTCTGAAAACATAACTTCTACCTCCTAGAAGAGTTTTTAAGCATTTATGCCAGAAAGAGTGTTTCTCCTTTTTTACTTTTTAAAATAAAAATTGCTTAATTTTAAGGTGTACAAATGGATGCTTTGATATAGTGAACTGCAGTCAAGCTAATTAACCTATATATTTCTTCAGTCACCATTATGTGTATGGTGAGAACATTACAATTTATTCTCTTAGTAAATTTCAAGTATACATTATTAACTATAGTACCCATGCTGTACGTCGGATCTTTAGAACTTATTCATCCTGTATCACTGAAACTTCATACCCTTTGATAAACACCTCCCCATTTCTCCTGTCCTCCTGCCCCTCATAACTACCATTTTCTTAGATTCCACATATGAGATCAGGCAGAAATTTTCTTCTGTATCTGCTTATTTCACTTAGCTTAATGTCCTGCAAGTTCGTCCATGCCATTGCAAGTGATGTTATTTTCTTCTTTCTAAAGGCTGAAGAGTACTCCATTGTATGTGTGTGTATAAAACAATTTCTTGGCCAGCCTCAGCACTTTGGGAGGCTTAGGTGGGAGGACCGCTTGAGCCCAAGAGTTGAAGACCAGCCTGGGCTTCATAGTGAAACCTCGTCTCCACCAAAAAAGAAAAAAAAAAATTAAAAATTAGCTGGGCCTGGTGGCACATACCTGTAGTCCCAACTACGTGGGAGGCTGGGGTGGGAGTATTGCTTGAGCCTGAGAGGTCAAGGCTGCAGTGAGCTGTGATCATGCCATTGCGCTCCAGCCTGGGCAACAAAGCGAGACTCTGTCTCTAAACAAAACAACACAATTTCTTTATCCATTCATACATTCATGGACACTTTGGTTGTTTCCACTACCTTGGCTATTGGGCATAATGCTGCAATGAACATGAGCGTACAGATATCTCTTCAAGATACTGCTTTTATTTTCTTTGGCTATACACCCAGAAGTGGGAGTGCTGGATTATATGTTCGTTCTATTTTTAATGTTTGAGGAACCTCCATACTGTATTCCATATAGCTGTACCAATTTATATTCCCCCAATAGGCATATAAGTGCTCCCTTTTCTCCCCATCCTTGCCAGCACTTATCTTCAGATGTGAGATGATACCTCATTGTGGTTTTGATTTGCATTTCCCTGATGATTAATGATGTTGAGTACATTTTCATGTGCTTATTGGCCATCTATATGTCTTCTTTGGGAAAATACCTATTCAAGTCCTTTGACTATTTTTAATGTTTTGTTGTTGTTTGCTCTTGAGTTATATGAGTTCTTTACACATTTTGGATATTAACCCCTTAACAGATACATGGTTTACAAATATTTCCTAAGTCCATAGATTACTTTTGCACTTTGTCTACTATTTCTTTTGCTGTGCAGAAGCTTTTTAGTGTCATATAATCCCACTTTATTTTTGCTTTTGTTGCCTGTGCCTTTGGTGTCATATCCAAAAAAGTCATTGATAAGACCAATGTCAAGGAGATTTCTTCCTGTTTTCTTCTAGAAGTTTTATAGTTTCATGTCTTACAATGTCTTTAATCCATTTTGAGCTCATTTGTGTGTCTGTTGTAAGATAAGGGTCCAATTTCATTGTTTTGCAAGTGGATACACAGTTTTCCCAACAAAATTTGCTGAAGAGACTGTCCTTTTCCCATTGTATATTTTTGGCACTCATGTCAAAAATTGCCATACATGTGTGGGTTTATTTCTGGACTCTATTCTGTTCTACTGGTCTGTTTTTATACCAGTACCATGCTGTTTTGATTACTATAACTTTATAATGTAATTTGAAATCAGGAAGTGTGATGCTTCTAGTTTTGCTCTTTTTCCTCAAGATTGCTTTGGTTATTCAGGGTATTTTGTGGTTCCATACAAATGTTAGGATTATTTTTCATATTTCTGTGGGTAATATAATTTTAAAATTTTGATAAGGATTATACTGAATTCATAGATTGCTCTGTATAGTTGGGAATTAAGGTAGTATGGTGGGTAGGAAGCTCTAGTCCACATGTAGGCCCTCGTGGTGATTTTTACCTACTAACTTTATCCTTGCATTCATCTTGTAAGCCAGTTCTTATTGTCCCTTCATCCTAATTTCTTTATGCATTTTTACATCTCTATCCTATTGTATGAATGTATGCAAACGACCTCAAATGCCATTAGGATGGATACGAAAATATGGGTGGAAATTTAATACAGACATTAAATGAGATTTGTAACCATGTTTAAATACAGATATTAAATGATATAACAATTATGACAAGGCAGTTATAAATAACTTTTCCTTAGTAATATATATTTACTTTTTAAAGTACACTAAAGAGCTACCATATCTAGGGTTAGCTAGGAAAGAGCAACGGCACCATCCCGGGAGTCCACCCCCTTGAAAGATTAGACTCCAATTTTGATTTTTGACTAGTCTCCATGTTGCAAAGTCCTTCAGTTATTCATGTACATTTTATCCTCTTAGAAGATGAGGGTCTTTTCACCCACAAGTTGTACAGAAGAGTGTAAAGGACATGCTCTGAATGTCAGGAAACCAGGATCCTGGGAAGTTTATCTCTGCAAGTAGTCCTGTAAAGGGCCTTGGACAAGTCATTCAACCACTCTGAGCCTCAGGGACTAACAGCACTAAAATGAACGAAGTGGCTGGAAGGAATTACTCTCTCTTGTCCCCTATAGCCCTATAGGGGTTTTAATTCCAAGACCATCTGTCTACATGGAGTAGAAATGTTTGCCTTTCATTCTCTCCTCATGCTAATTCAAGTTACTTGTCAACCCAATTCTGTACTGGATGCATGACGCCTCCTTACTCTGCCTCTAGGGCACTTTCACTAGTTAACTTTTACTAGGCATTTTATGGAAGTGCTAGATGCCAATGCAGTAATGCAGATTATATCTAAAGGAGGAATGAAACAATGCAAAACAATCTCGTTGTGCAATACACTTTTATTTTCCTTTTACCTTTGCAGTCATCTTTGAGTAATCGTTGTGTAAACAATAGAATGGAATGAAATTACATTAAATTGTATGCAAATGGCTCTAGAACACCTTAACAATTATGACAAGGCAATTATAAATAACTTTTTTTCCTTAGTAATATATATTTGCTTTTTAAAGTACATTAAAGAGCTGCCATATCTAGGGTTAGCTAGGAAAGAGCAATGGTACCATCCTGGGAGCCCACCTCCCTGAAAGATTAGACTCCAATTTTCAAAATCCTAAGGTTTACTAGTTCCATAATATATAGTCAAGCAGAGGGCTACTTGGGTTGAAAGTATTTATTCTTGAACCTTAACAGCGTTTTACCTTTTAGTCATTGCACAAAACCCTTTCAATTTTCACTCCAGCTGGGTATTCTGCAAAATTTCAAGTAAAACTCAGATTCTGATATTTTCAAGTTTATCACCTTTAGAATAACAAATCCTATCACTTAAGGAGAGCCAAATCAGAGATGGGTATATAGTTAGCAATCTAACAGAATGGCAACATTTTACATAGGATTCTAAACGGTCCAATGAAGCAAAACGTAACATATGCCACCTTATATAGAGGACATTTTAGATCTGAGACTATTCCAGAGTAAAGCAGCCTCAGGCACATTCTTAATGTGAAAGTTTGCAAGGCACCTCCCTCTCCCAAGAGACAGTCAGATTGTAAATTGGCTTTTAGGCAAACAAACTAAAAGAATAAGCATCCAAATTCCTAATTCAGTCATTTCAAAATTTAGAAGTTACAAATACTCCAAAGATAGACCCAAAACTTTTTGTTTAAATAACGAGATTAACTGCAAGAAGCATATATTCAAAACCCTTTTTTTCTTATAGCTAAGGTGTGTAATGCATAAATATATGAAAAATAAAATTCACAGTCAGTTTTAAAACTAGAATTCAAGTTTGGCTAATAAATCTTAATTTTATAAGTATATTAATTTCTAAATACAACATAAAAGAGGCAGTATTGTCAGATGTACAATTAAAGTATTATAACAGAAATAACGACAATGAAAGGAGAAATAGGCTTCTGGATAGAAAATTCCTTTTGTTGCCAATAAATAAGACCACCTGAGTGTATTTCAGATTCTTTTCACTTAAGGGATATCCAAATTGATTGCTAAGAATATTAAATAGCCTTTGGAAAAATTAGCAACAGTCGTGCAGCTGTGGCATTTGCCTGTTCTTGTACTGTGGATTGCTAGAGAATAAAGCAGAACTCGGAGTGTTGTAAGTTTTAAAAAATTATTTTTTTATCCAATTTTGTTGAAGCTGGCCTCTTCACAATCTTCTGATTTTGCTGGGAAATGGGAGTGAGGGGGTGGGAAGAAATGGGCAGAAAGAGGGAGGGTTGAAGGGAGTGTGTGGAGGGGGGTGGGACATGACAGATCAGGGTGACATCAAGGGACATACATCAGCTGACACTCAACTGAGCAAACCCAATCAGCTTCACCTCGTCAGGAATCTCCGACCCATCACAGCCAGACGCCTGGAAAGGGAAAAAGAAAGCCTCAGTGCTGGTTTGCTGCTGCTGCTGCCGGTTGTTAACGTCTTGTTCCTATGACGGCAGATCTAAGCAAAGGCACAGTTGGTATGGGACCATGTGTCCCATTTCTTCCAGAAGAGAGATGCCAGCCACTCTCTTGAATGGCTCCTGGAAGCTAAGTGCTGTCAGCATTGTGGCCAGATCATGCTATGAAGTACGGAACAGAGGTGGGAAGGGATTTGTTATCCATTAAAATACCATGCCCAGGCTGGAAGTTTTGGAACAGTCAATGAAACACCACTGCTAAGAAACCACAAACAAATTTTTCAACAACTAGATACAATTATTTTAAATATACTTTCTAACTAAATCACCTTAGTAATCATTCTGAAAACAACATGAAAATAAGCAGAAGAGATCTAACAGGTCATTCAGGAGTAATTTAGTTTTTACCAAACTCATCTCTTCTCTAAAACTTGCCAGAAAAAAGGCATCACCAAGTACTGGGATGGGCTCATTAGAGAGAACTGCTATATAAATACCAGTGAATAAATTTTACAGGGAAAGGTATTATAAGAATTCTTTTCTATAAAAGAATTTTGTAATATTTTCAGACATATTAATTGCCTAAAATTGGCCAAAATTATGGTGTGTCAAATACTTTATTTTTCTTACTTCAAAATCAGAAAGAACTGGAAAGAAGCCATTGCCGTGGCTGGGCGCGGTGGCTCACGCCTGTAACCCCAGTACTCTGGGAGGCCGAGGCAGGCGGATCATGAGGTCAGGAGATTGAGACCATCCTGGCCAACACGGTGAAACCCCGTCTCTACTAAAATATAAAAAATTAGTCAGGTTTGGTGGCACACGCCTGTAGTGCCAGCTACTCGGGAGGCTGAGGCAGGGGAATCACTTGAATCCAGGAGGCAGAGCTTGCAGTGAGCCGAGATCGCACCACTGCACTCCAGCCTGGCGACAGAGCGAGACTCCGTCTCAAAAAGAAAGAAGCCATTGCCCTTCAAACCTCTCACTGGTCCTAATTAATAAGTTATTTTCATTTCTTTCTGACCTCTCCCCCTTGCTTTTAGAGAGACACTCAGAGTCTCTCTCTCTCTCTCTCTCTCTCTCCTCAGATCACCATTCTAAGCTGCCTCTCATCCTACAGTACATAAATCAGAATTGGACATTACATAAGAAAAACAAGGAGGGGAGAAAAAAGTATGATGAATGGGAATGGGCAATTAATTACCAAAGGATCATACAATCCTTTTCAGAGCCTAATTCCAGCTAAATTATTGTCACAACAATTAGTTTCCCATGGAAAAGTGCACTTTCCAATCACCACAATTAACCTGCTTAGCACTGCTTGTATATATTTAGATTACGTACTGTATTGTTTTGTGAACTGTACTGTTCACAATGTACCAGCATCAACTCTAGCATTTTCTATTAAATAAGTAGCTAACTATAATGTTTGTACCTTGAATATTTTCAAATGATTGTCTTTAAAATAACATTCTATCTATGTAAGTAGTTATGCTTATGTAAAAAAGTCACTAGTCTAAAGGATAAAAATATTAATCAGTATTTAAAGAAAGGAATTTACTTTGTACCTGTCTAGTGATATCTCTGGTTTCATTTGACAGATAAGATATTCAGTGAAGTAAAATTGTCATTGTTTGTGTTGACAGTGGCAATGAGGTCTGAAATGCTCTTCCTCTTATCACCTTCAACAAAGTAGTACAGGCATAAAGGGCATTTTGGCTGAGGTATTTCTGGTGGTGTCACACTGACACTGTAATATTCACCTTCCCTATCCATTTCCTCCTTGTGTTATCACTGTTTCTTTATCTACCTTCCTAAATCTTCCCTTCTCTCATGTGTAGCTCTTGTTAACATCATTTACTCAACCCACTGAATAATGGCAGACAACTGTGTAATTAACAGGCAACTGACAAACATCCAAAGACAAATTACGGCTGCTGGTGGTGACAAGAAGGTCAGATTGCCAAATGTGAAATACACCAATGTACTTCAAAGCTTCATCAGAAATTTGGCAATGTGAATATCAGGAGGTTAAAATGACTAGAATAAAACTACAGTATCCAATAGTGGTTGAACTGACTAGAAATGAGAATATTAAATCCTTTCTTGTGAAGAGTAATGGAAATGAGAACTTACTAGGGTAGGTGATAAACCAGTGGTTATGGTGAGAACATCACAGAAGGAGTCTTCACAAAGTCCCTACCCACCCTGGGTCCTCAGTGCCTCCCATAGCTACACTGAAATGTCTGTCTCCTGGCCAAGACCTTTGGCTGTTTGCTTCAAAGCGCTCAGCCCTCCTTCCTCTGCTACCTGGGCTCCCACTGCTGAGTCCAGGGCTCTCTCAGCCTGCAAAGCACAAATGAGGGTGATATGCAAACGACTCTGAAATTCAGAGAAAGGAACCAATGACCCTTCAAAACAGCAATGTTCAAACTTTGGGTTCTCAGGCTCTCTTGATACTCTTAAGAATTATTGAGGAGTCGAAAAAGTATCTGCTTATGTGGGTTATACTCATTAGACTGACTGGTCTTAGAAATTAAAACTGAGAGATTTAAAAAGTATTTTAAACATATTATTTGAAACTATGTCGATATTAAAGTAATAATATAAACAGTATATTTAAAAACATAAAATAGGTTTACATAGGTTAATTATACTATCTTAAAACTAAAACATTTAAAAAATATTCCTTTACTAATTCATTAAACTTAACAATAAACTGATTACATACAAACATAAATAAAATCTTTATGAAAAATAACCATAGTCCCCCTACCCACTGCAAGAAAACTCAAAGAGTGGCATGACTTTTACATTTCCTCTTTAATGTCTTGCTTAATAAAAGACAGCTGGATTCTCATACCTACTTCTGTATTCAATCTACTGTTTTATGCTGTTTACCTGGAAGTACACGAAAAAAAAAAATCCAGCCTCATACAAATATGTATGAAAGAGGGGAGATTATTTTGATAGCTTTTCCAAATAGTTGTGGATATCATTTGTTACTGCACTAGAACTTGCCAAGTGACAGTTTCTTTAATGTAAGTTGCAATGTACACTCTGAAACCACAGTATTTTCGTACCCTGTTACCTTAAAATCTATTGGTCTACCTTGCACTTTGAGTGGATCTTTTACCCATGCATGACTTTAAGCATCACTGACTTATGCAGATCTTCTAAATGGCTGACATGTTTCATTATACAATATGAACAATTCATTATACAATGTCAACAAATCATATTCATTAGTAACACCCATCACCAATCTCATCAGAAAAGTCTAAATACTGGATTACTGTCAAGCTTACAGTAGCAATACAAGTTTTCCAAAATCCTATTTTTGCTTGAAAGCTTGAATTTATTATCAACAACAAATATTGTCAGATTTGTTTATTTATTTATATTTTTTGAGACAGAGTCTCGCTCTGTCACCCAGGCTGGAGTGCAGTAGTGTGATCTCAACTTACTGCAACGTCCGCCTCCTGGGTTCAAGTGATTCTCCTGCCTCAGCCTCCCGAGCAGCTGGGACTACAGGTGCCTGCCCCCACGCCCAGCTAATTTTTTTTTTTTTTTTAATTTTTAGTAGAGATGAGGTTTCACCATGTTAGCCAGGATGATCTTGATCTCCTGACCTCGTGATCCGCCTGCCTCGGCCTCCCAAAGTGCTGGGATAACGTAAAGGGGTGAGCAACCGCTCCCGGCCATCGTTTTTTTTTTTTTGTTTGTGTTTTTTTTTTTTTTTTTTTTAAGTGTCAGTCTTACTTTCTTCATTTTGAAAAAAAGTCTGCCAAATATCTGAGTCTGAATAACTACAGTTTGTCAGCTATTCTTTCAAGTAAAAATGATGTTTCATGAAGAAAGAAAAAGTATGTAGGTAAGCTTAAACCAAACAATCTCACAAGTGCTTTTCCTGGAGCCTGTCAATGTACACCCAGATAATGAAGGAGTGATTCCCACTTCATCACGCTGAACACTGAAAAGATGTGTCCTGTAGCTGAAATTCAATGAAGTCAGTAATGTTTCCTGCCTTGTTAGGAAAATTCTCAAGTGAAACTGGCTTTGCTTTTTCACAGTGAGTGACAGTGCCTGGCTTTGAGGAACACAACGACTATTAGTGCAGTCTGATGTTGCTGTATGTGTACTGACATTACCAGTTTTACCCACCATGGCTTTACACCAACATCAACACAGTGGAAAAGGCAAGTCACAAAGAGTTTTGATATCCAGGGTCACCTAGAAGGGCTCAGGGAAACTCAGAAGTTTGAGGCCCATGCTTCAGAATGTGCTATCCCAAAATACGCCACTCTTCTATTTCATTGTTTTGAGTTAAAGACACTTTAAACAACAACAGCAACAGATGCAGGAAGGGCCCTCTGAGTTTCCTAAAAGCAGGAGTTAAAACTCCCATGCGGAAGGTTTCCTCCCTGCACCTGGAAGAAGAAAGATATTCTGATCACCAGAGGTGGGGAGCTGAAGTCCCTGACAGACATCTACACAAACAAACCTTGTTAAACTCATCCTCGTGTTCCTAGTCACTTCTCCACAATGAACTCTCATCCCAGACCCCACTGCCTTGCCCCTTTCATCATTTACTGCTTTGTCCAACTCAGTATATGTGCTCAATTCTAACAGGGTCTTCATTTCTTTATGAGGCTTCTCAGGTCATATAAAACTTAGATTAAATAAATATGTATGCTTTTCTCCTGTTAATCTGTTTTATGTCAGTTTACTTCCAGGCCCAGCCAAAAATCCCTAAGAAGGCAGAGGTAACAGTCTGCCCCCCCAACCAAAGGAAAATGTATACATTATCAGGGAGCTAGTGTGACAGTGTATGACACCATGCACGCTTCACTCAGGGTGTATTCTGATTCCTGAACACCCACCTCCTCCCCCCTCCTGCCATGACAGCAGGTGTGGCCTGCACCCCACGGAGGAGCTGAAGTTATGGTTGCCTGGCGTCACTGACAAGGAATGCCTCCACCCCAAATGCGGGTGCACTCTGGAATCCTCAGACCAGGAGAGTCTGAGGTGGCCCCCACCATAGAGTCTGAGAACCACCGGTCTATCCCAGTGCTTCCCAGTGTGAAACTACAAGTTTCCTTTAAAGCACTGGTTCTCAAACTTCAGCCTGCATCAGAATCACCTGGAGGGCTTGTTAAAACGGATTCCAGTGTCCCACCCCACAAGAGATTCTCATTCCTTAGTCCTGAGATGGGGGTCCTAGAATTTACATTGTAATCCAGTTCCCAAGGGAAGCTGACACTGTCAGTCTCGGGGCCACAGGTGGACAGCCACTCTTTTAGGCTGGGAGTAGGAGGCACAGAGCTGCCACGTGGACCTTCTGGAACTGGAATTTTCCTTGAAGATCTTTGTCTCACTTTTCTACCCCTTCAGTAGGAGGAGAAAGTTAAAACGCTTAGGGAGTTTTTACCCCATTTCAGGCTTGACTTTACCTGCACTTTGCAAAATGTTGCCTTAGTCATGCAGCCTCCAATTATGCAGAAGCTGAGAACCTCTAAAAAGAAGTCCCTTTAGTCACTGTGAAAATGCTTATGAAATTTCTATCTGCAATACATATAGTACTATTAAACTTCAGTAACTAAAACCTATAATGCTTATGTTAATGTGTACCAATTAGATGTTAATTATATGTTCTCAAAATTTGTATTCTGTCTTCAAGGGCAAATTAAATGTATCTTATTTCATGTTTTTTCTAATGCATTGAAAGCAGGAAGATTCACCTACTTACAAAACTGCCCAGTCGTCCATTCAAAAATGGCTTAAAAATAAAGACCTGTCTCAAGGCTTACAACAATAAAACAGTACTAATACATCAAACTCAGAGCACATAACAGTTGAGCTGAAATGCCCTCTATGCCCAAACCACTTTGTTAAAAGTGAAGAGAAGAATCTGATCTCCCAGCCCCTGGCCATACCAACAATGGAAATCCTACTTATTAATCTCCCTGTGGAATGCTTCTCAGGGTTTGCTGAACACTGGAACCACCATGAAGTCCTTTTAATATTCCCACAGCCCAGGCTGCACCAAGAGCAATTAAATCAGAGTATCTGTTGTAGGACCCAGACACTAGGTCCTACAACAGGACCCATTTCACATCTTGGGAACGCCAGGCTCTCTGGGGTTAATTTGCCCAGGATCACACAGTGGAAGCTGCAGACTCACCACTGGTCTAGACTCAAAGCCCACGCTCTCAACAACCATTCATTCCTGGAGGCAGACCCCTGCGGCCTTAGGCATTCAATGTTTAAAGTGTCCCAGCGCCCGAGTGAAACCACTGTGCAGGGAGGTAAAGAACCACAGTATCATGACACTGCTGTTCTTTAGATAATTTTCAGGCCCCTGACATTTTCCTTTAAAAAGTAATGAAAGGCACTGAGATTAAAATAATGATAAACAGCTGAGAGATAAAGGGACCATGCGCAGCAGCAGCTTATGAGGAAAAACGCTGCTAAAATGCTTTGATCTTTTATTCCTGAATAAAATAACCAAGTTGATGAATGAGGGTAAATGCATTTGAATCTCTGCAGTTTATCGAGATGTTAGCGTCCTACGCAAGATCAGGCCAAAAACCAGTTCAAATTAGCTCTGTCAAGTCGATCTCAAACCGGCTGGCAGCTGATAGCTACAAAGAAACCCTCCTGGAGCTTAACAAGGGCTGGACAGAAAGTTAAGTGACAGAAATAAGGTCCCTCGTGAGTTTGGTTTTCTTTAACATCTTTATCTTTGGCGAGAATAAACTATCAATTTCCATTTACTGTGAATACCACACTACTACATTTTCAAGCTGTAATGGGAAGGAAAACATATATGGAATTGTTTCTAAAACTCTCCTGTGCCTGACAGGCCACTATTACTCAATCTGCTGAAGGTACAAAGGAGATTCAGTCTCAGCCAATGTAGACTCAGTCCCAGCCAATGTAAATGTACCCGCTCATCCAAAAGGAGGAATCTACAAAATGACAGAAAACTGTACAACCCTAAGGCCGCAGGGGTCTGCCTCCAAGAATGAATGGCTGTTGACAGCACGGGCTTTGAGGCTAGACCAGGGGTGAGTCTGCAGCTTCCAGACTCAGGATCTGTGTGATCACTGTGTGATTTTGGGCAAATCAGAGAGCCTGGGGTTCCTGAGATGTGAAATGGGCCTGCTACCAGAAATAATGGTAAAGCAGGAGAGCTGGAGGGGTGGGGGCAGACCAGGTTTCATTAGCCATGTCCCAGGTATGTGGTTTACAATAGGGCAGAGGACACACTGTGTCTGCTACATTTTGGGATTGTGGGAGGATTACTCTGGCTACAGCCACAGGGTGGTAAACAGAGCCAAAAGCTGGCAAATTGGTGGCAGGGAGATTAGTTTCTGAAGATGACAGAATCCTGCTTGGGTGCAGGAAATGGAGATGCAGGGAAGAGGACAGAATCCAGAGAGAATTTAAGAAACATATAAGCCGATTAGGAGATGAGGGAGAGTTTTACATTATTCTTATGGTTTACCTAGAGACTGTACAGCGGCTGTTTTCACAAAATCTTCGGTAGTAGGAAAGGGCCAGGGTTACTGTTCCTCTTTCATAATAAAATAAGAAAAGTCCTGCATGAGAGTTTCAGACTCTTATCTCTGTTTGCATGTAAAAAATTAGGAAAATGTTCTGGAGGTGGTATTTAAAAAATGAATAAAGGGACATACATTGGCTTGAAATACTGACACAGGATGCCATTTTCTTATCAATATACTCTCATATTAAAAAAAAAAAACACACACACACACACACATTAAGAGGCGACAGTGTCATCCCAAACTAGAAGAGGGATTTTCCCATTTGTTAACCTAGCACTCTACATCTGAATAAAATGTTACTTTCTTATCAAAGCAAAAAGAATTCCTTCAGATATCTCTTTTCTGTGAAAATCTCTGTGTTTTTCTTTTATCACACAGCCTAGCTATCTAAAATTAGATGGGAAGCAAGACCCAGAAAGTTAATTAGCACTAGGCTCACATTTACTGTAACTAATCATTTAGCATTTTTGGTCACCCACATTTTCCATTTAATTTCACAAATATAAAAAAGATCATCAATGTATGTTGTGCACAGCAAAGTGTTTGCCATCTAGATCTAAAATTGCTTCTGGGATTCTGACCAGCCTTTGATAAAATTAACTTGTGATTTTTTAAATGTGCCTTAATGTACTGTTTGCTAAAACTTTTTGGAAAATGGTCACTTTGGACTATCTGCACTTCTCTCCATTTCTGACCACCCAGGATGTCCAGTACTCTGTATCTCTGTGGCCACCTAGTACTTAAGTTTAAAATCTACTAGTGCAGAATAACTGTTGAAATATCTCCTTTCTACAAAAATCTGCTACTGTGATTTGAAATGTGGAAGTAAAATGTTGTGTCTTTGCTCGCCAGCCTTAAGTTGTTCTACAATTGCTTCCAATTACCTAAACCATTTCTACAACAATCAGCCTCTATTTTTAAAAGTTAGAACCACTTGGCTTTTGTCTTAGGAAAGCTTTATTAAGAGTGTTGCTTTGAATTCAGTGTAATTTTGTCTTAATGGTCAAGTTGCGATACAAACTGTAAGCAACATGATCTAGGCTTCTCACATGGCCACTCTTAGTCAAAGGTGTGATGATAAAAGAAAAAGCTATGCTCATAGAAGAGGAAATTTCCAGTTACAGTCAGAAAACGTTCCCTAATGTTGCAGAGTCAAATGTTTCCAAATGCAAAAATTGATTCTAAAAGAAAACAACAGCAGCAAAATTACAGAGTAGGTTATTAAACTAGATTATTATTCCCTGCTGGCACAGCATGGCAAAATATTACCTCCTTCTTTCCATAACTTTCCACTTACCAACTTAAATGTCAATGTTTTTAAAGCTTTGGGATCATCTACAATCTTCTGTAAATTAGCAGCCACTGTAAAACACAAACATAGAGAGAAAGTGTTCAAATTATTTCTAGTAACACTGGATTTTCACATCAGTGACTCAGAAAATTTGACTAATGATGCAATAAATTGCAAAATCATTTCTTTCATAAACATTGCAAAGTCCATATAAATGATCAAATTACTCTTACAGATATTTTCTGCAACAACTGATATTATTTCAGCAATCTTGTATCTATACACATCTAAATTAATCACTATATGTCAACTCTGCATTTCATATAATAAAATCTGAAATTACTTTCTAATGGAAAGTAGAAATGATAGCAACCCCCAGTGTTTCTGCCACTTGGCTTCTCTAAATATTCATTACTAAGAAATGTATTAGCCAGGAGAGGGCAGTACAAAACAAAGAGGAGAGGTAGTGGGGAGAAAAAACAAAAAACAAAAAACAAAAAAAACCAAACCTTTCTCTGGAAATAGAAGGTCAGCACATTTGAACCCCTGTCCTATAAATTCACTCAATTCTCTGAACCCATTTTTATCAAGGCAACAAAACACCGTGGATAACCTCTACAACTCAAGCGCATGTTTTAAGGCTTTCAGAGCGCAATGATCTGTCAAACCAGGGAAGTGCCACCTTGAATAATAGCCAAGTTCGCTGAACAGGGTCAAGCACTAGACTAGAGGCTGTCAGGTTGGAGCTCAGTGCTGTAGATATGTTTTCAGTATTAGCTGGATTCACTAGAGATCTGTCCTTGTTCTCCATGATGTAATGATCTATCTGATACCCCAGTAGAGAAGTCAGCTTTTCCTGCGTACTCCACTGGCTCAGGGTACTGCTAATGAACAGAATTATCAAAAGGTAATGTAGATGGAAACTTAAAACTTACTTTTTCCATATCCACACCTGAAGTATAAAGTCCTGAAAGTCAAATCAGGGCTACTGCTTAGGGAAGGAGAAGTTACTGCTGAAGAATTTATGGGAGAATATCCTGTTTGTCATTTTTATTTTTTTAATGAGTAAAATTATCTGCTGCTTCAGTAGTTAGATATTGAAAAGTTATCTGAATTTTTTAAGATAAAAAAAATTTAAGATAAAATAGTAAACATATAAGTATTTTGAGAAAAGGGTTTCAAGTAGAAAATTTATAAGTAGAAAGTAGTAAGAAATCTGTGCAAATTTTAATTTTCTCTAAGGTCGACTGACAACAACCTAGATACATGGATTTTCTGCAGATTAGTTTATTTCATTTAATCCATCAGCTGCAGAGGAGAAAAAAGAAAAATTATGTACTCAATATGGCCTATTTCTCTGTATAAACCATAATTGCAAGCATCATTTTATCTTCATTTGTTGCCCTTTTAATACTTCCATTCTGAGTGATCTGTAGTTTCATTTTTACCAACACTCCTCCCATCCACCTCCTCTTTCTCTCCTCTTTCTTTTGCCCACAAACGCAAGCACACACATATCAGGTATACCCCAGGGCACCAATTCCAGAATAGTTATCATGGCAAAGCTTCCTGTGGCCTTTCAACAGTTTTCTGAACATATTTTAGACACTAAAATCATCAAGGCATTTATGCAAGAAACATTGGCTCATGGAGTGCAAAGCTCTGCCGTAAAATCCTGTCCACCAAAGCCAGTATTTATCATGTCAGGGCATTCTGACTATATGCAAATCACAGCAAATGAACACAGTACCCATTTTCTTAAAACATAAAAGTGTTCTAATAGTTCCTCTGATTTGGGCTGATTTCATGAGTGGCCATAAATTCTTCGCATAAATTTCAGTCCTTTCATTAGAGTTTCTCGGTTAATGTGGATGATTTACTGCCTTGTTCTGGGTCATCTGTTTCCAGTCTACTCTCTAATGTTCAGTCAAAAGCAGAGGTCTAGCCTACACTAATTCACAACCCTCTCTCCGGTGTACATGTGTATACACGAGGGCCAATTTCCAGGGAATGTGTCAAGCAAGTTGGAGACTGAAGGGCAAGATGGAGCTGCCTGCATCTTAAACAATCATCCCAGAAACCACGCTCCCCAATTGTGAGTCTCACACCTTTGGGACATTAAAAATTCAAATTCTGTCTTCAGCTCAAAGCAAAAATAGCAAAACTGGCCACTTACCTGATTACTTATCCCAGCTGCTAGGCTTATTTTCAATTTGGTTGATTCTAATTTGTTGTAAAGTGCTATAAAACACCTTCATTTAACTGACATCACATAAAATTCAGGGTGATGCTAATTTTTTTTCCCGTAGCAACGCTCATTAAAAAGATGGGTGTCACTGTTTCCTCCCATCTCCTGACTGTGCACCTGGATTTCGAAAATAAAAATACTCCTTACCTCGAACGTGAGCTGAGAAGGAAGGGCTGGGTAGGGCTGGCTGTTGCTTTAGAGCTGCCTGAGCCTGTGCTGAGAACACTGACCTTTGTTTTGTAAGACACTCGAGTTTCTAGAAAATATGGGGTGTCTGAACCCTGCTTGCTCAGTAGCCACTGACTCATTTCAAATCCCTCTTGGTTTTCCCAAATAAAACTCATGCCCTTTGGTTTCTGCCGCAGACACTGTGCTATCTTCTTTGAACTAGTCCCTCCCTTCCCAGCCCACACTCTTTCTCTGTTATTTGGGCAAACAGGGACACCAACAATATGCACTGAGGCCCTCAGGGACTGTGGCCCTCAAGCCCTGTCACTATGGCTTTACCAACACTCCTCCCACCCACCTGTCACTACAGGGTATCTTTGTGGGAACAATGAAATTTTTTTCTATTTTTTCGTTTCTCTGTATCACACTTGAGGCTTGAATACCTGTCAGGGCTGGAAGTTTCTAGTTACTTTTTTTTTTTTGGAGAACATTTGGCCTAAGGTATGATAAGTATTGTTGTTTATGAAACTGTAACGGTATCATTAACAGCCACATGGAAAAGATGCTGATGCTCAGTACCTCCCTGAATCTAAATAGAGAAGGAAATAAGATCATCCTGGGGGTAATCCACTGGAGGCAAGGCAGCAGAGCCGACACTTTTTTGGCAAACTAAGTCAGGCATTCTCCAGACACTGTTTTCTGTATACATTCCTTGCACTATTCAAATTCTCCACATTTTTTAAATGTAATTTCAACTTTTGTTTCAGCTTCAGGGGTTCATGTGCGGGCTTATTACCTAGGTGTATCGTGTGATGCTGAGGTTTGGGGTATGACTGATCCTGTTACCCAAGTACTGAGCAGAGTACCCAGTACTTTTTCAACCCTTGCCTCCCTCTCTCCTTCCTCCTCAAGTAGGCCCTGGTGTCTGTTCCCTTCTTTGTATCCATGTGTACTCAACGTTGAGCTCTCACAAGTGAGAACATGAGGGATTTGGTTTTCTGTCCCTGTGTTAATTCACTTAGGATAATGGCCTCCAGCTGCATCCATGTCGCTGCAAATGTTAAGATTTCGTTCTGTTTCATGGCTGTGTGGTATTCTGTGCTGTATATGTACCACATTTTCTTTACCCAATCCACTGCTGATAGGCACCTGGGTTGATTCGATGTCTTTGCTATTGTGAATAGTAATGTGATGCACATACGCATGTGTGTGTCTTTTTGGCAGAACAATTTATTTTCTTTTGGATACACACCAAGTCATGGGATTGCTGGGTTAAATACTAGTTCCGTTTTAAGTTATTTGAGAAATTATTCACATTTTGACAGTTGGAAAAATAAGTTATATATGACATTTACAGTCTACATCTATATTCTGAGTAATTAGTCAAAAGATACACTTTTTCCTGAGGTACCTACCAGCTTATTTCACACCAACCCCATGTTCTGGTGACAGTGAGTTAATTCACTTAATTTTAGCTGTTTCCAAACACAAGCTATGGGGAAAAGAGAACCAATGAACACGGAGTCTAATGTGCTACTTCCAACAGTAAAAAATTTCTAACATTAGACAAAAGCATGGTCTTGGGTTACCTGACAAGGTGATGACTTCAAAATATTGTTTTATCCAAAGAGACACCCTGAATAGATTGATGCAGAAAGGCAGCATGAAATTGCAAAGAAAGAGACAATCCAAGCTCTAAGTAAGGAGAAAAGGAGATGGTATGAGGGTAGGTTTCTTACGGATATCGCTAGAACAGTAATATAAAATTAACATTTTATTTTAATTAGATTTCTTTGAAATACAGCCACACATACAGAAAACTTACTAACTCAGTTTGGGACAAAATAAAAGATTCACCCCATTATTTTCCCTAAACCTCCAGGCTCTCATCTTCATGGGATGCACTGTAGCACAGTGTATAAGAACCTGAATTCCTGAGCCAGGGTGCCAGAGTTCAAATCCTCCTCCTGCTCACAGCTGTGTGACCTTCCTGAACGAAGTTCACTTAGCCTCCTCTTTGTGCTCAAGGCCATGCATTGGTCATTGTTGAAATGAAGGTATTAATGGTGCCTACCTGATAGGGTTTGTTTTGAGGATTAATTAACACACGTAAAGTGCTTAGAATAATGCTTGATGTATAGCAAGCGGTTAATAAATTATTCTTCTCTGCCCTGGACAATGGCAATATCTTATCTGGTTTCCTTGCCTTCTGTCTTACCTGCTGAGAGCCCTCTTTCTCATACTCACCAGAGTTACTGGAGAACCTAGATTGAGAACTGGAGTGTGTTACCTCCTTGAGCAATGCTGTTTAACTGTTTCCATCAACTTCAGGATAAAGTCCAAATTTTTAACATGGTCAATGAGAACCTCCATGGTCTGGCCTTGGCTAACCACTCCAGCTTATCTTTTGCCATTTCCTACCCTGAATCTTCCCAGGAAAGGCTCTATAACTCCATTATCCTCCAGCTCTCTATCCCTGCTCTTATCATCATGTACTGAAATAATCTGTCACAGATCTGATTTCCTCACTAGATTCAAACTCTGAAAACCCAGAAAAAATTGTATTCATCTTTGTAAAAGATTCATCTTTGAAATATATCCACATATGCAGAAACCGATGACTTCTTACCACCTCCATTGCTGCTCCCCAAGTGAGACTACCACCAACTTGCCACTAGACTCGTGCAGTAACCTGTGGTCTCACTGCTTCCACCCCGGTCCCTCAATGGCCTAGGCTTCAACCAGAGGGCAGGGGAGGCTTCTAACATGTAGACAAACCATGTTACTTTTCTATTCAAAACCCTCTGTTGGCCTTCCAGCTCTGAGTAACGCCATGGTCTCTACAATGGTCTACCAAACCCACCTGATAAGGCCTCCTGCTCCATCTCTCTTCTTATCCCTCACCACTCTCTCCCTCCCTGCTCCTGCTCCAGCCACAGAGCCTCCATGCTGACCCTGGAGCATTTAGGGCAGGGGCTCGCCCAGAACCTCTGTACCTGCCATTCCCTCTCCCGGAAATGTTCCTCCTCCACAACTCCATGACTGCCTCCCTCCCTTCCTTTCAGTTTCTCCTCAAATGTCCGTGGCTACCCTATTAACACACCCCACCACCCCCTCACTCTCTCTTTACCCAGAATTTTTCTTTCTCACAGCACTTACCACCTCCTAATATGCTATATATTTATGCATTATTTTTGGATGTGGCCCTTTACCTACTCCACATACCCAGAAAATGAGCTCCAATGAATACAGGAACTGTTTTGTTCACTACTATGTTCCCAGTGCCTGACACAGACGCATATCAATCTGTATTGAATACATGAATAAATGGAAAAATGAATCTTTGTGACATCAGTGCCCAGTACAATGTCTAGTACACTGTATTTGGTAAATATCCTCAAGGCCTTCTCCCCAGACACAAGCTCACAAAAGTATGTATACAATTTAGAGGATTCTAAGACACTAAGAATCCCACATTGAGACTCTCTGAAAGAAGAATTATTCCTGTTTTGGAAAGTTTCTACAAACATTTGTCTCCTAAGCAATAATCCGATTCATTTGCCCTGTTACGGAAAAGTAAATATGGCCTGAGAAAGACTCTGTACTTCTATATTTGAGTCCTTGTGGATGAACTGCAACCTAACTTACTAAGTAGACAAGATTGAAAACCTAACTTAGGAGTATGAGCCTGTAACAATCGCTGAGTCCTGGCCAATCTCAGCAGCCATACTTCAACGAGTCATACACTGCTGGGTGTTCAAACTGTGTTCAAATACGGCTAATGCCAAGCTGTAGCCAATCCAGTTGTTTCTGTACCTCACTTCTGATTTCTGTATGTTACTTTACGTTTTTTGTCCATAAATTTGTCTGACCATAAGGCACCCCTGGAGTCTGAATCTGCTATGATTCTAGGGGCTGCCCAATTTGTGAATCATTCATTGCTCAATTAAACTCCTTTAAATTTAATTTGGCTGAAGTTTTTAACAGATGGTGTCAGAAGTGGGATCCGAAGAAGAGCTTCTAATGACACCAGGAGCACTGAGTGAACATGCAAGGTAACTGCAGGACCCACTTGTATCCATTGATCTTTCGGAGCAGCTGGAGATTGTGGGTAAGTTCTCTCTTAGATTTTGGAGCTCCAGCGGATTTGTGTTTTGAGCTCTCTGAGTTTCTTTGAGCAAATTTCTGATCCAAACTGGGTTTGGAAGTCATGACAGAAATTGGACTGGGTCTAGGAATGGATTTAATCTGGTAACTAACTGGCCTGGATCCAGTTAGAGGCCTCTTACATCAGACTAGGTCAGAAAGAAAACTGGTAGCAAATGATAATATTGTAGGGGTGTACAATTTGTTTCTTAAAAATTTGTGGGCATTTTTGTGTTCTACCCCTTTGTTTCATTTTTCTTGTGCATGTAGGTAGGAAAAAAACTATTGGTTAAGTTTATCAAGGGAACCCTAGAGGAAAGTCAATATTTTAGGTAAAAATGAGATTCTTAATTTCTGAAAAACTAACTTCCTTCACGCTTACACATTAGGCACAGAAAGCAGTGGAGTCTTACAGAAATGGCTCTTACTAAAGTTAACTTACTGTGGAATGTTCCGAATCAACAATGCATGGAAGTGCATTTAAAAATGAAAAGTTAAATCTGCTAATCTTTCAGCTTAGTTACTATCCCAATACAAAGGAAAAAGACTGCAGCACCAATCGGCTGCCTTTGGATAAGTAATGGGGTACATTTTACCTGAGTAAAGGATAGGATTGGGTTAGAGGCCCTCCCCTCAGTAAAGTCCCTCTCGGTTAAAAATGGATTAAAGATGTCAGGGCCCCATCAGGGGCAAGTTTGAGCCTTGTCAGTTCAATGTTGAGTGGCTGATG
Source organism: Theropithecus gelada (assembly GCF_003255815.1). Lineage (NCBI taxonomy): Eukaryota > Metazoa > Chordata > Mammalia > Primates > Cercopithecidae > Theropithecus > Theropithecus gelada. The sequence goes on from NC_037680.1 coordinate 44,388,625, forward strand.
TCTGTGTTTTGTCTCACGTATTACACTGTGGCCAGAACAAAAAATGTTAATTGGGTTACCCCATGCAACCCCTTGGGCAGCAACTTGCAAAACTGAGAGGCTTTTGCCTGTGGAAACAAACAAACAAAAAAAGACATTTTCCTTTATGATGTGGCTTAGCCCCAGGGCTACATTGTGGCAAGCAAGGTCACTAGGGCTGCTCAGGGAAGGGGAACCCAGAACCTGGCATGTTGGCAAAAGGGTAAGAATTTCTTACCAGTCAGACTCTGGCCTCTCTCTGTGCAAACTGGTTAAATGAGTGGTAAAAGTCACCGTTTATCTCTCTGCAAAGTTTTACTTACTACAAAAAAAAAAAAAAATTCTGAGGTTGACCTTGAGCTATAGTAAATCTGGTGTGTTCTGTGTGTCTTTCCGCCTTGTTCTGCCATAAAGAGGGGTATCTTAGGATAAAATGTGTGCCTAGGACCCCACAAGCCTGCTGTTGAAGACGGCCGAGCAAACTGGTCAGTTAGGCCCTTGGGAGCTTGACCTTGTAACCATGTGGCTTTGCATTCTCTTTTCACAATGGTGGCCTGGGTGCAGGGTTCAATTCCTGGCTTTGGGAATGAGTACTTTCTGGTATGATAAGTGGGTGGGCTTTACCATTTGTTTATTCTCTTCCCCTCCATGAACCATCTTAAATTTTCCTTTTTCGAACACATTGGTCATTTGGCTAGCCAGGGTTGGGTAATACAAGATTTAAAAGGACTTTTTGTAAAAAAGTGCTATAGTTCAAAGTTAGCTTAATAAAAAGTAGATATTCAAGCTCTAACAGCCTGGGACTCCTTGGGAAAAACAGGAGGTGTCAGAGACCCTATTTGAAAAAAATCTGTTTTCCTCATGGAACCCCAGCAATTAGATATGGATAAATCTCCCTCAAAATCTAAGGGTCTGGTCTTTTTGGGATCCAGGATCTGGTGTAAAAATAGGATCGTTAATTTTTGGGCAGCTGTTTTGCCTTCCAGCTGTGCCAGGTTATTAGGGCCTAGACACTGCACACTTTCCTAGCCCTGTTCTTCCAAGGACTCTACCCTAAAGCCAGTAATCCAATTAAAAAAAAATTAAAACTGGCAAATAAAACATTTATTTGTGTAGTTATATATGTGTTGTGTGTGTAATGTTTATATAAAAGAGCTCTAATTAATTGGCTTTAAGAAACATAAGTGCTTAAATATTTTGTCAGAAAAGTAAAAACTGTAATGTCTTAGTTCATGTAACTTTAGTAATCTTTGGGAAATAAAAATGGCTTTAAAGATTATTGGTAAAATAAAGACATTTGGACTAAATTAGGCAGGTCAGATACTAGGTTTGCTAAACGCTTTAAGGTCATAAACTGCTTCTTACGCTTTTGAAATTGTTCAGTTTTCCTATTTTGGAGCATTAGATTCTAGATAAGGCCTGGGGACATGTGGAATTAGCCACGCCCCCTAGCTATGCAAAGAAGGTTATAAAGAAAATGGATTTTACACAAGAAAGGATCTTGTATGGTAAATTCTTGTCCTAAAGTAAAATAACTGGCTGTTTAAAAAGAGGGATGTTCAGGACAAGTCAAAATGTCCAAAACATGGTTTGTGTAAGTCGTGAAAAGATTTGTGAAAGAAAATTTATACATCAAAAGTCGCTGAGTTACCATTATAACACGTGATTGAGACTACTGAAAAAACAGTTTTACACGCAAGGTGTGCCAGGAGAATGAAATTCGTTTTTGATAAAAGATTGTAAGATGGCATAGGAATGTAAATTTTGCCTAATTCAGAGGGTTAAAGGATTGTTTTAAATTTAGTAAGAATAAGTTCAAGGTTTGAACAGTTGTGGAAAGTCTGTAAAAATTAATCATGTAAAAAAATTCTGTGTGTGAATATATTGACTAAATGTAAAGGTGTATTTTCTGTAAACTGAACATTGAGATAAAAGCACAAACAGGATTTTCTTAAAGCACTAATCTGCTCTTTAACAAAAATTTGTAAAGGGTTATAAAAGGTTTATGAGAAACTCACCTTACGGTTACACTGATTAAGATTGGGAAGGTTTGTCCATAAGGTTTTATTAAAAATTGGGGTAGACATTAATAGTACACTAATGCAAGGGTGAAATCTGACTTTCTCTCTTAAACAAATTTTCATGTAATATTAAAAGATAATAAAAGATTTTTGTTTGCCTTTTGAATAAACTACTGGAAAAAAAAGAAGGCAAAGACAAGAGACAGACTGTTTGAAAAGCTAAGTCTTCCCTCTATCAACAAGTAAAGGTTTTTGCCTTTAAAATTTTTTTAAGTCATCATTTTGGCAAAATGAATGACTTATGGTAACCTAGAATTCTATTTCATAATACCAAGTGTTTTAAAACTTTAATATATTTGGCCGGGCGCGGTGGCTCAAGCCTGTAATCCCAGCACTTTGGGAGGCTGAGACAGGCGGATCACTAGGTCAGGAGATCGAGACCGTCCTGGCTAACACGGTGAAACCCCGTCTCTACTAAAAAATACAAAAAACTAGCCGGGAGAGGTGGCGGGCGCCTGTGGTCCCAGCTACTCTGGAGGCTGAGGCAGGAGAATGGCATAAACCCGGGAGGTGGAGCTTGCAGTGAGCTGAGATCCGGCCACTGCACTCCAGCCTGGGCGACAGAGCCAGACTCAGTCTCAAAAAAAAAAAAAAAAAAACTTTAATATATTTGATAACCTTTCCAAAATCAAATTTCAGCTTCAAAATGGTCTTTTCTGACCTCTAACTTTGAGATGCTACAGAGGGCCCCCAAAGCATCTAAAAGAAAGGCGAGCAATTATTTAACATGTTTAGCTACACAGGAAGCATTGTCAAAAATAATAAAAAAGTTTAATCTTCTTCAGCTTATATTTTAGTGAATGATATTAATATATGTTCCAAAATTGTATGGGATTTCTAAAATTCTAATATGTCTGAGTATATGCTATCAATCATAATTATGGTTATTATGTTGTTATTGTAGACCACAGAAATAACTATATTTCTTTGTCAATTGTATTTTTAACTATAACTGTTTAAAGTCATTTCCATGGTTAAGTGCTTAATGCTGATGCAGTTCCTGAAAACTTCACAAGCATGCAAAATGTTAGAGTATAGTGTCTCTTAGGAGGTTCACGAAAGAATGGAAAGGACCCTAAAAGCACTCTTGAATACAGGTTTCTAATAACTTTACAATCACATCATTCAAACTGGGTAAGGATTCCTGGAATTTTAATGAAAAGACTGGGTTATAAAACTGCTAACTCAAGTAGAACAAAAATTTATTTTCTTTTTTTTTTTTTTTTTTTTTTTTTTTTTTGG